>NC_083408.1:17090230-17396451 GCF_020745735.1 Hemiscyllium ocellatum
AAATGGTCATGTTGTCGTGTTACCAGGATACATGAATACCAACTGGCCACCAAAAGACACGACCCATTACCAATATGTTCCATACATACAGACAAAGAGGGGAACCACTTTGATTGGGACAACACACACACATACTAAGACACGCATTGACATTCTTAGAGGAATCGTAATCCAACCAGAAGTCCATCAATAAACACATTAATTTAGATCCTATCTACCTTCTCTTGGAACACAAAAGAACTGGAAATTACCCACCCACCTTAAGAAACCAAGACCGATAAATAGAGAAGCGGGTCATACCACCAGCGCTTCAGTGGAGACGCTCATTGATGATGTTACCGAGTCATGGTGTCGAAATATCTGAAAACAAACCTTCAAGCATAACGAGTAAACTTGCATGCATATAAACTTATTTTATTTTTATTAGTGGAATTTGGGAGTTCTCATTTTTAACAGTTTATGATGTGAGGTGAGCCTTTCTGGGTGTGTGGTTTTACTTAACAGAGGGGTTCGATATTGATGTCATAACAGTTTGGGGCTTGCCGTATGGGATTTGGACAGACTTGAACAGATTTGGGTTGCAAAATGTCCCAGCAGATTCCACTACGTGGCACCTAGTGACCTCGATCTTCAAATAAAACTGGTGGGAAAATTTGTTTAATTTTGTTTACATGTGGTTGGTTAAATTACAAGTGAAAGAAGTGGCTTTTAACATTACTAAAGAGGTTCTCTAATTTGCGAAGGCAGTTTAGAAAGGCAGACGGACATTTTTTTTAGAATTAGCAAATAGATTGGAATTGGGTATAAACAGCGACAAAAGGAAAGCTGAAGTTGTAATGGAGAGGGTCAAGCACTTTTTGTGTATCAGAGAAACAGGCAACTGCAGTAGAGTTAGAAGAAAACTTAAATTGCAAACCTGGAGTTAGAAGATAAATAAAGAGATAGAAAGAGAGAGAGAAAAAAGAGAAAAAGAGGATAAAGAAAGAGTGAGAGATTCTGAAAATCAGAACTTGGAAATTAAAAAAGTAAGTTAAATTAACAGGATGGAGATGAAGGGAGAACGTAGGGATATATACATCTATGTCCATACCTTGCCATATTTTGGTGACAAAAAATATCAAAACCTCTTTTATTTTGTATGAAAAAATGGCTCAGTAGATGGCATATTCAGTGATCTTGTGCGTAAAGCTAGTTCAGACTAAGCTGCTGTGCACAGTTAGTGAGGTATGTGCAGCGCTGTCAGATGACAGCTCGAGAGATTAAGCAAATATCAATCTAACTACTTTGAGTGGTTATGCATTGGTACTAGAAGAATATAGACGGGGGTCAGAAAAATATAGAGAGAACCTGGTCAGGCTTATTTTGAGTTTCAAAGAATTAAAAACAGTCATTTTGATGGATGGGTGCGGGCCATAAAAATGAACAATACCTGTGAGGCTCGAAGGGAGATTATTCTGTTGGAGGAGTTTAAAGACTCACTTCCAGATATGTCAAGAATTCATGTGAATGAACAATAAGTTCAAGAAGTGAGAAGCGTGTCAGAAATGGCAGGTAAAAATGTATTGGTGCATGAGATGATATTTAGCTTCTGGGAGTATTTTCATCCTGCGAGTGATAGATATTGGGAGAAGGGGAGATCCTATACAGCAAAATATAGTGTAAAGCACACTGGCAATAGTTTACCAAAGGTGAAAAATAAGCTCAAGCGGGTTGAAAAGTGGTGAGAGGCCTCATGTGCTCTCACTATAAGGGAGTGGAACATATATAATTACAATGCCGATGATTTAAGAAGGATACTGGGAAAAGGTGTTTTCTCTGCAGTAAGCTGGGACACACAGTGCTGGGCATTGAAGGAAGTCACTTTGCGAAAAGATGCGGTAAAAGAGGTAACGGCAGTGGCATTGGTGAACCTGGTAAAGAAGACGCCAGGTCTCCAAGGAGGTGCAGGAAAGTGCAAAGCCTAGGTATAGAGTCAGTGCCTGGTCTCTTGAAAGAATTCGCCTCTGTGGATAACGTTTGCTCAGAAGTTGGGGGTGGGGGGGGGGGGGAGGTGGGGAGGGGGTGTTGTGCGGGGGAGGGCAATAAGTTATAATTTTGTGAGATACGGCATCAGCTCAGTCTCTAATGGTTGAGAAGTGAGGTGCCAGAAAAGCACAATAGATCAGGCAGCATCCTAAGAGCAGAACAGTCGACATATCAGTTATAAATCTATTATCAGGAATGTGGCGGGGGGAGAAGGGTCTGAAAGATAAATAGGAAGGTAGGAGCTTGGATGTGGGAGGGTCACTGGGGAGCGATAGGAAGGTGTAGTTGGGAGTGAGAGTGATATGTCGGAGGGGAGAGTGGAGTGGATAGGTGGGAAGGAAGATGGACAGTTAAGACAGTGCAAGAGGGCGGTGCTAAGTTGAACGGTTGGATCTGGGATGAGGTTTGGGGAGGGGCGATTTGTAAATTGGAGAAGTTGATGTTGATGCTGTATAGTTTCAGGAGTCCAGCTGTCCTACCACATATCCACTTCACCCTCCTCTCCGACCTAACACCATCACACCCCACCTTCATCTCATTATTTTCTTCCAAGCACCCGTCCAGCCAGCTCCACCGTCACCCTCCTACTTACTTCTCAACCCCTTTCCACCTCCCTTACCCCCACTTTCCTGATGAAGGACTTGTGCCTGAAACGTCAACTCTCCTGCCTCCTGCATACTGCCTGACCTCCTTTGCTTTTCCAGCTACACAGGTTTCAACTCTGATCTCCAGCATCTGCAGTCCTCACTTTCTCTCGGCCTCCAAGAGTAAGAGATGGAAGTATTTTCACTCTTTCTGAAATATTATTCAAGAGCGTGATAATTTGTGGAATGGAGAGTGAAATGAAGCATTCCCTTGTGTAACATCAGGTTGTATGCCAAATCAAGTTTGGGGAAGTAACAGTGAGAATGAGCGACAGAGTGTCAGTTCTGGGAATACAGTTTGCTCTTGCAGTTGGGATCGAAGATGGGAGAGGCACCCCTTGTGGTGAAGAAGGTAAAGGAAGACTAGGGAACTGGGGAGGTAAAAGAAAAAAATACCCAGGAACGTTTCCATACAGTGTAGTAACAAGATCGTACTGTCATGTTTTAAGCAGGAAGGAAAAACGAATAAAAGAGACAAGGGAGTTGATGTTCAGCTACCTGACACCCTGTTTGATGCAAAGGTGCAGGAAAAACCAGAACAGGCAGAGAGTCAGGCAGGGGTGTTTAGTCCGAAAACGCTAATGCACGTAGGACAGATACACACACAAACACACACATACATACACACATAAACACAGAGAGAGAGAGAGAGAGAGAGAGAGAGAGAGAGAGAGAGAATAAATATATTGTCGAATATATTTCACTTAAAGATAGAATCAACCACAAGTGATGAATGCAGTTTTCTCCAACTTCCTCATTTCCACTCCCCCCAGCTTTTCTCAGTCCCAACCCTCAGACTCAACACCGCCTTCTTGACCTGCAATCTTCTTCCCGACCTCTCCGCCCCCACCCCCTCTCCGGCCTATCACCCTTACCTTCATCTCCTTCCACCTATCACATTTCCAACTCCCCTCCCCCAAGTCCTTCCTCCCAACCTTTTATCTTAGCCTGCTTGCACACTCTCCTCATTCCTGAAGAAGGTCTAATGCCCGAAACGTCTATTCTCCTTTCCTTTGATGCTGCCTGACCGGCTGCGCTTTTCTAGCAACACATTTTTAAGCTCTGATCTTCAGCATGTGCAGTCCTCACTTTCTCCTCTTTCATTGAATGATTCGAGTACATAAGTAAAGCCACCTTCCTGTTGTTGTAGAGCCTTGCTGAGAGCGCATTTGGGGCACTCTCTAGAGATTTGATCTCCTTAGTAAGGAATAATCTCCTTTCCACAGACACGGGTGATGGTAACATGAGGGTATAGTGAAGAAGCTGAGTGTTTAATCTGTAGAGCTGTGAGAGATGAAGAAATGGTGATGCTGAAACACGATGTGTGGCAGCGATTACTTAATTCCAAAAGGGACATTTCATAGGGTGAGAAATTCCATACCCTTCCCAGGATTGGTTGGTTTAATTTACTGTCACGTGTAACTCAGTACAGGGAAACACTTTATTTATGAGCAGTGGTAGAAGATCATATTAAGCATGGCCAGACAGATCATAGGGTGGAAAATAGACTTGTGCAGAGTAAGGCATACAGGTTACACTGCACAAGACAAGCACTCGACAAGATCAAGATGAACAAGATCAGTATTATTTGAGAGTCGATTCATCAGTCTAACGTGACTTTCCTAATAGGTTATATGCCTAAATTAACTCTCCTCACGTTATTGTGCAGTCGGCATGTGAACCCATACTGAATGCCATGTTGTTCACTATATCCAATTGCAGCCACAATACCTTCCATCTAAAACAGGTAGCCATTCCCATCAGCTCCCGCCCTACATAGAGAACACCAGGCTGGCTTCTCGGAGATGGAAGGTGCCTTCTTGAGACTTGACGCAAGAATATGGCTTCCCTGCTCACCGCTAGAAAACCGCGTTAAAGTCCCACGTGTGTATTATGAGCAACGGAGTCACGAGGAACAACATGGAGCAGTCTGTCTGTGAAGCCTCTGACCCACTTGTTCATCATATTAGAGCATCAATGAGGCGACAGAGAGCAGTGCCCATGCTGGAGATTGGAGTAGAGAGTGGATTGCTGCAAAAGCACAGCAGATCAGGCCGCATCCGAGGAGCAGGAGAATCCACGTTTGGACATCAGCCAGTCATCAGGAATCAGCATCAAATACCTCATTCTGTCCCCTTGAAAATGCGTTGCGTGGGGGAATGGCCTCCTCATGTCCTGTGTAAGAGACTGAAGGGGCTGAATGGCCTTCTCCTGTTCCTGTGTAAGAGATACCAGGGGCTGAATGACCTCTTCCTGTTCCTGTGTTTGACACTCAATGGGCTGAATGGCCTCCTCCTGCTCCTGTGTCAGAGTTTCAAGTGGCTGAATAGCCTCCTGCTATTCTTGTATAAGAGACTGAAGGGGCTGAATGGCCTCCTCCTGTTCCTGTGTAAGAGACACCAGGGGCTGAATGACCTCTTCCTGTTCCTGTGTTTGACACTCAATGGGCTGAATGGCCTCCTCCTGCTCCTGTGTCAGAGTTTCAAATGTCTGAATAGCCTCCTGCTGTTATTGTATAAGAGACTGAAGGGGCTGAATGGTCTCCTCCCGTTCCTGTGTAAGAGACTCCAGGGGCTGAATGGCCTCATCCTGTTCATGTGTAAGAGACTCAAGGGGCTGAATGGCCTCGTCCTATTCCTCTGTAAGAGTTTCAAGTGGCTAACTGGCCTCCTCCTGTTCCTGTGTAAGTTACTCAAGGGACTGAATGGCCTTATCCTGTTCCTGTGTAAGTAACTCAAGGGGCTGAATGGCCTCATCCTGTTCCTGCGTAAGTCACTCAAGAGACTGAATGGCTTCTTCCTCGTCCGATTGGACAGGACCAAGGGCCTGACTGGGTTACCCCTGGTTCCAGTTTGACAGCTTGATGTACTGACAAGTGCAATGATGCTGCAGCTTTAAGAAATTATTTTGTCCTGGTTTCTTTTCAGAGAGATTGAACGATCGTAACCAAGCTGCCTAGTTAAGACCACTTGAATAAACAGCAAGGTTGGCCTTGTGATTATTTTAATGCAGGCTGAATGGGTGTGGCCAGCTCCCACAGATTATGATCACTGGATTTTGTTTCTCAGTAACATCAAAAACTATTGGGGTCTCCACAGAGTTGGAAGCTTCAGAGACTATCTCTTGGCTGCTACTCTCTATGAATTTTCTCTTGGTGCTGATTTTAAGTCCTGGATTAGAGAAATATTTGTGACATTCTATGCCTGAATAATCCTTTCTGGCAGGGCCTGTGTTGATGGGATTTTCCTATATTCTGACAGTTCATTAGTAATAGTTCCTAAATCTATTATTCTGTTAACTTGGCCAATAGAATTACGTTATGCTACATTCTTCTTTCTTTGTTTTCATTTTCTCTTTCGTGTTTAAACAAATGGTGTTTTGCTTCACACCGAGTAGTTTGACCTGTCACATTGCATCTGGAACAGACACTTTGCATTTCTTTTAAAATAAAAAGAACTTTAGAGTCTAGGTTACTGCTTTCAAATATGGTCAAGGAGCTTTGATGTGGCCCATCACATTAGACTCCTTCTCTCCCTGAGTAATAGGCTGGAGGCACGAAATGGGCTGTCCCTGTTCTTCTCCAATACTGTCAATGGCCTGAACGACTTACTCATATTCTTGTGAAACCAGTGTGTGGTGTTGAATGAACTCATGTTTTACTGTGGCAATGTGCAGTGTATGGCAGTGCTGTTACATGAATGTTACGGATTCCTTAACAGCACAGGCCTCACTGGAGTCTGGGTCTTGCTGCACATGGACACAGACCAGTTCAGGAGCTGACGGGGAGAAAAATGTTCTGAACACTGTAGAATCTTCAGTGACCACCTCCACTTCTGATCTTATGGTGGGGAAGGTCGGGGCAGGGAGACATTGATGAAGCAGGTGGAGATGTTTGTGAAGGGGAAGCTACCCTGAGGATCTCCCACAGTGGTGACCCAGGACTGAGATGACGAACATCTTCCTTTGTGCCATGTTTGACTTCAAACACTGAGGAGTTTACTCTGATTCCCATTTAGTCCAGTTTGGTTATGCTCATGTATGTCAACAGAAGTCAACCACTGCCTTGATATCGGGGCCAGTTATTTTTACCTTAACTCTTGTGTCAATCTCTTTTGTTCATATCAATAAGCCATGATATAGGACCACCAAATATTTTCGTCAAACAGGTGGTATTGGATGTCAGGATTTCTCTTCTCAAGAGTGTTGAGGAGCTAGATGACTAAAAGTAATTGAAGAGCATGTAGGTTGATATTGACCTGTCAGAGAGTTGCGGGCTATGAAGAATTGGTTATGAAAGAAGATTTGAGAACAAGAGCAGATCAGTCATGATCATGGGGAAGGGCAAGGCAGGCTTGGGGAGTGAACGACCTGCCCCCACTTCTGATGTTCTCACATTACGTTATTGGAAAGTTAGTGGGTGTTATTTTCATGAACGTTCTGTTATTGAATATTGCAGTCAGGTAGACCAGAGGATTTTGTGAGCCACCTCTGGGTGACGTATTGGGGTTGTGTTCACAGTGAATCTGGGTCTATAACATGACCAACAAATGAATCACAAGATGCAGAGAGGGGAAGCTGTGTAAAGAGAGATGAGGGGCCTCTTTCATACCCAGCCTGGGCTTTCCAATTAAATTTCCCAAATCACCTCAAACCTGAGACGGTTTTGAGGGGCTGAATGGTCTCCTCTGTTTCTGTGCACCAGGTTATAGGAGTAGGTAGCCTCCAACTGCTCCTGTCTAGCTGGTTTTAGGGCCTCAATGGAATACAGAAACATGAGACTGAGGAGCAGGAGTGGTTCATTAGATACTTTGAGCCTTCTCCACTAGGCACGAAGATTGTGGCTTATCAGGTTGTCGTCTCAGCCCCACTTTTCTGTTTGTATCCCATTAACCATGACTCACTTCTCTGTCAAATAGTTAACTAACGCAGCTTTCAATCGATGTGAACCATAAAGGCACGATAAACATCCAGTGAAGAGTATTCTGACTTGAAAGGTCCTTTCAGAATTATTCATCATCCCTCTTATAGAGTTAGAGAGTTATGTAGAACGGAAACAGTTCCTTTAGTTCAATCTGTTCACTCCGATCAGATGTCAAATCTGATCCAGTCCCATTTGCCAGCATTTGGCCAATGTCCCTCCTCTTTCAGATACTGTTTAAATGTGCGATTGTAACCGCCTTCACCACTTCCTCTGACAAGACTTTCTGTACACACACCACTCTCTGCGTGAAACATTTATCTTCAGCTCCCTTGTAAAGCATTCGCATTCTCGCTTTCAACCAATGTCCTCTTATTCTGGACTCCTCTATCCTGGGGAGCAGAACATGGCTGTTTAGAATATCCATGCCCCTGGTGGTTTTATAAACCTCTATAATGTCACACCTCAGCCTCTGACACTCCTGCGGGAAACACCTCAACATATTCAGCTTCTCCCTAAAGCTCGAACTCTCCAGTTCTGGACATCCATGTCAATTTTTCAGCAGACAACCGAGTTGTACGCAGTATTCTTAAAGTGGCCTCACCAACATCCTTTATAGATGACATTCCAGCTCTGACTGATTAAAACAAATTTGCGAAATATTCTGCACAAGACTCTCTACCAGCAACTCCACTTTCAAGGAACTATGTACCTGCAGCCCCAGGTCCCTTTGTTCCACAACACTCCCCAGGACCTGACAATTAAGTGTATAATTTCTGCCCTGTTACTCCTTTCCCCTTTGTCGCATCTATTTGTGGTCTTGTTGTACTCTGAGATAATCTACTACACCACCTTTCTGATGTCATCTGTAAACTTACTAACTATGACCCCGATATTGACATCTAAATCCTTGATATAAATGATGAAATGCAGTGAACTCAGTACTGATTCTTGCATCCCACTGCTGCTCATAAGCCTCTAGTCTGAAAAATGCCCCTCTTCCTTCAAGCCAATTGTGACTAGCTTCTTCTATATCCCATGTGATTGAACCTGACTAATGTGCTTACCAATCGGAATGTTGTGAACACCTTGTTGAGGTCCATATAGACAATGTCTATCAAACTGCCTTCAACAATCTTCTTTGTTGTCTCTTTCAAAAATTAAACCAAATTAATGCCATATGATTTCACATGCAGAAAGCAACATTGTCCACCCCACTCAGCCCTTGCCTTCCCAAATGTGTATAAATGCTATCCCTCAGAATCCCCTCCAATAACTTAGCCACCACTGACATCAAGCTCACCAGTCTATAGTTCCCCGTCTTTTTGGGTCACTGTTTCTTTTTCTCGTATTTTAAGTGCCAGCTTTCAGCTCGGTATGGATTTATTATAACCAGGTTACCATTACTGAACTACACAATGCACTTTATATTGTTTAAAAAATGCATGATATTTGTCTCAGCTGTAGGATGTTGAGTGCACGTGCTGTGCCATCGAAACTAACTATGAACATAGTTAGTTTTGAGAAGATTTGTAGCTCAGGTTGAGGTTTTGGATGTAGGTTTGCTCTCTGAGCTGAAAAGCTCATTTCCAAATGTTTCATTACCTTGTTAGGTAACATTTTCATTGGACCTTATGCAACACAATGCTGAAACTTCCTGCTTTTTATTTGTATGTTTGGGTTTCTTTGAGTTGGTGATGTCATTTCCTTTGATGATGTTATTTCAAGTGGTGAAGTCATTTCCTGTTCCTTTTCTCAGGGAGTGGTAGATGGGGTCTAACTCGATGTGTTTGTTGATAGAGTTCTGGTTGGAATGCCATGCTTCTAGGAATTCTCGTGCATGTCTTTGGTTTGTCCAAGGATGGATGTATTGTCCCAGTCGAAGTGGTGTCGTCCTTAATCTACATGTGACGATACCAGTGAGAGACGTTCACGTCCTTTTGTGCATAGTTGGTTTTCATGTATCCTAGTTTTCTGCCTGTTTGTCCAATTTAACGTTTGTTTCAGTACTTGCACGGTATTTTGTAAATGACGTGAGTTTTGCTCATTTTCTGTATCGGGTCTTTCAAGTTCCTTAGCTTCTGTTTTAATGTGATGGTGGGTTTGTGGGCTACCATGATGCCAAGGGTTCTGTGTAGCCTGGCAGTCATTTCCGAGATGTCTTTGATGTAGGGGAGAGTGGCTAAGGTTTCTGGACGTGTTTTGTCTGCTTGTTTGGGTTTGTTGCTGAGAAATTTGAGGACTGCGTTCACTGGTTACCTGTTCTTTTTGAATACACAGTATAGGTGATTTTCCTCTGCTCTGTGTAGTACCTTGTGCTACAGTGTGTGTTGACTCGTTAAAATAATGTTCTGATGCAGCTCTGTTTGTGGGTGTTGCGATGATTGCTTCAGTAGTTCAATATTTGGTCCGTATGTGTTGTTTTTTCTCTAGATGCTAGCTTCATTTTCCACATTGGCTCTTCACTGAACTGTGACATCGAGGAATGGCAATTTGTTGTCGTTTTTCTCCTCATTCGTGAATTTTATGCCAATAAGGGTATTATTGATGGTCTTTAAAGTTTTTTCTAACTTGTTGCATTTAGTGATGACAAAGGTGTCATCCGTAGCGGACCCAGAGTTTGTGTTAGATGGCTGGCAGACCTGTTTGCTAAGTCTCTGCATTACTGCCTCTACTCATAACCCTGATATCGGAGATCCCAATGGGTGTTTCATAGGTTTGTCTGGAAGGTTTGTTGTTGAAGGACAAGTGGGTGGTAAGGCATTGGTCAACCAGCTTGATGATATTCTCCTTGTTGATAAAGTTAGTGGTGAATGTGTCTGTGTCTTTCCGTCTTCCACTAGTGTAGACAGTGTTTTCTTGGCCAGGTTAATGTTGATTGAGATAAACAGGGCTGTTATATCAAAGGACACCTTTATTTCATCCTCTTCTACCTTAGTGTCTTTAATGGTGCTCAGGAATTCTTGGGTGGAGTGGATGGAGCGGCGTGGGCCTTCTACTAAGTTTCTTAGTCTTTTGTGTAGCTCCTTGGCCAATCTGTAAGTTGGTGTTCCAGGGAGTGAGATTATACGTCTGAGCGGGGCTCCTCGTTCGTGAACTTTGTGTAATCTGCACAAGCGTGGTCTATTGGATCCATCTTCTACTGAAGATGTAACCGAGTAAGGCAATGAGACGTCTGGAAATGAACCTTCCAGCTCAGCGAGCAAACCTTCATCTATAACTATGAACAACTTTAATTGCTATTATCTGTAGTCTACAATATTATGGAAAGACATCCTGCAGACACACTCTGCCCAATAAAGGGTCTCAAATAAATATTTATTACTCAACATTAGAGAAGAAGAATGAGCTTAATTTCTGGTCCCAAAACACCGATCAGTGCTACCCATTCTCACGTGTGACTGCCGTCTTCCTAAAATCATGAAATGACACCAGGCCGCTGATTACTGTCCAGCCTCTCCTCTGCACTGACTGTGTCTCCTCCCCAAAACCGCACAAAGCAAACCAAGCTCATCGTATTTGTGAAAATCAAGGCCGAAGTGTGCAGGCCTCCTGGAGAGGGATGGGCGTTTTAAAATTGAAGGGGGAGGGGGAGGCGGCAAAACATCACACACTGGGCTCAGAGGTGGCAGACTGAGTTTAGTTTGGATTAATGCGAGGTTTGGATTTGGTAAATCAAACAAGAACAGGATCTATACATTTAAAAGTAGGGCTTCTGGCAGTTTTGTAGAAAAGAGACCTAGGCTGTCAGGTATAATTCTTTGAAACTTGAATCTCATACAGATGGTGTTGTTAAGAAGGTGTTTAGCAAACTTGGCTTCATTGGTCAGACCTTTAAGTGTCGGAATTGGGACGTTATGTTGAGGTTGTACAGGATATTGGTGAGACCCCTTCTGGAATACTGTGTCCAGTCTGGTCATCCTGCCCACTCATCCCTCTGGGTGAAAATTCTGCCCCTTAGGTCACTTTCAAATGTTTCTCCTCTCACCGAAAACCTATGCCCTCTAGCTTTGGACTCCCCCACCCTTAGAACATACCTTGGCTATTTACTTTGATATTACTGACCTTGATATTATTAAGCTGGGGAGGATTTAGAACAAATGAACCTGGGTGTTGCTGGGAGAGGAGGGATTGAGCTATAAGGAGAAGCTGGAGAGGCGGTGACTTTTTCACTGGAAAGTATGAGATTATGCTGTAACTTTACAGAGGTTTAAAAAATAATGGGGGCACAGATAAGCTGAAGGGTTGATGTCTTTTCTCGAGAGTAAGGGATTCAAAACTGAGGGATATTTTATGGTGCGAAGAAAAAAGATTTACAAAAGTCAGGAGAGGTAATTATTTTAGACAGAATCTGGCTTGTGTGTGGAATGAACTTCCAGAGGAAGTGGTGAAATCAGGGACAGTAACAATGTTTAAAGGACATTTAGATCAGTACATGGGTAAGACATCAGTTTGGATGGTGCTGTGAGCAGCTGCCCTCTCCCTCCACCTCTCTGAATGAATCCCTGTTGGTTTTCACCCTCTGCCAATGCCTGTGCAGTGGCATATGGAGGGCAGCAGAGGTTGGCATTGCATCACTTTAAGCACCACAGAGACTGCCAGACCTGCCCCACACAGAGACACACAGATATTCACACAGCAACTGTTAAGACACGGAGTGAAGCTCATCTGGTAATTTAAATGAAACATAAACAAATACTCAATTCACCTCGTAAACTGTTAGAATATGAGGGACAGAGAAGTCCAAAATTCCACTGTTTAAGTAAAAACACCAATTTATTTTTTCACTCTGAAAGTGAACATTTTACATTAACTATTCACAACTCTGGGACCCTCTGTCTCTTGACTTGTTATTACCCGACTCCAGCTCTATAGCAATATACTGTTTTTGGGTCTGCGATCCTCTCATATCACAGGTGCTTGTAAGCTCTCAGTTCAGAACAGCATTCACTCTCTTTTAAAGGTACAGTACACACTTTCAAATTCATCATATTATACCCTGATGATTATAGATAAGTGGAGCCTATCCTGATTTCTTTTATTCTGTGGTTTATCAATATTTCATTCGCTCTGTGTTTCAGGACTTTTGTTGCTCCATTGACAGCACGTAATTATTCGACACCGTCCATAGGAATATATCAGTATTTCACTTGCTCACACTCGTGAGTATGGCAGGATTTCAGTTGTTTCATGGGGACTGTGACACTATGACAATTTCAGTGTTTGTAGATGGCACCAAAGGTGGAAGAATAGTAAAGTCTATGGAGGACACTGTAGAAATCTTAACAGGACAGTGACACGTTGGTGTCGTGTTCAGGTGTATCGCAGTTGGGGATCAGTGCAGAGCAGAGTGAGGAGATGCACTTTTGTCGAAAAGACAATGAACGACAATATAAAGCAGGCTGTACCATTATAAAGGGGCTTCAGGAGCAGAGGGCGATGGGTGTAAATGAGCATAGATTGTTGAAGATGTCAGGACAAGTGAGGAGAGCAGTAACTATCACAGATTAGTTTCAGGACATGATTGTTTACAGGAGGAGGTGGAGAAGGGAAGCCTCTGTGCTCACTTCCTGGAGATGGTGACGACGATGTGTTGTGAGCCCACTCTCCTGCCCACTGAGATTGTGTGGATTCCATTTGTACTATATCGACAAAAATGTAGATGCCATGAGGGCCACGTTTACTAAGTTGTGCCGGGGGGAAACATAGCTGCCAGTAGGTTTAAAGTGAGAATTGTCCTTAACTGAACATTGCTTCTTACTTGGTCGGTGGGGCATGGAGCTTTCAGAATCTCCTCACGAGGCATTCCAGCCCTCTATGGCTCCTACCAGGGTCCTCCCCACATGGCGGGAGGAGGGGGGGTGAGGAAATGGATATCGGGCACTCCACCACACGGCTTAGCCCTTTCTATCCTATTCCAGACTGTTTCTCCTGGAATGGGTGAAGGGGAAGGAGGGAGGGAGAGTGGGTGTGGGTGGCCCTGTTGTTGGTGCTGGTGTAACTGGAGATAGTGGCAAATGGTGAGGGAGTCTGTCGACAGTGCTGGATCAATGCAGTGTTACTAATGTGGGGGGTAAAGTGGACGGGGTAACACAGAGAGAGAGAGTCAGAGAAAGAGACGGAGAGGGAGAGAGAGAGAGAAGGTTTTGCCTGCGGCAGTGAGAGTGGTGGAGCATGAGCCTGGTTCGGGGTCAGTGCTATTACAGATATACAGTGAGTGTGAGGGAGCAGAGAGAATACGGTGATCCTTACCCTGACAGGGCGGGGAAGGTTATTGATTCTTGTCCTGTATTGCTGGACATTTCTTCAGACCACAGATACTGCAATGAGCTGGGTGGTGAGCTCAGACCATGCTCGGTGGATCTGGTTTTGTGGCTCCCTCTGGGAAGAGAATGGTACCCCTCTGTGCTAGCCCATCCACCAGGTTCTCCGTGCCCCTGTCGACAAACCGTGGTGTAATTGCCCGTTATCTGCCATGCTCGGGGTAAACTCTGCAGGGCATCTCCAAATGGAGAAACCTTAACCGTGTGCCCATTGGCTTGTTAAAGATGGCACCAGTGCCAGTGATCACGGAATATCCAGGGACATCCGGGCGATGGTGAGTACCTCCAGCCATGATGGGTGGGAGAATCGAGCTGGTATTGAATAAGAGGGAGGCGACGGGGTGTGGTTGGGTAGTTAATGAGGTGAGTTCGATAAGATAGCACCAGGAAGCTAGCTCAGGCTCGTGAGGACGATCCACATGTCACATTCAATGAAAATGAAATAAATTATTGTTAGAATCTGCCCAATGAGTCATAAATTCTGTTGCAACTAACTCCAGATTCAAAGATGCAGAACAAATGCTCATCTGACGTCACACAAATATCCCTTTTTTCCATCTTTCCAGGAAACACTGGCTCACGTTCCAGGATGCAATCCAAGTCGGGTGGGGTAGACAGTCTTAAAGGCTGGGAGGGTGACTTCTCCTGGATTAGAGATCAATGCACTGAGGTGGGGTACACAGTCCTACATGCTGGGAGGGTAACTGCTCCTGGTTTACAGATCAATACACTCGGGTGGGGTGCACAATCCTACATGCCGAGGAGGGAGGTAACTGCTCCTGGTTTACAGATCAATGCACTGGGGTGAGGTCCGCAGCTCTACATGCTGGGAGGGTAACTGCTCCTGGTTTACAGATCAATGCACTGGGATGGTGTACACAGCTCTACATGTTGGGAGGGTAACTGCTGCTGGTTTACAGATCAATGCACTGGGGTGGGGTACACAGTCCGACGTGCTGGGGGTTTAGGGGGGTAACTGCTCCTGGTTTATAGATCAATGTACTGGGCTGGTGTACACAGTCCTATATGCTGGGAGGGTAACTGCTCCTGGTGTACAGCTGAATTCACGGTGATCACTGCACAGTTCGCTGTGCTCTCAAACTGTTTGGTTGAGTTTTATAGATGATGCACTGCTTTAGTCTGCGCAGCTCATGGTGCTGGGCAGATATCTAGTCTGGAATTATAAATCAATGCACTGCACACCGTACCACTCTGAACAGATTGCTGAGTTTTACTGAACAGTACACCAGCCTGGTCTATACAGAGTTCCACGGTAAACAGACATCTCCTCTGGGTTTATGGTGTCTGAACTGGTTCTGTGAGATGGGTTGATAATGTGGTATATCTAACCATTTCAACTGTTCTGGCAATGACTTTAGTTCCTATTCCTGTGATTGGACCTTCCGTCTCTTACCCCATTAACGTAACAGTGTGGCCAGGCACAGTACATCATGTTGGTTGGTTGGGTAGGGGGGAAGGTGATGGACAGGTGAAGGAGTTCCCCGGAACGTCTGTCCCTGACATTCTATAACTGCCATTCCCTGGAACGTTCTGTCCCCAACATTCTATAACTGCCATTCCATGGAACGCTCTGTCCCAACATTCTATAACTGACCCTCCCCGCAGCGTTCTGTCCCCAACATTCTATATTGGCCATTCCCCAGAACTTTCTGTCCCTGACATTCTATAACTGACACTTCCCAGAATGTGCTGTCCCCAACATTCTATAACTGACATTCCCCGGAAGGTGCTGTCCCTGACATTCTATAACTGACACTACCTGGAACGTTCTGTATCTGACATTCTATAACTTACACTCCCTGGAAAGTTCTGTCCATTACATTCTATAACTGCCATTCCACGGAAAGTTCTGTACCTGCCATTCTATAACTGATATTCCCTGGAAAGTTCTGTCCCCAACATTCTCTAACTGTCATTCCCCGGAACCTAATGTCCCTGACATTATAGAATTGTCATTCCCTGGAACGTCCTGTCCCAGACATCGTTTGTCAACGGCTGGATGTAAGTGAATTGAACAAAGATAAGAACCCGAGGGAAGAGATCCCGTTCCAGGGAGAAGGAGACACTGTTCCGATGGCCCCTCAGGCAGTTAAGGAGATGAATACGTTTTCCCTGCGTTTACCTTTCTTCACGACACAGGATCGATCACAGAAATTTCCAAACTCCGTTTGTCTTCAGGAAACTGAGAGAGAATCCTTCAGGACAGCAACGTTTCCACCCTCCATATTAGGAACTGGGAAGGAGTGACCTGTGTCTGTTCTCGAGTGACCGAGTGTGTGGGAATGTTCTAGACACCATCCGTCCTTATGGATGGGTCTCAGTGTGTTTGGGGAGGGATGGTTTCTTGTGGTTTATGTCACATTTTTGTCAGTAATTCCGACCTTCCCCATTCGCTATTCCAGCTCCAATTATTTTAATAAATCCCTGAACATAGGGACATTTGAAAATTTCACTGGGTCCACAAACAAACCGGTCCCATTGCCTACAAGCTGATGGATAATGGGTTTGCTTTCCTTGCTCACAGTTAAAGTAGTGACCCTATACGTCCTGCTTTATAAAGATTGTGGATTGTCTCCATGTGTCAGACATTACATGGGGGCCATGGCAGCGGTGGATCTCCAGGTCATTATTCTCGACCTGATACTGAGACACATTCCCATTGTTTATTTCCCGATGGACTCCATCCCCGTGTGTAATATCCACACCGTCCTGCTTTATGCAACCACTGACTGCTCTGTCTGGTTCACTGTCACTTTCACCTTTGATCGGTTTGTGGCCATCTGTTGTCAGAAGCTGAAAAATAAATATTGCAGTGAGAAAACGGCGGCTGGGGTTCTGGGAGCGGTGACTGTGCTGAGCTGTTTAAAGAACATTTCCTGGTATTTTATGCTCACGGCTCGGTATTGGCTGGTGAACGCCCCCTGGTTTTGTGATATAAGGGGCGCTGTTCAGTTCTCCAGTATCTGGGTCACAATCGAGTCCCTCCACCACATTCTAACCCCATGTGTCCCATTTCTCCTGATTCTGCTGCTCAATGTTCTCACTGTCAGACACATTTTAGTGACCAGCAGAGCACGCAGGAGACTTCGCGCTCACACCAATGGGTTCGCTCAGTCTGACACTGAAATGAGAAACCGAAAAAAAATCCATCATTTTACTGTTTGTGATCTCGGCCAGTTTCATCCTATTATGGTCAACGTTAATGCTGTATTAAGTATGGAGACGGATGTGATTGTTTGGGTATCCGTCTGTGTAGCTCCATCCATTTGCGCAGGAATTGGGCTTCATGCTGCAGCTCCTCAGTTGCTGCACAAATACCGTGATTTATGCCGTGACCCAGACTAATTTCACGCAGCAGCTGAAGAATGTGCTGAAATATCCCTTCACCCAAATCAATCCATCAATCAAATTCCCTCGTTAATAACACCAACCAGAATTTTCTCATTGCAGTTCAGTGTTTCAGCGATGGAGCAGCCTGTCGCTACGGTAACAGACTGAGAGTAGCGCTGGTTTGTCCCTCTTTATCCCACAGGGGGTGTAACAGGGAAACATTTCAATGTTTCTAACAACTCAGGGACCAGTGAGAAAAGACACCATCCCACCGACTGTATCCATCACTTCCATTTGTAAACAATAAAAATGTTCATTAAATCGTGCCGAGCAGCAGAGTGACCAATGTTGTTATGTATCTTTGTGTTGGAGAAGCTGAGCTGGAGATAGACAGACTCAGCCCCAAGTCATGGTCCTCAGGGAAGGGGAGAGCACCGCAGTCTGAGCTATGGAGCTGGGTTTAACTCCCTCTGTCCTTATTTTCCCTTCTGGGTCTCCCACTCCACTTCGCTCTCAGCAGAATTCACCTGCCTCCCTTTGTCCCTCTCCCTCCATATATCCCTCTCACACTCCCACTGCACTGTTAATTCTCTCTCCGTTTCACATTTACACATTCAATTTCACTGTCCTTGCCTTCCCCAATCTCATTCACTCTCTCTGCATCTGGCGATCATAATCTCCCAATGTTACTGTCTTCCTCGAATCCTTTGGTGCTGGGGGAAAAGAAGAGGGATGTGACAGTGAGAGTCACAGTGGGGGCGTGTGCAGGGGAGTGAACGGGACAATGGGAGTGTGTGGGTGAGTGAGTGTGATGGTGGGGGAGAGTCTGGGGAAGTGAGAGTGACGGTGGGGGCGTGTGCTGGGGAGTGAACGGAACAATGGGAGTGTGTGGGGGTGTGTGTGTGATGATGGGTGAGAATGTGGGGAAGTGAGAACGACGGTGGGGGCGTGTGCAGATCAGTGAACGGGACAATGGGTGTGTGTGGGAGTGAGCGTGATGGTGGGGGAGTTTGTGGGGAAGTCAGGGTGACGGTGGCAGCGTGTGCAAGGGAGTTAATAGGATAATGGGAGTATGTGAGGGAGTGAGCGTGATGGTGGGCGAGAGTGTGGGTTAGTGAGGGCAACGGTGGGGGCGTGTGAAGGGAAGTGATTGCGACAATGGGAATGTGTGGGAGAGTGAGCGTGATGGTGGGGGAGTGCATTGCGGTTGCGAATCAGGGTGGGGCAGTGTGTTGGGAGTGAGTGATACAGTGGGGGAGAGTGTGTTTGAGTGAATGTCATGGTGAAGCTTTGTGCAGGGTGAGTGAGCATGACAGTGGGGCATTGTGTGGTGGAGTGAGTGTGATGGTGGGCGACTGGGCAGGTGAGTGAAAGTGATGGTAGTGTAGTATATGGGAAAATGGTGGTCTGTGTGCGTTTGTGTGGATGAGCGTGGGATGAGGGTGGTGTGGGGCAGTGTGTGTGATGGTGGTGGAGTATGTGCAGTTGAGCATGACGGTGGGGGTGGTGTGGGGCATTGTGTGTGATGGTGGTGGAGGGTGTTGAGGTGAGCGTGGCGGGGGGTGAAGTGGGGTAGTGTGTGTGACGGTGGTGCAGGTTGTTGTGGTGAGCTTGGCGGTGGGGGTGAAGTGGGGTAGTGCGTGTGATGGTGGAGGAGTGTCTGGGGAGAGCATTAAGCTGAGAGTTGTGTGGGGCACTGTGTGTGATGGTGGAGAAGTGTGTAATGGCGAGCGTGACGGTGAGGGTGGTGTGGCATAGTATGTATGCTGGTGGTCGATTGTGTGGGTATAAGCATGACTGTGAGGGTGGTGTGGGCCAGTGCGTGCGATGGTGGTGGAGGGTATTGGGGTGAGTGTGACGGTGGTGGTGGTGTGGGGCAGTGTGTGTGTTGGTGGTAGAGTGTGTGGGTGTGGGCTTGATGGTGGGGGTTTTGTGACGCAGTGTGTGTGATGGCGGTGAAGTTTGTGGGGGTTAGCGTGATGCTGGGGGTGGTCTGGGGCAGTGTATGTGATGGTGGTGGAATGTGTGGGGTTCAGTGCGACGGTGGGCGTAGTGTGGACCAGTCTGTGTGAGGATGGTGGTGAGCGTGGGGGTATGCGTGGCTGTGTGGGTGATGTGGGGCAGTGTGTGTCATGGTATGGGAGTGTGTGGGTGTGAGCATGATAGCGGGTGTGCAATGGGGCAGGTTGTGAGAGGGCGGTGGTAGTGTGTGCTGGTAAGCGTGATGGTACAGGTGCTGTGGGGCAGATTGTGTGAGGATGTTGGAGTGTGTGGTGGAGAGCGTGATGGTGAGGGTGCTGTGGGGCTGTGTTTGTGATTGTAATGGAGGGTGTGGGGTAAGCATGAAAGTGGGGTTGGTGTGGGGCAGTGTGTGCGATGGGGATGGAGTGTGTGGGAGAGACTGTGACATGGGGCTGGTGTGGGGCGGTATGTGTGATGGTGGTGGTGTGTGGGGGGTTGAGGGTGGCGGTGAGGGTGGTGTGGGGCAGCATGTGTGATTTTGGTCTAGGGTGTGGGGGTGGGCGTGATTGTGGAGGTGTTGTGGGATGGTGGTGAAGGGTGTTGGGGAGAGCGTGAAGGCGAAGGTGGTGTCGAGCAGTGTGTGTGATGGTGGTGGAGTGTGTTGGGGTGAGCGTGACGGTGGGTGTGGTGTGAGACAGTGTGTGTGATGGTGGTGGAGTGTGTGGGTGTGAGCTTGATGGTGGAGGTGTTGTGGCGCAGTGTGTGTGATAGTGGTGGAATGTGTGGGGGTGAGCATGACAGTGGGGGTGGCCTGGGCAGTGTGTGTGCTGGTGGTGGAGTATGTAGGTGTGAGCGTGACTGTGGGGCTGGAGTGGGGCAGTGTGTGTGATGGTGGTGGCGTGTGTGGGGGTGATCGTGTTGGTGGTGGTAGTGTAGTGCAATGTGTGTCTGATGGTGGTGGAGTGTGTTGGGGTGAGTGTGACTGTGTGGGTTGTGTGGGGCAGTGTGTCATGATAGTGGAGTGTGTAGGTATGAGCGTGATGGTCGGAGTGGTGTGGGGCAGTGTGTGTGATGGCAGTGGAGTGTGTGTCTGTGAGCATGATGTTGGGGGTGTGGTGGGGCAGGTTGTGTGTGGGTGGTGGTGTGTGTAGTGGTGAGCATCACGGTGCGGGTGCTGTGGGGAAGGTTGTGTGAGGGTGTTAGTGTGTGTGGGGTAGAGCGTGACGATAACGGTGGTGTGGGGCTGTGTATGTAATGGTGGTGGAGTGTATGGGGTAAGTGTAACAGTTGTGCTAGTGTGAGACAGTGTGTATGATGGTGGTAGAGTGTGTGGGGGGTGAGCGTGACCATGGGGGTGGTGTGGTGCAATGTGTGTGATGGTGGTGGTATGTGTGGACGTGAGGGTGACGGTGGGTGTGTAGTGTGGTGCAGTGTATGTGATGGTGGTGGAGTGTGTGGGGATGAGCGTGACACTGTGGGTGGTGTGGTGCAGTATGTACAGTGATTGTAGGCTGTGTTGGTGCGAGCTTGATGGTGGGACTGGTGTGGCACAATGTGTGTGATGGTGTTGGAGTGTTGGGGGTGAACGTGATGGTGGCGGTGGTGTGGGGCAGTGTGTGTGATGGTGTTGGAGTGTTTGTGGGTAAGCAGTGTGTGTGATGGTGTTGGTGTGTGTGTGGCTGAGTGTGGCAGTGAGGGTGGTGTGGGGCAGCGTGCGAGATGGTGTTGGAGTGTTTGTGGGTAAGCAGTGTGTGTGATGGTGTTGGTGTGTGTGTGGCTGAGTGTGGCAGTGAGGGTGGTGTGGGGCAGTGTGTGTGATTTTGATCGCGTGTGTGGATGTGAGCATGATTGAGGGGGTGGGGTGTGGCAGTGTAAGTGATGATGGTGGCGGGTGTTGGGATGAGCATGACGGCGAGTGTGGTGTGAGACAGTGTATGTGTTGGTGGTGGAGTGTGTGGGGTTAAGCGGGATGGAGTGAGTGGTGTGGGCACTGTGTGTGATGGTGTTGGAGTGTGTGGCGGTTAGTGTGACGGTGGGGTGGTGTGGGGCAGTGTGTGTGATGACGGGGGAGTGTGTGACGCAGAGCGAGATGATGGGGATGATGTGGGGAAGTGAATGGACGAGTGGTGGAGTGTATGGGGTGAGCATGATGGTGAGGCTGGTGTGGGGCTGTGTATGTGATAGTAGTGGAGTGTATGGGGTAAGCGTTTGAGTGGGGGTGGTGTGGGACAGTGTGTTTGATGGTGGTGGCATGTGTAGGGGTGATAGTGACGGTGGGGGTGGTGTGGGGCAGTGTGTGTGAATGTGGTGGTATGTGTGATGGCGGGGGTGGTGTGGCGCAGTGTGAATGATGGTGGTGGAGTGTGTGGGAGTGAGTGTGATGGTGGCTGTGATGTGGTGCAGTGTGTGTGATGGTGGTGGTTTGTGTGGGGTTGAGTGTGATGGTGGAAGTGGTGTGATGCACTGCGTGTGATGGTGATGGAGTGTGTGGCGGTTAGTGTGACGGTGGGGGTGGTGTGAGGCAGTGTGTGTGATCGTGGTGGAGAGTGTGGGAGTGAGCGTGATGGTGAGGGTGGTGTGGGGCAGAGTGTGACTGAGCATGATGGCGCGGTTGCTGTGGGGCAGGCTACTTGAGGGTGGTCGAGTGTGTGGGGGAGAGCGCGATGGTGACGGTGGTGTGTTGCAGTGCGTGTCATGGTTGTGGAGAGTGTGGGGGTGAGCGTGACTGTGTGAGTGGTGTGGGGCAGTGTGTGTGATGGTGGTGGAGTGTGTGGGGTGAGCATGACAGTGAGGGTGGTATGAAGCAGTGTGTGTGATCGTGGTGGAGTGTGTGGGAGTGAGCGTGATGGTGGGGCAGTGTATGTGATGGTTGTGGAGTGTATGGGGTAGCGTTTGAGTTGGGGTGGTGTGGGACAGTGTGTGTGATAGGGTTGAAGTGTGTGGGGGTGAGAGTGACAGTGGGGTGGTGTCACGCAGTATGAGTGAGGGTGGTAGAGAGTGTGGGAGTGAGCGTGATGGTGGGTGTGGTGGAGTGCATTGTGTGTGATGGTGGTGGAGATTGTGGGGGTGGGCGTGACTGTGTGAGTGTGTGGGTCAGTGTGTGTCATGGTTGTGGACTGTGTGAGTGTGAGTGTGAGCGTGGTGGTGTGGCAGTGTGTGTGATGGTGGTGGAGTGTTTGGGGGTGAGCGTGATGGTGAGGGTGGTGTGAGGCAGGTTGTGTGAAGGCGGTGGTGTGTGTGTGGTGAGTGTGATGGTGCGGGTGCTGTGGGGCAGGCTGTTTGGGTGCGGTCGAGTGCGAGGGGGAGACTGCGATGGTGAGGGTCGTGTGTTGCAATGCACGTGATTGTGGGGTTGAGCGTGACTGTGTGGGTGATGTGGGGCAGTGTGTGTAATGGTTGTGGACTGCGTGAGTGTGAGGGTGATGGTGGGGATGGTGTGTGGCAGTGTGTGTGATGGCAGTAGAGTGTTTGAGGGTGAGCGTGATGGTGAGCGTGATGTGAGGCAGTGTGTGATGGTGATGGAGTATGTGTGGGTGAGCATGACTGTGAGGGGGGTTTAGGGCAGTGTCTGTGATGGCGGTGGAGGGTGTTGGGGTGAGTGTGACGTTGAGGGTGATGTGGGGTAGTGTGTGTTATGGTTGTGGAGCTTGTGGGGTTGAGTGTGGTGTGGTTCAGTGTGTGTGATGGTGGTGGAATGTGCGGGAGTGAGCATTACGGTGGGGGTGGTGTGATGCAGTGTGTAACATGGTGGATGTGTGTGTGGGGGTGAGCGTGACGGTGTGGGTGGAGTGGGGCTGTGTGTGATGGTGGTGGAGTGCGTGGTGCTGAGCGAGACGGTGGGGTTGGTGTGAGGCAGTGTGTGTGATGGTGGTGGTGTGTTTATTGGTGAGCATGATGGTGCGGGTTCAGTGGGGCAGTGTTTGTGAGGAAGATGTGGAGTGTGAGGGGAAGAGCAAGGCGGTGAGGGTGGTGTGAGGCTATGTACGTGATGCTGGTGGAGTGTATGGGGGTAAGCGTGACTGTGGAGGTGGTATGGGACAGTGTGTGTGATGGTGGTGGAGAGTGTGGCGGAGCGAGATGGTGGGGATGGTGTGGGGTAGAGTATGTGATTGTGATGGAGTAAGTGGGCTAAGCGTTTGAGTGGGGTGGTGTGGGACAGTGTGCATGATGGTGGTGCAGTGTGTGGGGTGAGCGTGAGGGTGGGGGAAATGTGGGTCACTGTGTGTGATGGTCGTGGAGTTTGTGATGGTGAGCGTTATTGTGGGGATGATGTGGTGCAGTGTGCGTAGATGAGCGTGATGGTGTTGGTGGTGGTGGTGTGGGGCAGTGCGTGTGATGGTGGTGGAGTATGTGGGTTGAGCGTGACGGTGAGGGAGGTGTGCCGGAGGTTGTGTGATTGTGGTGGAGTGTGTAGATGAGATTGTGAAAGTGAGGGTGGTGTGGTGCAGTGTGGGTGAGTGTGGTGGACCGTGTGGGATTGATTGTGATTGTCGGGGTGGTGTGGGGCAGTGTGTGAGATGGTGGTGCAGTCTGTGTGGGTGAGCGTGACAGTGCGGTGGTGTGGGGCAGTATGTGTGCAGGAGGTGCAGTGAGTGTGATGGTGGGGGAGAGTGTGGTGGAGAGAGATTGACAATGGTGGCATGGTCAGGGGAGTGAACGGGACAATGGCAGCGTGTGGGAGAGTGAGTGTGATGGTTGGGGAGAGTGTGGTGAAGTGCGAGTGACGGTGGTGGCATGTGCAAGGGAGTAAACGGGACAATGGGAGTGTGTGAGAGAGTGAGCGTGATGGTAGGGAAGAGTGTGGGGAAGTGAGTATGATGTTGGGGGCGTGTTCAGGGTCGTGAACGGAACAATGGGAGTGTGTGGGAGAGTGAGCGTGATGGTGGGGTCGTGTGAGGCAGTGAGCCTGACGGTAGGGAAGTTTACGGGGAGGGAGTGACGGTGAGGGATTGTGCAGGGGAGTGAACGGGACGATGGAAGTGTTTGGGAGAGTGAGCGTGATGGTGGAGGAGATTGTGTGGAAGTGAGTGTGACGGTGGGGGCGTGTGTAGTGGAGTGAACGGAACAGTGGGAGTACGTGGGAGAGTGAGCTTGATAGTGGGAGAGTGCGAGAGAGTGAGCTTGTTGGTAGGGAAGTGTACGGGGAGCAGGTGATGGTGGGGACGTATGCAGGGGAGTGATCGGGACCACTAGAGTGTGTGGGAGAGTGAGTGTGATGGAGAGGGTGTGCATTGGGGCTGAGAATCAGGGTGCAGCAGTGTGTTGGGAGTGAGTGATACAGTGGGGGAGAGTGTGTTTTAGTGAGTCTCATGGTGAGGATTTGTGCAGGGTGAGTGAGCATGACAGTGGGGCGTTGTGTGGCGGAGTGAGTGTGATGGTGGGCAACTGGCCAGGAGAGTGAAAGTAATGTTAGGGGAGTGTATGGGAAAATGTTGGTGTGTGTGTGTGTGTGTGTGGTGTGTGAGCGTAGCGGTGAGGGTTGTGTGGGGCACTGTGTGTGATGCTGGTGGAGTTTGTGGTGGTGAGCATGACGGTGGGGATGTTGTGGGAAAGTGTGTGTGATGGCGCTGTTGTGTGTGGGAGTGAGCGTGATGTTCGGGGTGGTGTGGGGCAGTGTGTGTGATGGTGGTGGAGTGAGTGTGGCTGAGCGTGACGGTGTGGGGTGGTGTGGGGTAGTGTGTGATGGTGGAGTGTGTGGTGGTGAGTGTGATGTTGGGGGTGAAGTGGGACAGGGTGTGTTGTGATGGTGGAGTTTGTGCGGGTACGCCTGACTGTGAGGGTGGTGTGGGGCAGTGTGTGTGATGGTGGTGAAGTGTGTTGGGGTGAGCGTGGCGCTGGGGGTGATGTGGGGTAGTTTGTGTGATGGTGGTGGCTTGTGTGGGGGTGAGCGTGATGGTGGGTGCAGTGTGGCGCAGGGTGTGTGATGTTGGTGGAGTGTGTGGGGGTGAGCGTGACGTTGAGGGTGGTGTGGAGCAGTGTGTGGGAGGGTGGTGGAGTGTGTGGGGGTGAGAGTGACGGTGGGGTTGGTGTGGTGCTGTGTGTGTGATGGTCTTGGTACGTGTGGGCGTGGGTGATGTGGGGAAGTGTGTGTGGTGGTGTGTGTGTGTAGTGGTGAGCGTGATGTTTGGTGTGGTTTGGGGCAGTGTGTGTTGGTGGTAGCGTGTGGGTGGGTGAGTGTGACGGTGTGGGGCAGTGTGTGTGATGGTGGTGGTGTGTGTGCGGTTGAGCATGACGGTGATGGTGGTGTGGGGTGGTTTGTGTGATTGTGGTGGAATGTGAGGGGTTGAGTGTGACAGTGAGGGTGGTATGGAGCAGTGTGTGCGATGGTGTTGGAGTGTGTGGCGGTCAGAGTGACGGTGGGGTTGGTGTGGGGCAGTGTGTGTGATGGTGGTGGATGGTGTTGGAATGAGCATGACAGTGAGAATGGTGTGGAGCAGTGCGTGTGATGGTGTGGGAGTGTATGACGGTGTTGTTGGTGTGAGTTTATGTGTGTGATGGTGGTGTGTGTGATGGTGAGCGTGACGGTGGGACTGGTGTCGCGTAGTGTGTGTGATGGTGGTGGAGTGTGTGGATGTGAGAGTGATGGTGGGAGTGGTGTGGGGCAGTGTGTGTGATGGTGGTAGTATGTGTGGCTGTGAGCATGACGGTGGGGGTGGTGTGGCGCAGTGTGTGTGATTGTGATGACGTGGTTGGTGGTGAGCGTGACGGTGTGTGTGGTTTGGGGTAGTGTGTGTGATGGTAGTGGTGCTTGTGGGTGTGAGAGTGATGTTGGCGGTGGTGTGGAACAGTGTGTGTGATGGTGGTGGAGTGTGCGTGGTTGAGCGTGGCGGTGAGGGTGGTGTGGGTCAGCGTGCGGGTAATCGTGACTGTGAGGGTGGTGTGGGGCAGTGTGTGCGATTTTGGTCGTGTTTGTGGGAGTGAGCGTGATTGTGGGGGTGGTGTGGAGCAGTTTGTGTGATGGTGATGGAGTATGTTGGGGTGAGCGTGACGGTGATGGTGGTGTGGCGCAGTGTGTGTGGTGGTGGTGGATGGTGTTGGGGTGAGCGAGATAGTGGGGATGGTGTGGGGCAATGTGTGTGATGGTGGTGGAATGTGTGGGAGTGAGCGTGACAGTGGGTCTGGTGTGAGACAGTGTGTGTGATGGAGGTGGAGTGTATGGGGTTGAGCGTGATGGTGGGGGTGGTGTGGGGCAATGTGGGTTAGGGTGGTGAATATTGTGTGTGAGAATGACGGTAGGGGTGCTGTGGGGCAGGTTGTGTGAGGGCAGTGGTGTGTGTGGGTGAATGTGATGATGCGGGTGCTCCGGGGCAGTTTGTGTGAGGGTGTTGGTGTGTGGGGGGGGAGCGTGGCGGTGAGGGTGTTGTGGGGCTGCGTATGTGATGGTAGTGGAGTGTATTGGGGAAAGCGTAACAGTTGGGTGGTGTGGGACAGTTTGTGTGATTGTGGTGGTGTTTCTGGGGGTGAGCGTGACAGTGGGGGTGGTGTGGGGCTCAGTAAGTGATGGTAGTGGATTGCATTGGGATAAGCGTGACTGTTGGGGATTTGTGGGACTCTGTGTGTGATGGTGTGGGTGGGTGAGCATGATGTTCGGGTGTGCTGTGGGGCAGTGTGTGTTGGTGGTGGAATGTATGTGGCTGAGCATGACGGTATGGGGCAGTGTGTTATGGTGGTGGAGTGTGTGGGCGTGAGTGGAACTGTGTGGGTTCTGTGGGGAAGGTTGTGTGAGGGTTGTGGTGTGTGTGTGGGGTTGAGCGTGATAGTGGGGTTGGTGTGGGGCAGGTAGTGTGACGGTGTTGGAGTGTGTAGGGGAGAGCGTGCTGGTGAGGGTGGTGTGGGGCTGTGTGTGTGATGGTAGTGGAATGTATTGGGGTAAGCGTGACAGTTGGGGTGGTATGGGACAGTGTGCGTGATTGTGTTGGAGTGCGTAGGTGTGAGTGTGACGGTGGGGGTGGTGTGGGGCAGTGTGTGTGATGGTGGTAGAATGTGGGTGGGTGAGCGTGACGCTGTGGGGCAGTGTGTGTGATGGTGGTGGTGTGTGTGCGGTTGAGCATAACAGTGGGGGTAGTGTGGGGTGGTGTGTGTGATGCTGGTGTTAGTGTGGGTGTGAGCATGACGGTGGGGATGGTGTGGTGCAGTGTGTGTGATGGTGTCGGTGGTATGGGGCAGTGCGTATGATGGCAGTGGAGAGTGTGGGGTGAGCCTGACTGGATGGGTGGTTGGGGCAGTGGGTGTCATGGTTGTGGACTGTGTGCATGTGGGCATAATGGTGGGGGTTTTGTGCGTCAGTGTGTGTGATGGTGGTGCATTGCTTGGGGGTGAGCGTGACAGAGTGGATGGTGTGAGGCTGTGTGTGATTCTGGTGGAGTGTGTGGGAGTGAACGTGAAGGTGTGGGTGGTGTGGGGAAGTGTGTGTGATGGTGTTGAAGTGTGTGGCTGTGAGCATGATGATGGGGGTGCTTTGGGGCAGGTTGTGTAAAGGCGGTGGTGTGTGTGTGGTGGTTAGCGTGATGGTGCGGGAGCTGTGGGACAGTGTGTGTGATGGTGGTGGTGTGTGGGGTGGTGAACGTGATGGTGAGGGTGGTGTGGGGCAGTGTGTGTGATTTTGGTCGAGTGTGTGGAAGTGAGCGTGATTGTTGGTGTGGTGTGGGGCAGTGTTTGTGATGGTTTTGGAGGGTGTTGGGGTGAGCGTGACGTGAGGGTGGTGCGGAGCAATGTGTGAGATGGTGGTAGAGGGTGTTGGGTCAGCGTGATGGTGCGGATGGTGTGATACAGTGAGTGTGACAGAGGAGTAGTGTGCAGGCTAGCCTGATGGTGGTGGTGGAGTGGGACAGTGCGTGTGATAGTGGAGGTATGTGTGGTGATGAGCCTGATGGTGGGGCTGGTGGGGCGCAGTATGTGTGAGGGTGGTGGAGTGTGTGGTATTGATTGTGATGGTGGGAATGTTCTGGGGCACTGTGTGTGATGGTGGTGGAGTGTGTGGGTGTGAGCGGGATGGTGGGTGTGGTGTGGCGCAGTGAGTGTGATGGTGATGGAATGTGCGGGTGAGCGTGATGATGGGTGTTGTGTGTAGCAGTGTGTATGTGGGTGGTGGAGTGTATGGAGTAAGCGTTTGAATGGGGGTGGTGTGAGACAGTGCGTGTGATGGTGGTGGAGCGTGTGGAGTTGAGTGTGATGGTGTCGGTGGTATGGGGCAGTGCGTGTGATGGTAGTGGAGAGTGTGGAGGTGAGCCTGAGTGGATGGGTGTTTTGGGGCAGTGTGTGTCATGGTTGTGGACTGTGTGCGTGTGTGCGTGTGAGCGTGAAGGTGTGGGTGGTGTGGTGCAGTGTGTGTCATGGTAGTGGAGTGATTGGGAGTGAGAGTGATGCTGGGGCAGGTGTGGGGCAGTGTATGTGATGCTTTTTGAGTGTGTGGCTGTGACCATGATGATGGGGGTGCTGTGGGGCAGGTTGTGTGAGGGCAGTGGTGTTTGTGGTGGTTAACGTGATGGTGCGGGAGCTGCGGGACAGTTTGTGAGGGGGTGGTGGAGTGTGTTGGGGAGAGCGTGACGGTGAGGGTGGTGTAGGGCTGTGTATGTGATGGTAGTCGAGTGTATGAGTGTAAGCGTCACAGTGGGGGTGGTGTGGGACAATGTGTGTGATGGTGGTGGAGTATGTGGGGGTGAGCGAGACAGTGGGGGTGGTGAGGGACAGTGTGTGTGATGGTGGTGGAGTGTGTGGGTGAGCATGACTGTGAGGGTGGTTTGGGGCAGTGTGTGTGATGACGGTGGAGTGTGTGGGTGTGAACGTGACTGTGGGAATAGTGTAGGGCTGTGCATTTGATGGTGGTGGTATGTGTGGTGGTGAGTGTGACGGGGTGGTGTCGCAGTGTGTGAGATGGTGGTGGAGTGTTGGGGTTGATAGTGACGGTGGGGTGATGTGAAGCAGTGTGTGTGTGTGTGTGTATGTGTGGCTGGTGGAGTTTGTGGGGTTGAGCGTGATGTTAGGGCTGGTGTGGGGCTGTGTATGTGATCGTAGTGAAGTGCATGGGGTAAGCGTTTGAGTGGGGGTGGTGTGGGACTGTGTGTTTGATGGTGGTGAAATGAGTGGGTGTGAGCGTGACGGAGGTGGTGGTATGGGGCAGTGTGTGTGATGGTGGTGGGATGCATGGTAGTGAGCGTGATGTTAGGTTTGGTGTGGCGCATTGTGTTATCGAGGTGGAGTGAGTGGGGGTGAGCATGATGGTGGGTGTGGGGTGCTGCAGTGTGTGTGATGGTGGTGGAGAGTGTGGGATTGAGCGTGAATGTGTGGGTGGTGTGGGGCAGTGTGTCTCATGGTTGTGGACTGTGTGCATGTGAGCGAGATGTTGGAGGAGGTGAGGGGCAGTGCGTGTGATGGTGGTGGAGTGTGTGGCTGTGAGCATGATGGTGGGGGTGTTGTGGGGCAGGTTGTTGTGAGGGCTGTGGTGTGTGTGGTGGTGAGCGTGATGGTGCAGAGTGCTGTGTGGAGTGTTGGGGTGATCATGACCGTGGGGGTGGTGTGGAGCTGTGTGTGTGATGGTGGTAGAGTGTGTGTGGGTGATCGTGACTGTGGGGGTGGTGTGGGGCTGTGTTTGTGATGGTGGTGTAGTGTGTGGAGGGAAGCGCGACTGTGAGGGTGGTGTGCGGCAGTGTGTGTGATGGTGGTGGTATTTAAGGGGTTGAGTGTGACGGTGAGGGTGGTGTGGGGCTCTTTGTGTGAAAGAGTGGAGGAGGGTGTTTGATGAGCATGACAGTGAGGGTGGTGTGGAGCAGTGTGTGTGATGGTTGTAGAGGGTGTTGGGGTGAGCGTGACGGTGGGGATGGTATGGAGCAGTAAGTGTGATGGTGGGGGATAGCGTGGAAGAGAGAGATTGACGATTGGGGCCTGTGCAGGGGAGTGAACGGGACAATGGGAGCGTGTGGGAGAGTGAGCGTGACGGTGGGGAAGTGTGAGGAAGTGTTGCTGATGGTAGGGAAGTGTATGGGGAGAGAGTGACGGTGGGGGTGTGTGCAGGGTAGTGAACGGGATGGTGTGGGGCAGTCAGTGAGACTGTGGTGGAGTGTGTGGGGGTGAGCGTGATGTGGTGTGTTGTGTGTCTTGTTGTGTGATGGTTTTGGTGTGTGTGGCGGTTAGCAATACGGTGGGGGTGGTGTCGGGCAATGTGTGTGATGGTGGTGGCATACGTGGGATTGAGCGTGACGATGAGGGTGGGGTGGGGCAGTTTGTGTGATGGTGGTGAGTATGTGGTGTTCAGTGTGACGGTGGATGTATATGGACCAGTGCCTGTGATGGTGGTGGAGTGTGTGGGTGTGAGCGTAACAGTGTGGGTGGTGTGGTTCAGTGTGTCTGATGGTGGTGGCATGTGTGGTGGTGAGCGTCATGGTGGGGGTAATGTGGCACAGTGTGTGTGAAGTTGGTGGAGGTGTGTGGGGATAGGCGTGATGGTGGGGGTGGTGTGGTGCAGGTTGTGTGATGGTGGTGCATTGTGTGGGAGTGAGTTTGACGGTGAGGTAGGTGTGGGGCAGGTTGTGTGATGATGGTGGTGTGTGTAGGGATAGGCGTGATGGTTGTGGTAGTGTGGTGCAGGTTGTGTGATGGCAGTGCATTGTATGTGAGTGAGCTTGATGTTGAGGTAGGTGTGTGGCAGTGTGTGAGGGTGGTGGAGTGTGTGTGGGTGAGCGTTACAGTGAGGGTGTTGTGGTGCAGTGTGTGTGAAGATGGTGGAGTGTGTGGGTGTGAGCGTTAGGGGGATGGTGTTGTGGTGCAGTGTGTGTGAAGGTGGTGGAGTGTGTGGGGGCAAGCGTGTAGGTGAGGGAGGTGTGGTTTGGTGTGTGTGATGGTGGTGGAGTGTGTGGGAGTAAGCGTGACAGTGAGGGTGGAGTGGGGCAGTGTGTGTGATGGAGGTGTGTGTGTGGGTGAGCGTGACGGAGGTGGTGTGAGGGTGGCAGTGTGTCTGATTGTGGTGGAGGGTGTGGGAGTGAGTGTGACGGTGGGGGTGTTGTGTGGCATTGCGTGTGAGAGTGGTGGCGCGTGTGGTGGTGAGCGTGATGGTGTGGTGAAGTCTGTGTGAGGGTGGCAGTGTGCGTGGTGGTGAGCGTGATGGTGTGGTTGGTGCGTGTCTTGCTGTGTGATGGTTTTGGTGTGTGTGGGAGTTAGCATGATGGTGGGGGTGGTGTCGGGCAATGTGTGTGACTGTGGTGGAGAGTGTGTTGTTCACAGTGGTGGTGGGTGTGGTGTGCGGCATAGTCTGGGGTGTTGGTGGCATGTGTGGGTTTGAGCGTGACGATGAGGGTGATGCAGGGTACTTTGTGTGATGGTGATGGAGTGTGTGGGAGTGAGCGTGACGGTGGGAGCGGTGTGGGGCAGTGAGTGTGGTAATGGTGAAGTGTGTGAGGTGAGCATGACGGTGACGGTGGAGGGGGACAGTGTATGTGATGGTGTTGGAGTGTATGGGGGCGAGCATCATGGTGCAGGTGCTGTGGGGTGTCACAGTGATCCCCCACTGTCACCCTGACCCCTCTTACTCACACTCCATCGCCGTCACAATGCTCCCCTCACACTCACTCCATCACCGTCACACTAACCCCCTCTCACTCACTGCATCAACCTCACCCTGACCCCCATCACTCACTCCATCACCGTCACCCTGACCCTGTCACACTCACTCCATCACCGTCACACTGATCCCCTCACACTCACTCCATCACCGTCACAATAAACCCCTCACACTCACTGCATCAACCTCACGCTGACCCCCTAACACTCAATCCATCACCGTCACCCTGACCCTGTCACACTCACTCCATCGCTGTCACCCTGACCCCTCACACTCACCCCATCTCGGTCACCCTGACCCCCTCTCACTTAGTCCTTCATTGACACCCTGACCACCTCACACTCACTCCATCAGCATCAACATGACCCTCTCACACTCACTCCAACTCCATCACCTCGACCCCCTTACACTCACTCTATCACCGTCACACTGGCCCTCTCACACTGACTCTATCACCGTCACACCGTCACATCTTCATCGCAATAACCCCCTCTCACTCACTCCATCACTGACACCCTGACCACTTCACACTCACTCCACCGCCATCAACCGGGACTCCCTCACACTCACTCCATCAACGTCACCCTGATCCCTTCACACTTACTCCATCACCGCCACCCTGACGACCTCAAACTCACTCCATCACCGTCACATTGAACCCCTCACACTCATTCAAACATGGTCACACAAACTCCTGCACACTCACTCCATTATTCTCACCCTGAACCCCGGACACTCACTCCATCACCATCACCCTGACCCTCTGACACTCACTCCATCACCATTACAGTAAACCCCTCACACTCACACCATCACCGTCACCCTGAAACCCTCACATTCACTCCATCTCCATCAAACTAACCCCCTCACACTCACTCCATCACCGTCACCCTGACACTCTCTCTCACTCACTCCATCACCAGCAACCTGACCTCCTCATACTCACTCCATCACCGTCATACTGATCCCCTCACACTCACTCCATCACCGTCACCCGTACCCCCTCACAATCACTCTGTCACCTTCATCCTGAATCCCTCACACTCACTATATCACCTTCTCTCTCACTCTCTACTTCTTTCTCTCTCTCTTCCATCAACGTCACCCCGACCCCCTCACAATTACTGTATCATCGTCCCACTAATCCCATCACACTCACTCCATCTCCATCTCCTCACACTCACTCCATCACCGTCACAAATTCCCCTCACATTTACTCCATGACCGTCACACTGACCCCCTCACACACACTCCATCAGCGTCACCATGAGCCACTCACACACACTTTATCTCTGTCACTTTGACCCCCTCACCCTCGCTCCATCATTGTCACACTGACCTCACAATCTCATTCGTTCTCCGTCACATTGACGCTCTCACACTCTCGATCACTATCACACAGAACCACTCACACACTCGCTCCATCACGGTTACCCTGACCCCCTCACACTCACTCCATCATCGTCACCATGAGCCACTCACACACACTTTATCTCTGTCACTTTGACCCCCTCACCCTCGCTCCATCATTGTCACACTGACCTCACAATCACTCCATCACCGTCACCCTATCCCCCACACTCACTCCATTTCGATCAACCCGACCCACTCACACTCACCCCATCTCCATCGCAATGACCACCTCACACTCACTCCATCACCGTCACACTGACCCTCTTGCACTCTCTCCGTCACCGTCACACTGATCCCGCCACAAATGCTCCATCGCCATCGCTCTGACCCCTGTCACTCACTCCATCACTGACACCCTGACACATCACACTCACTCCATCAGCATCAATCTGACCCTCTCACACTCACTCCATCTCCATCACACTGACCCCCCACACTCTCTCCGTCACCATCACACTAATCCCCTCACAAACGCTCCATCACCATCGCCCTGATGCCTCTCACTCACTCCATCACTGACACCCTGACCACCTCACACTCACTCCATCAGCATCAACCTGACCCTCTCACACACACTCCATCGCCGTCACCCTGACCCCCTCACACTCACTCCATCTCCGACTCCCTGACACCCTCACACACTCCATAACCGTCACACTGATCCCCTCACACTCACAGCATCACTGTGAACCTGATACCCTCACGCTCGCTACATCAACCCGACACTGACCGCCTCACACTCACTCCATCACCATCAGTTAAACCTACTCAAACTCATTCCATCATCGACACCCTTATCCCCTTACAGTCATTTCATCACTTTCAACCTGAACCCCTCACACTCACTACATCACCGTCATCCTGACCCGCTCATGCTCACTCTGTCACCGTCACCCTGACCCTCTCACACTTGCTCCACCACCGTCACCCTGATCCCCTCAAACTCATTCCATCACCATCACACCTATCCACTCACACTCACTTCATAACCGCCACACCGATCCCCTCACACACAATGCATCACTGTGAACCTAATAACCTCACACTCGCTCCATCACCCTCACCCTGACCACCTCACACTCACTCCATCATGGTCACACTGACCGGCTCACGCTCACTCCATTATTCTCACCCTGAACCCCTCACACTCACTCTATCACCCTCACCTGTCACACTCACTCCATCGCCATCACTCTGACAGCCTCACACTCACACTCGCTCCATCACCGTCACCCTGACCTCCTCAAATTCACTCCATCACCGTCATCCTGACCGCTCACACTCGCACCATCACCGTCCCCCAGACCCCTGATACACACTCATCTCCATCAAACTAACCCCCTCACACTCACTCCACCAAAGTCAACCCGTCACCCTCACACTCACTCCATCACGGTCAACATGATCCCCTCACAATTACTCCATCGCCATCACCCTGACTCTCCCTCACTCACTCCATCAGTGTCACACTGACTGCCTCACACTCACTCCATCAGCGGCTACCTGAGCAATCTCACTCACGCCATTATCATCACTCTGACACGGTCACACTCACTCAATCACCTTCACCCTGACGCTCACACTCACTCCATCAGCATCAGCCTGATCCCCTCCCACTCACTCTGTCACCATCACCATGACCATCTCACACTTGCTCCATCACCGTCACCATGACCCCCTCAAACTCATTCCATCACCATCACACTTATCCACTCATATTCACTCCATAACCATTACACTGATCCCCTCAAACCCACTGCATCACCGTGAACCTGACTCCCTCACACTCGCTCCATCACCCTCACCCTGAGCCCCTAACACTCACTCCATCATGCTAACAATGAGCCCCTCACACTCACTCCACTATTCTCACCCTGAACCCCTCGCACTCGTCCCATCACTGTAACCCTGACCCCACACTCTCACACCATCACGGTCCCACTAAACCCCTGACACTCACTCCATCTCTACCAAACCAACATCCTCACACTCACTCCACCAAAGTTAACCCGACACACTCACACTCACTCCATCATGGTCACCATGTTCCCCTCACAATTACTCTATCACCCAACCATGACTCTCCCTCCCTCACTCCATCAGTGACACACTGACTGCCTCATGCTCACTCCATCAGCATCACCCTCAACAATCTCACTCACTCCATTATCATCACTCTGACACCAACACACTCACTCAATCACCTTCACCCTGACCTGCTCACACACACTCCATCACCGTCATCCTGACGCTCTCACACTTGCGCCATCGCCACTACCCTGACCCCCACACACTCATCCATCACCTTCACCGAGACCCCCTCATACTCGCTCCATCACCATCACCCTGACAAACTCACACTCACTGCATCACCGTCACACTGACCCACTCACACTCAGCCCACCACCATCACCCTGACTCCCTCACATTCACTCCATCACCATCACTCGGTCAAACACACACTCGCTCCATCACCATCACAGTGATCCTCTCACAATCACTCAATCACCGCATCCCTGACCCCTCACGCTCCCTGCATCACCGTCACCCTGATCTCCTCACACTCACTCCATCACTGTCACCCTGACAACCTCACAATCACTCCATCACCGACAGCCTGACCCTTTCACATTCTCTCCATCACCATCACACTGATCCCCTCACACTCACTCCATCACTGACACACCGACCACTTCACACTCACTCCACCACCATCAACCTGACTCCCTCACATTCACTCCATCACCGTTACACTGATCCCCTCACACTCACTTCATTACCGTCACCCTGACCCCTTCACACTTACTCCATCACCGCCACCCTGCCAACCACAACTCACTCCATCATCGTCACACTGATCCCCTCGCACTCACTCCATCACTGTCACACTGAACCCCTCACACTGACTGCATCAATTTCACCCTGACCCCCTAACACTAACTCAAACATGGTTATACAGACCTCCTCACACTCACTCCATTATTGTCACCCTGACCCTGTTACACTCACTCCATCACCTTCACCCTGACCCCCTCACAGTCTCTCCATCTCCGTCACCCTGACCCTCTGACACTCACTCCATCACCGTCACAGTAAACCCCTCACACTCACACCACCACCGTCACCCTGAACCACTCACACTCACTCCATCTCCATCAAATTAACCCCCTCACACTCACTCCATCACCGTCACCCTGACGCTCTCTCTCACTCACTTCAGCACCAGTAACCTGACCTCCTCACACTCACTCCATCACCGTCACACTGATCCCCTCACACTCACTCCATCACCGTCATCCGTACCCCTTCACAGTCACTACATCACCTTCATCCTGAATCCCACACACTCACTACATCACCTTCTCTCTCTTTCTTTCTCTCTCTCCATCAACGTCACCCTGACCCCCTCACACTTACTGTATCATCGTCCCAATACTCCCATCACACTCACTCCACTTCCATCGCAGTGACCCCCTCACACTCACTCCATCACCGTCACAAATTCCCCCCACACTCATTCCATGACAGTCACACTGACCCCCTTACACACACTCCATCAGCGTCACCCTGAGCCCCTCAATCTCACTCCTTCTCCGTCACATTGATGCTCTCACACTCTCCATCAACCTCACACTGAACCCTTCACACACACTCCATCACGGTCACCCTAACCCCACACACTCGCTCCATAATGGTCACCCTGACCCCCTCACACTCACTCCATCACCGTCACCCTGACCCACTCACTCACACTCCATCTCCGTCACTTTGACCCCCTCACACTCACACCATCTCCGTCACCCTGACACACTCACACTCACTCCATCACCGTCACACTGACCCCTCACACTCACTGTAACAACCTCACCCTGACCCCCAACACTCACTCCATCATGGTCACAGAGACCTCCTCACACTCACTCCATTTTTCACACCCGGAACCCCTCACACTCACTTCATCACCATCACACTGACCCTGTCACACTCACTCCGTCGCCATCACCCTGACCCCTCACACATCACAACATCACCGTCACCCAGATCCCCTCACACTCACTCCATCTCCGACACCCTGACACCCTCACACACTCCATAACTGTCACACTGGTCCCGTCATATTCACTGCATCACTGTGAACCTGATACCCTCACACTCGCTCCATCAATCTCACCCTCACCGCCTCACACTCACTCCATCATGGTCACATTGACTGGCTCACACTCACTCCACTATTCTCACCTTGAACCCCGCACAGCCACTCTATCACCCTCACCCTGACCCAGTCACACTCACTTCATCGCCGTCACCCTGACACCCTCACACTCACACTCGCTCCATCACCATCACCCTGACCTCCTCACATTCACTCCACCACCGTCATCCTGACCGCTCACACTCGCACCAACACCTCCCCCAGTCTCCTGATACACATTCATCTCTATCAACCTAACCCCCTCACATTCACTCCACCAAACTCAACCCGACACCCTCACACTCACTCCATCACAGTCAACATGATCCCCTCACAATTACTCCATCACCATCACCCTGACTCTCCCTCACTCACTCATCTGTGTCACACTGACTGCCTCGCACTCACTCCATCAGCGTCACCCTGAGCAATCTTATTCACTCCATTATCATCACTCTGACACGGTCACACTCACTCAATCACCTTTACCCTGATGGTCTCATACTTGCTCCGTCACAGTTACCCTGACCCCCTCACACTCACTCCATCACCATCACCATGACCCCATCACACTCATTCCATCACCGTAACCCTGAACCCCTCACACTCACTGCAACACCATCGCACTGATCCCCTCAGACTCGCTTCATCGCTGTCATCTCCGACCCCCTGACACCCTGAAACTCACTCCATCACCATCACCCTGAACCCCTCAAATTGACTCCATCACCGTCACCCTGACCCACTCACACTCACATCATCACCGTCAACCTGACCCCCTCACATTCACTCCATCACCGTCGCCCAGATCCCCTCACACTGACTCCATCACCGTCATACTGATCCCCTCACACTCATCCGTCACCGTCACAGTGATCCCCTCACACTCTCCATCACCTTCACACTGACCACCTCACACTCATTCCAACTCTGTCACCCTAACCCCCTCACACATTCTCCATCACCTTCACCCTGACAACCTCACACTCACTCCAACACTGTCACACTGATCTCCTCACAGTCTCTCCATAACTGTCGCTCTGATCCTCTCAACTCGCTCCATCAACGTCAGACTGAAGCCCTCACACTCATTCCATCACTGTGACACTGAACCCATCACACTCGCTAAATGACCGTCAGATTGAAACCCTCATACTCATTCCATCAACGTCACCCTGACCCCACCACTCTTGCTCCATCACTGTCACACTAACTTCATCACCGTCATCCTACCCCACTCGCATTCGCTCCATCACCATCAGATTGAACCCCTCACACTCACTCCATCACCGTCACACTGACCCGTTCATGCTCAGCCCACCACCGTCACACTGAACCCCTCACACTCTCTCCATCACCATCACGCTAATCCCCTCACACTCACTCAATCACTGTCTTACTGATCCCCCCACACTAACTCCTTCGCCGACACCCTGATCCCTTATTTACTCCATGACTGTAACCTTGACCCACTGGCAATCACACCATAACCAGCAACCTGATTCCCTCACACTCACTCCATCACCGACACACTGACCACCTCACACTCTCCATCACCTTCACACTGACCACCTCACACTCATTCCAACTTTGTCACCCTGACCCCCTCATTCTTACTCCATCACCTTCACCCTGACAACCTCGCACTCACTCCGTCACTGTCACACTGATCTCCTCACACTCACTCCAACACTGTCGCTCTGATCCCCTCACACTCGCACCATCACAGTCAGACTGAACCCCTCACACTCGCTCCATCACTGTCAGACTGAACCCCTCACACTCATTCCATCACCGTCAAGCCTGACACACTCACTCTGGATCCATCACTGTCACACTGACACCCTCACACTCACTCCATCGCCGTCACTCTTAAACCATCACGCTCACCCTATCTCTGACACGCTGACCCCCTGACACTCACTCCATCGCCAAAACCCTGAACCCCTCATATTGACTCCATCACTCTGACCCACTCACACTCACATCATCACCAGCAACCTGACCTCCTCACACTCACTCCATCGCCGTCACACTGATCCGTTTATGCTCAGCCCATCACAGTCACACTGAAACTCACACTCTCTCCATCACCATCACGCTGAACCCTCACACTCACTCCATCACTGTCACAGTGATACCCCCACACTCACTCTATCGCCGAAGTCCTGAACCCCTTATTGACTCCATCACTGTAACCCTGACCAACTCACACTCATACCATCACCGTCAACCTGATCTCCTCACATTCAGTCCATCACCGTCAGACCGAACCCCTCAAACTTGCTCCATCACCGTCAGACTGAACCCCTCACACTCACTCCCTCACCGTCACACTGACCCCATCACACTTCTTCCCTGATCGTCAGTCTGATTCCTTCACACTCACTCCATTGTCGACACCCTGAACCCCTCATTGACTCCATCTCTGTCACCCTGACCCCCTCACACATACTCCATCACCTTCACCGTGACAAGGTCACACTCACTCCATCTCTGTCACACTGATCCCCTCACAGTCGTTCCATCACTGTCGCTCTGATCCCCTCACACTCGCTCCACCAACGTCAGACTGAACCCCTCACACTCACTTCATCACTGTGACATGGAACCCAGCACACTCGCTAAATGTCCGTCAGATTTAAACCCTCACATTCATTCCATCAACATCAACCTGACTGCCTCACTCTCTCTCCATCACCGTCAGACTGAACCCTTCACACAAACTCCATTACCATCACCCTGAACCCCACGCACTCGCTCTGTCGCCGTCAGATTGAACACCTCACACTCACTCCATCACAGTCACACTGACCCGTACACGATCAGTCCATCATTGTCCCACTAAACCCCTCACTCTCTCTTGCCATCACCATCACGCTAACCCCCTCACACTCTCTCCATCACTGTCACCCTGAACCACTCACACTCACTGCATCGCCTCACCTGACCCTCTCAAACTCGCTCCATCACCATCAACCTGACCCCCTCACATTCACTCCATCCTCGTCAATCTGATGCCCTCACACTCACTCCATCACCCTCACCCTGACCCTGTCACACACACTCCATCACTGTCAGCTGATCCTCTCATTCTCACTCCATCGCCGACACCCTGACCCCCGACACTCACTCCATCACCGTCACCCTGAACCCCTCAAATTGACTCTATCAACGTCAGCCTGACCCATCACACTCACTCCATCACCCTCGCCCTGACCCCCTCACACTAACTCCATCACCATCACACTGACACCCTCACACTCACTCCATCACCGTCACCCTGACCCACTCACAATCTCATCAACTCCGACATACTGACACCCTCACCCTCGCACCATTACCATCAGACTGAACCCCTCACACTCACTCCATCTCCGTCACACTGACCTGCTCACACTTGCTCCATCACCGTCAGACTGAACCGCTCACACTCACTCCATCACCATCACACTGACCAGTTCACACTCGCTCCATCACCGTCAGACCGTACCCCTCACACTCACTCCATCACAGTCACACTGACCCCATCACACTTCCTCCATGACCGTCAGACTGAACCCCTCACATCAGTCCATCACCGTCAAGCCTGACACTCTCACTCTGGATCCATCACTGACAGACTGACCCCCTCACTTTCACTCCATAACTGTAACCCTGACCCTCTCACTCTCTCTCCATCACCAACACGCTAATCCCCTCACACTCACTCCATCACTGTCTCACTGATCCCTCCACACTCATTCCATCACCAGCAACCTGAACCCCTCATACTCACTCTATTGCCGTCACCCTGACCCTCTCACACTTGGTCCTTCACCGTCAACCCGATCCCCTCACACTCACTCCATCACCCTCACCATGACACTTTCACACACACTCCATCACTGTCACCTGTTCCCTTCACACTCAATCCATCCCCGACACCCTGAACACCTGACACTCCATCAACATCACCGTTAACTTCTCAATTTGATGCCATTATCGTCATCCTGACCCCATCACACACACTCCATCACCATCGCCCTGACACCCTCACACTCACTCCATCACCGTCACCCTGACCACCTCACACTCACTCCATCACCATCACCCTGATACCCTCTCACTCACTCCATCACCGTCATCCTGAGCCCCTCACACTCACATCATCACTGTCACCCTGACGCTCTCACACTCACTCCATTACCGTCGCCCTGACCCTCACACTCACTCCATCACTGTCACCATGACCCCATCACACTCAATCCATCTCCTTCACCCTGAACCTCTCACATTCACTCCACCACCATCACCCAGACCCCTCACAAGCACTCCATCACTGTCACGCTGACCCCTCACACTGACTCCATCACCGTCACAATGACCCCCTCAAACTCACTCTGTCACCATCACCCTGACCCCTCATACTCACTCCATGTCCATCACACTGAATCCCTCACACACCCTCCATCACTGTCACCCTCACACCCTCATACTGACTCCACCACTGTCACATAGAACCCCTCATAATCTCTCCATCACTGTCACACTGACATCATCACACTCCATCTTCCTCACCCTGTCACACTCACACTCACTCCATCAGTCAGCCTGACTAACTCAGACTCACTCAACCACTGTCACCCTGAGCCCCACATGCTCGCTCCATCACCGTCACCCTGAATCCCTCTCACTCACTCCATGATCGTCACCCTGACCACCTCACACTCACTTCATCAATGTCACACTGACAACCCTCACACTCACTCCATCACCGTCACCCTGACCCCCTCACACTCACACCATCACCGTCGCCATGACATCTTCACACTCACTCCACCACCGTCACCCTGAACCTCTCACACTCACTCCATCACTGTCACACCGAATCCATCACACTCATGCCATCTCCGTCACCCTGACGCCCTCACACTCACTCCATCATCTTCACCCTGACACCCTCACCCTCACTCCATCAATGTCACCCAGACCCCCTCACACTCACACCATCAACGTCACCCAAACCGCCTCAGACTCACTCGATCACCGTCTCCCTGACAACATACACTCAATCCATCACTGTCACCCTGATGCCCTCACACTGACTCCATCGCCATCACACTGAACCCCTCACACTTCTCAATCACTGTCACCCTGAGTCTCACACACTCGCTCCATCACCGTCACCCTGAACTCCTCACACGCACTCCATCACTGTCACCCTGATGCCCTCATACTGACTCCATCGCCCTCACACTGAACCCCTCACACTCACTCCATCACTCTCACCCTGACGCCCTCACACTCACTCCATCACCGTCACCCTGACCCACACACTCACTCCATCACCGTCACCATGACCCCATCACACTCCCTCCATCTCCTTCACCCTGAACCTCTCACACTCACTCCACCACCATCACCCTGACCCCTCATATTCACTCCATCACCGTCATAATGACCCCATCACACTGACTTCATCACAATCATACTGACCCCCTCACACTCACTTCATCACCATCACCCTGCTACCCTCTCACTCACTCCATGACCGTCACCCTGACCCCATCACACTCACTTCATCACTGTCACCCTGACTACCCTCGCACTCACTCCATCACTGTCACCCTGGTCCACTCACACTCACTCCATCATCATTACCCTGACCCATTCACACTCCATAACCATCACCATGACACCCTCACACTCACTCCATCATCATCACCCTGACGGCCTCACACTCACTCCATCACCGTCACACTGAACCCATCACACTCACTTCATCGCTGTCACCCTGACTACCCTCACACTCACTCCATCACTGTCACCCTGCTCCACTCACACTCACTCCATCATCATTACCCTGACCCATTCACACTCCATAACCATCACCATGACACCCTTACACTCACTCCATCGCGATCACCCTGACCCCCTCACACTCACTCCATCAACGTTACCATGAGCCCATTACACTCAATCTATCTCCTTCACCCTAAACCTCTCATACTAACTCCACCACCATCACCCAGACCCCTCATTCGCACTCTATCACTGTCACCCTGACCCCTCACACTCACACCACCACCGTCATAATGACCCCATCACACTGACTTCATCACCATCACCCTGAAACCCTCACACTCACTCCATCACCGTCACAATGACCGCCCTCACATTCACTCCGTCACTCTCACCCTGACAACCCTCACACTCACTTCATCACTGTCACCCTGACAACCCTCACACTCACTCCATCACTGTCACCCTGACCCTCTTCACACTCACTCCATCATCGTGGCCATGACTCCTTCACACACAATCCATCTCCTTCACCCTGAACCTCTCACACTCACTCCACCACCATCACCCAGACCCCTCACACACACGCCATGATCGTCACCCTGCCGCTGTTACACTCACTCCATCACTCTCACCCTGACGCCCTCACACTCATTCCATCACTGTCACCCTGACCCACACACTCTCTTCATCACCGCCACCATGACCCCATCAGACTCAATCCCTCTCCTTCATCCGGAACCTCTCACACTCACTCCACCACCATCACCCAGACACCTCACACGCACTCCATTACTGTCACCCTGACCCCTCACATTCACTCCATCACCGTCATAATGACCCCATCACACTGACTTCATCACAATCATACTGATACCCTCACACTCATTCCATCACCATCACAATGACCGCCTCAGACTCACTCCCTCACCGTTACACTGACCACTCACACTCACTCCATGTCCGTCACACTGTACCCGTCACACACACTCCATTATTGTCATCCTGACGCCCTCACACTGATTACATCGCTGTTAAACTGCCCCCCCCGGACTCTCTCCATCACTGTCAACGCGACGCCCTCACACTGACTCCATCGCTGTCACACTGAACCCTCATACTCTCTCCATCACTGTCACCCTGACTTCATCACACTCCATCTTCCTCACCCAGTCACCCCCACACTCACTCCATCAGTCACCTGTCCAACTCACACTCACTCAATCACTGTCACTCTGAGCCCCACACGCTCTCTCCATCACCGTCACCCTGACACCCTCTCACTCACTCCATGACCGTCACCCTGACGCCATCACACTCACTTCATCACTGTCACCCTGATAACCCTCACACTCACTCCATCACTGTTACACTGAATCCTTCACATTCACGCCATCTCTGACACCCTGACGCCCTCACTCTCACTCCATCATTGACACGCTAACACCCTCACACTCACTCCATCACCGTCATAATGACTCCCTCAAACTCACTCCATCATCATCACCCTGACACCCTCACCCTCACTCCATCAACGTCACCCAAACCCCCTCACACTCACTCCATCAACGTCACCCAAACCCCCTCAGACTCACTCTATCAACGTCAACCTGACCCCATGCACTCACTCCATCACTGTCACCCTGACGCCCTCACACTGACTCCATCGCTGTCACAATGAACCCTTCACACTTCTCAATCACTGTCACCCTGAGACTCACACACTCGCTCCATCACCATCACCCTGAACCCCTCACACGCACCCCATCAGCGTCACCCTGACACCCTCACCCTCACTCCATCAACGTCACCCAAACCCCCTCACACTCACTCCAACAACGTCACCCAAACCCCCTCAGACTCACTCTATCACCGTCACCCTGACACCCTCACACTCACTTCATCACCGTCACCCTGACACCCTCACACTCACACCATCACCGTCAACCTGACCCTCTCAGGCTCACTTCATCACTGTCACCCTGACGCCCTTACACCCACTCCACCACCGTCACCCTGACACTCACACTCACTCCATCACAGTCACCATGACCCCATCACAGGCACTCTATCACTGTCACCCTGATCCCACACACTCACTCCATCACCGAAATAATCTCCCCATCACACTGACTTCATCACCATCACCCTGATGCCCTCACAGTCATTCCATCACCGTCACAATGACCCCCTCAGACTCTCTCCCTCACCGTCACCCTGACCCCTCACTCACACTCCATGACCGTCACACTGAACCCCTCACACACCCTCCATCATTGTCACCCTGACGCCCTCACACTGACACCATCGCTGTTACACTGCCCCCCTCAGACTCCCGCCATCACTGTCACCCCGACGCCCTCACACTGACTCCATCGCTGTCGCACTGATCCCCTCACACGCACTCCATCACCGTCACCCTGACCCCTCACACCCACTCCATGACCGTCACACTGAACCCCTCATACTCCCTCCATCACTGTCACCCCGACGCCCTTACACTGACTCTATCGCTGTCACACTGATCTCCTCACACTCACTTCATCACCGTCATCCTGACCCCCTCACACTCAGTCCTTCACTGTCATCATGACCCCATCACACACACTCCATCACTGTCACACTGAATCCTTCACATTCACGCCAACTCCGACACCCTGACACACTCACACTAACTCCATCACCGTCGCCATGAGCCCTTCATCACCGTCACATTGAACTTCACACTCTCACTCCATCACTGTCATCATGACCCCATCACACTCACTCCATCACTGTCACACTGAATCCTTCACATTCACGACATTTCCGACACCCTGACTCCCTCAAACTCACTCCATCATCATCACCCTGACACCCTCACCCTCACTCCATCAACGTCACCCTGACCCCTCACACCCACTCCATGACCGTCACACTGAACCCCTCACACACCCTCCATCATTGTCACCCTGACGCCCTCACACTGACACCATCGCTGTTACACTGCCCCTTCAGACTCCCTCCATCACTGTCACCCCGACGCCCTCACACTGACTCCATCTCTGTCACACTGATCTCCTCACACTCACTTCATCACCGTCACCCTGACCCCCTCACACTCAGTCCTTCACTGTCAACATGACCCCATCACACTCACTCCATCACTGTCACACTGAATCCTTCACATTCACGCCAACTCTGACACCCTGACACACTCACAGTCACTCCATCACCATCGCCATGAGCCCTTCACACTCACTCCATCACCGTCACATTGAACTTCACACACTCACTCCATCACTGTCATCATGACCCCATCACACTCACTCCATCATTGTCACACTGAATCCTTCACATTCACGACATTTCCGACACCCTGACTCCCTCAAACTCACTCCATCATCATCACCCTGACACCCTCACCCTCACCCCATCAACGTCACCAAAACCCCTCACACTCACTCCATCAACGTCACCCTGACCCCTCACACCCACTCCATGACCGTCACACTGAACCCCTCACACATCCTCCATCATTGTCACCCTGACGCCCTCACACTGACACCATCGCTGTTACACTGCACCCTCAGACTCCCTCCATCACTGTCAACTCGACGCCCTCACACTGACTCCATCGCTGTCACACTGATCCCCTCACACTCACTCCATCACCGTCACCCTGATCCCTCACACCCACTCCATGACCGTCTCACTGAACCTCTCATACTCCCTCCATCACTGTCACCCTGACGCCCTCACACTGACTCCATCGCTGTCACCCTGACCCCCTCACACTCAGTCCTTCACTGTCATCATGACCCCATCACACTCACTTCATCACTGTCACACTGAATCCTACACATTCACGCCAACTCCGACACCCTGACACCCTCAAACTCACTCCATCATCATCACCCTGACACCCTCACCCTCACCCTCACTCCATCAACGTCACCAAAACCCCTCACACTCACTCCATCAACGTCACCCAAACCCCCTCAGACTCACTCTATCAATGTCAACCTGACCCCATGCACTCACTCCATCACTGTCACCCTGACGCCCTCACACTGACTCCATCGCCGAGACACTGAACGCCTCACACTTCTCAATCATTGTCACCCTGAGACTCACACATTCGCTCCATCACCATCACCCTGAACCCCTCACACGCACTCCATCAGCGTCACCCTGACACCCTCACCTTCACTCCATCAACGTCACCCAAACCCCTCACACTCACTCCAACAACGTCACCCAAACCCCCTCAGACTCACTCTATCACCGTCACCCTGACACCCTCACACTCACTTCATCACTGTCACCCTGACGCCCTTACACCCACTCCACCACCGTCACCCTGATCCCTCACACTCACTCCATCACCGACATAATCACCCCAACACACTGACTTCATCTCCATCACCCTAACGCCCTTACACTCATTCCATCACCGTCACAATGACCCACTCATACTTACTCCGTCACTGTCACCCTGACCAATCACTCTCACTCCATGTCCGTCACAATGAACCCCTCACACACCCTGCATTACTGTCACCATGACGCCCTCGCACTGACTCCATCGCTGTCACACTGAACCCCTCATACTCTCTCCTCACAGTCACCCTGACATCATCACACTCCATCTTCCTCACCCTGTCACCCTCACATTCACTGCATCAGTCACCCTGACCAACTCACACGCACTCAATCACTGTCAACCTGAGCCCTACAAGCTCACTCCATGACCGTCACCCTGACTCACACTCACCCACTCCATGACCGTCACCCTGACCCCCTCACACTCACTTAATGACTGTTTCCCTGACAACCCACACACTCATCCATCACCGTCACCATGACCCCCTCACCCTCACTCCATCACCGTTGCCATGACCCCTTCACACTCACTCCATCACCGTCACCCTGAACCTCTCACACTCACTCCATCACTGTCACCATGACCCTATCGCACTCACTCCATCACTGTCACATTGAATCCTTCACACTCATGCCATCCCCGTCACCCTGACGCCCACACACTCTCTCCGTCATTGTCACCCTGATACCCTCACACTCCCTCCATCACCGTCAGAATGACACCCTTAAGCGCACTCCATCATCGTCTCCCTGATACCCTCACCCTCACTCCATTACCATCACCCAAACATCCTCACTCTCACTCCATCAAAGTCACCCAAACTCCCTCAGACTCACTCTATCACCGTTACCCTGACCACATACACTCACTCCATAACTGTCACCCTGACGGCCTCACACTGACTTCATCGCCGTCACACTGAAACCCTCAAACTTCTCAACCACTGTCACTCTGAGCCTCACACACTCGCTCCATGACCGTCACCCTGAACCCCTCACAGGCACTCCAGCAGCGTCACACTGACGCCCTCACACTGACTCCATCGCCATCACACTGAAGTCCTCACACTCACTCCATCACTGTCACCCTGACATCATCAAACTCACTCCATCACCATCACCCTGACCCACTCACACTCACTCCATCACCATCACCATAACCCACTCACACTCACTCCATCACCATCATCCTGACCCATTCAGACACACTCCTTGACCATCACCATGACGGCCTCAAAGTCACTCCATCACTGTCACACTGAAACCCTCACACTCACTCCATCACCGTCACCCTGACCTCCTCACACTCACTTCATCACCATCACCCTGACACCCTCACACTCACTCCATCACCGTCAGCCTGACCCTCTCACACTCACTTCATCACCATCAACCTGACACCCTCAGACTTACTCTATCACCGTCACCCTGACCCAATCACACTCATTCCATCACCATCATCATGACCCCGTCACACTCACTCCATCACCATCATCCTCACCCCCTCACACACACTCCATTGCCATCACCCTGACGGATTCACACTCACTCCATCACCGTCACACTGATACCCTCATACTCACTCCATCGCCATCACCCTGACCCCCTCACATTCAGTCCATCACCGTCACCCGGACCTCATCACACTCAATCCATCTCCTTCTACCTGAACATCTCACACTCACTCCATTACCATCATCCAGACACCTCACACACACTCCATCACTGTAACCCTGACCCCTCACACTCACTCCATCACCGTCATAATGACCACATCACAGTGACTTCATCAGCATCACCCTGAAACACTCACACTCACTCCATCACCGTCACAATGACCCCCTCACACTCACTCCGTCAACGTCACTCTGACCCCTCAAACACACTCCTTGTCCGGAACACTGAACCCCTCACATACCCTCCATCACTGTCACCCTGACACCCTCACACTGACTCCATCACCGTCACCCTGACCCTCTCACACTCAGTTCATCACTATCACCCTGACCCGCTCACACTGCCTCCATCGCTGTTACACTGCCCCCCTCACACTCCCTCCATCACTGTCACCCTGACACCCTCACACTGACTCCATCGCTGTCACACGGAACCCCTCATACTCTCTCCATCACTGTCACCCTGACATCATCACACTCCATCTTCCTCACCCTGTCACCCTCACACTCACTCCATCAGTCACCCTGACCAACTCACCCTCACTCAATCAATGTCACCCTGAGCCCCTCACACTCACTTCATCACTGTCATCCTGACAATCCTCACACTCACTCCATCACCGTCACCCTGACCCCCTCACACTCCCTCCATGACCGTCACCATGAACCTCACACACTCACTCCATCACTGTCACTGTGACATCATCACACTCCATCTCCCTTTCCCTGTCACCCTCACACTCACTCCATCAGTCACGCTGACCCCCTCACACTCACTTCTTTATTGTAACCCTGACCCCCCTCACACTCACTCCATCACCGTCACCCTGACCCCCTAACATTCATTCCATCACCTTCGCCCTGACCCCTTCACAATCACTCTATCACCGTCATACTGAAACCCTCACACTCACTCCATTGCCATCACCCTGACCCCTCACACTCACTCCATCACCGTCGCGCTGACCTCATCACGCTCACTTCATCACCATCACCCTGACCCCCTCACACTCACTCCATCACCATCACCATGACCCTCTCACACTCACTCCATCACTGTTACCATGACCCCATCACACTCACTCCATCACTGTCACACCGCATCCTTCACATTCACACCACCTACAACACCCTGACGCCCTCAGACTCACTCCATCATTGTCACCCTGACACCCTCACAATCACTCCATCACCGTCATAATGAAGCCCTCAAACTCACTCCGTCATCGTCACCCTGACACCCTCACCCTCACTCCATCAACGTCGTCAAACACCCTCACATTCAATCCATCAACGTCTTCCAAACCCCCTCAGACTCACTCTATCACCGTCACCCTGACCCCATACACTCACTCCATCACAGTCACCCTGACGGCTTCACACTGACTTCATCGCCGTCACACTGAACCCCTCACATGCACTCAATTTTCATCACCGTGACGCCCTCACACTGACTCCATCGCCATCAAACTGAACCCCTCACACTCACTCCATCACCATCACCCTAACCTCATCACACTCACTCCATCAACGTCACCATGACCCCCTCACACTCACTCCATCACTGTCACACTGATCCACTCACACTCACTCCATCACGATCATCATGACGCCCTCACACTCACTCCATCACCATCATCCTGACCTCATCACACTCACTTCATCACCATCACCCTGACCCCCTCACACTCACTCCATCACTGTCACACTGACCCACTCACACTCACTCCATCACCATCACCATGACACCCTCACACTCACTGCATCACTGTCACCATGACCCCATCACACTCACTCCATCACTGTCACACCGCATCCTTCACATTCACACCACCTACAACACCCTGATGCCCTCAGACTCACTCCATCATTGTCACCCTGACACCCTCACACTCACTCCATCACCGTCATAATGAAGCCCTCAAACTCACTCCGTCATCGTCACCCTGACACTCTCACACTCACTCCATTACCGTCACCCTGACCTCATCACATTCAGTTCATCACTGTCACCCTGACGCCCTCTCACTCACTCCATCCCTGTCACCCTGTCCCTCACACTCACTCCATCACCGTCACCATGACCCCATCATACTCAATTCATCTCCTTCACCCTGACCCTCTCACACTCACTCCACCACCATCACCCAGACCCCTCAAACTCACTCCATCAACATCACCCAAACGCCCTCACATTCACTATGTCACCCCCTCCATAACCCCCTCACACTCACTGCATCATCGTAACACTGACACACTCACCCTCACTCCATCTACGTCACCCAACCCCCTCACACTCATTCCATCACCATCACCATGACCGCCTCACATTCACTCCACCAACGTCTCACTGACCCCCTCACACTCACTCCATCTCCGTTACCCTGACCCCTCACACTCACTCCATTACTTTCACCCTGACCAGCACTCATTCACTCCACCACCGTCACCCGGACCCTCTCGCAATCACTCCTTCACTTTCACCCTGACCCCACACACTCACTCCATCACTGTTACCCTGACGCCCTCACATTCACTCCATCATCTTCACCATGACTCACACGCACTCCATCACCGTTACCCTGATCCACTCACACTCACTCCATCACCGACACACTGATACCCTCACACTAACTCCATCACTGTCACCCTGACCCACTCACACAAACTCAATCACCATCATAATGACCCCCTCAAACTCACTCCATCATGTTCACCCTGAAACACTCAGTCTCACTCTATCAAAGTCACCCAAACCCCCTCACACTCACTCCGTCACCGTCACCCTGACCCCCTCACACTCACGCCATCACCGTCATCCTGATCGCCTCACACTCACTCCATCACTGTCACCCTTACTCCCTCACACTCACTGCATCACAGTCAGCCTAACCCTCTTACACTCACTCCATCACTTTCACCCTGACCACTTCACACACACTCCAACACCGACACCCTGACACCCTCACACTCAGTCCATCACATCACCCTGACACCCTCACTTTCACTATGTCACAACACTGCCCCAGACCACCCTCACCGTCTTGCTCACCACCACTCATTCTACCATCATCACTTACACAGCTGCACAGCACCCCCACCTTCACACACACACACCCACACACTCCACCATCATCACAAACGCTGCCCGACACTACCCACCCTATCATGCTCATTCCCTCACACTCCACCACCATCACACACATTGCCCCATCCCACCTACACCGTCACGCTCACCCCCACACACTCCACTACCCTCACACACACGACCCTACACCACCCCCATTGACAAGCTCACACCTTTTGCCCCTCTCCACACTCACCGTCATGCTCCCTCCACACTCACTACCAACCTCACATACACTGCCCCACACCGTCACCACCGTCACGCTCACTCTCACACACTCCTCCACCCTCACACACACTGCCCCACACCACCCCCACCATCACGCTCGCCGCCACACACTCCCCCAATGCACACACAAGGCCCCACACAACCCTCACTGCCAGGTTCACCATCACACACTCCACCACCCTCACACACAGCCCCAAACCACCCTCACCATCACGCTCACCCTCACACACGCCACTACCCTCACACAAACTAGCCCACATCACCTTCACCATCACGCTCACCCACACACACTCCATCACCATCACACACGCTGCCCCACACCACCCTCACCATCACGCTCACACCCACACCCTCCAACACCATCACACACACCACCCCTCAGCACCATCACCGTCATGCTCAACCCCACACATTCCATCACCATCACTCGAATTGCCCAACACCATCTCCACCGTCACGCTCACCCTCACACTCCACCTCCATCACATATACTGTCGCACACCTCTCGCACCGTCACACACACTTCCCCACACCATCCCCACCGTCACACTCACCCCCACACAATCCACCACCATCACACACACTGCTCCACACCACCCTCACCGCCACACTCACACCCACACACACCACCATCCGCGCACACGTTGCCCCACACCACACTCACTGTCACGCTCACCCCACACATTCTACCACGATCACACAAACTGCCCACCCCACCCCCACCGTCACGCTGACCCCCCACAAACTCCACCACCTCACACATATGGCCCCAAACCACCCTCACCATCACGCTCACCCTCACCCTCACACCCTCCACCATCATCACACACGCCGTCCTAAACCACCCTTACCATCACGCTCACACCCACACACTCCCCCACCATCACACACACTGCCCCAAACCACCCCCACCGTCACGGTCACTCCCCATTCATTCTACCACCATCGCACATGCTGCCCCAACCCACCCTCACCATCACGTTCACCCCCACACATTTCATCACCAGCACACATACTGCCCCAAACCACCCCCACCATCACGCTCCCCCACAATATATCGCACCACCCTCACACACAATGCTCCACACCACCCCCACTGTCACATTCACCCCCACACACTCCCCTACCGTCACGTTCACTCTCCTGCACAGTCACCAACCATTACACTCACTCCACCCCACAATGCCCCAGTGTCATGCTCTCTCACCCTACACAAAGCCTCACCATCAGTCTCAGTCAAACAAACCCTCCCCCACTGTATCACTCACTCTCCCACACACAGCCCCACGCTGATTCTCAGACCCCGTGCACTCCCCCACCATCACGCTCACTCTCCCACACACTTCCATTGTCTCGTTCACTCCCCTGCATAGGCCCCCATAGTCACTCTCACTTTCGCACACTCTCCCCCACCGTCACACTCTCTCCCCCACACAATCCCCCACCATCAGGCTCACGCCCTCGCACACTCCTCCAACATTACGCACATACGCCCACGCAGTCTCCCAACATCACACTCCTCACACACCTTAAACTGAGCTGTTGCCTGTGAAATTCGACCCAGTTGATCACCTCTAAATGGCCTTTAACCCTATCCCATTCTATTCCCTGAGTAACAGACCGTATGTCCCACAGAATGTGGGATACCCTGTTGTACCAGTCTCAGCCACTGCCTATGGTGTCATTACACTTGTTACCCCCTAGTAGCGGTTCGTGTTTTCACACCCACTATGTCCCCGAGCAATGGCGTTTGGCCCAACTCCATATCGTTGCCCTGGCAATGGCCTGACATGTCGTCCCAATCTCTGTTCCCTAACATCGACCTGAAGATCGACAACCTTCTTCTGTTCCCTCAGCACCGAAGGATTTGAGGAAGACAGTAACATTGGGAATTTGTGATTGCAAGATGGAGAGAGGGGGAATGAGATTGAGGAAGGCAAGGATAGTGAAATTGAGTGTGTGAATGGTAAAAGGAGAGAGAAATAGCAGGGCAGTGTGAGAGTGGGAGGGATATATGGAGGGAGAGGGACAAAGGGAGCAAGGTGAATTCTGCTGAGAGCCAAGTTGGAGTGGGAGACCCAGAAGGGAAAGTAAGGACAAAGGGATTTAAGCCCAGCTGCTGAGCTCAGGGCGTGGTCACCTCACCTTTCCTTCCCTGAGGACCATGACTTGGGGCTGAGTCTGTCTCTCTCCAGCTCAGCTTCTCCAACACAAAGACACACAACAACATCGGTCACTCTGCTGCTCAGCACGCTTTAATGAGCAGCTTTATCCTTTCCAAATGGAAGTGATGGATACAGTCAGTTGGATTGTGCCTTTTCTCACTGGCCCCTGACTTGTGAGAAACATTGAAATGTTTCTCTGTAACCCCGAACTGTGGGATAAGGAGTGACAAACCAGCGCAATCCTCAGTCTGTTACCATAGCGACAGGCTGCTCCATCCCTGATACACTGAACTGAAATGAGAAAATCCCGGATGGATTGATTAATGAAGGAATTTGATGGATGGATGGATTTGGGTGAAGGGATGTTTCAGCACATTCTTCAGCTGCTGCCTGAACTTAGACTGGGTCACGGCATAAATCGCGGTGTTTGTGCAGCAACTGAGGAGCTGCAGCATGAAGCCCAGTTCCTGCACAAACCAATGGAGATACACTGACTGATACCCAAAAGCATACATCCGTCTCCATATAGAAAACAGCATGAACGTTGACCATAACAGGATGAAATTGGCCGAGATCACAAACAGTAAAATGATGGATTTTTTTCGGTTTCTCATTTCTGTGTCAGACTGAGCGTCCCCATTGCTGTGAGCGCAGAGTCTCGTGCGGGCTCTGCTGGCCGCTAAAATGTGTCTGACGGTGAGAACATTGAGCAGCAGGATCAGGAGAAATGGGACACCCGGGGTTAGAATGTGGTAGAGGGACTCGATTGTGACCCAGACACTGGAGGATAAAACAGCTTTTGTTGCATCACAAAACCAGGGGCGGTTCACCAGCCGATACCGAGCCTTGAGCATAAAATACCGGGAAATGTTCTTTAAACAGCTCAGTACAGTCACTGCTCCCAGAACCACAGCCGCCGTTTTCTCGCTGCAATATTCACTTTTCAGCTTCTGGCAACAAATGGCCACAAACCGATCAAAGGTGAAAGTGACGGTGAACCAGACAGAGCAGTCAGTGGCTGCATAAAGCAGCATGGCGTGGATATTACACACGGGGACGGACTGCCTCAGGAAATAAAACTGTTCCCGATAAACAATGGGAATGTGTCTCAATATCACGTCGAGAATAATGACCAGGAGATCCGCTGCTGCCATGGCCTCCAGGTAACGTCTGACACATGGAGACAATCCACAATCTTTATAAAGCAGGACGTAGATGGTCACTACGTTAACTGTGAGGAAGGAAAACAAACCCATTATCCATCAGCCTGGAGGCAAAGGGACCCGTTTGATCGGGGACCCAGTGAGATTACCCAATGTGTCCCTGTATTCAGGGATTTATTAAAATAATTGGAACTGGAATAACAAATAAGAAGGTCTGAATTACTGACAAAAATGTGACATAAACCATAAGAAACCCTCCCTCCCCAAACACACAGAGACACATTCATATGGACAGATGGTTTCTAGAACATTCCCACACTTTCGATCACTCGAGAGCAGACACAGCTCACTCCTTCCCAGTTCCCAATGCGTAGAGTGGAAACGTTGCTGTCCTGAAGGATTCTCTCCCAGTTTCCTAAAGACAAACGGAGTTTGGAAATTTCTGTATTTTGGCCTAGATTGTGGTCGATCCTTTGTCGTGAAGAAATATAAACGCAGGGAAAACGTATTCACCCCTTTAATTGCCTGAGGGGCCATCGGAACAGTGTCTCCTTCTCCCTGAAACGGTATCTCTTCCCTCGGGATCTTATCGTTTGTTCAATTCACTGACGTCCGGCCGTTCACAAACAATGTCAGGGACAGAACATTCCGGGGAATAGCAGTTATAGAATGTCAGGGGCAGGACTTTCCGGGGAATGTCAGTTATATAATGCCGGTAACAGAACGTTCTGGGGAATTGCAGTTATAGGATGTCGGGGACAGGACGTTCCGGGGAATGTCAGTTATGGAATGTTGGGGACAGAACGTTCTGGGGAATGTCAGTTATAGAATGTTGGAGGCAGAATGTTCCGGGGAACTACTTGACCTGTCCATTACCTTTCCCCCCTACCCACCCCACCAACATGAGGTACTGAGTATAGACACACTGTAACATTAATGGGGTGAGAGACGGAGGGTCCAATCACAGGAATGGGAACTAAAAAAAATGCCAGATCAGCTGAAAGGGTTCCAAATACCACATTCTCAATCCATCTCACAGAACCAGCCCAGAGACCATCAACCCAGAGTAGATATCTGTTCACCGTGGCACACTGTGTAGACCCGGCCAGTGTACTGCTCAGTACACCCCAGCAATATGTCCAGATTCATCCATTGCGCTGGTCAATAATACCCAGCAATCTGTCCAGAGTGGAGCATTACACAGATCAAATCAGGGCATTAATCTATAAACCCAGACCATAGATCTGTCCAGCGCGGTGAACTGTGCAGTCGACAGCATTGCATTGACCTATAATTCCGGACTAGATATCTGTCCAGCACCGGGAGATGTGCAGATCACAGCAGTGCATTGATCTATCAACCCGGACTAGATATCGGTCCAGCACCGGGAGAAGTGCAGACCACAGCATTGCATTGATCTATAAACACGGATAGATATCTGTTCAGCACAGGGAACTGTGCAGACTACAACAGGGCACTAATGTGTGAACCTGAAACAAATATCCATTCAGGATAAGGAACTGCACAAACCACATCATTGCATTATCTATAAACCTCACCAAGATAGTCTGACCAGCACAGCGACCCGTGCAGTGATCACCCGCGAATTAATCTGGAAACCAGGAGCAGTTACCCCCCCAGCATGTAGGGCTGTGTACACTACCCCAGTGCATTGATCTGTAACCCAGGAACAGTTATCCTCCCAGCATGTAGAGCTGTGTACACCACCCCAGTGCATTGATCTGTAAACCAGGAGCATTTACCCTCCCAGCATGTAGGACTGTGTACAACACCCCAGTGCATTGATCTGTAACCCAGGATCGAGTTACCCTCCCAGCATGTATGACTGTGTCCACCACCCCAGTGCATTGCTCAGTAACACTGTGCTAGATCACTGCCCAGCGTGGGGAAACTTGCAGCCCATGCTGGAAGTGACAGGATGTGCAGCTCCCATCCATTTACAGCTCCATATCTCCAATGTCGCATGACAACGGGATGCTGTGTGTGTGAACATCACTGCCGGAGAGAGATGGTGAGGGAATCAGTTTAAATATCGCCACATGGGAGGGTTTGGAAAATAGAGACTGAGAGACAGTGTCTTGGAAGGATGTGTTCCCAGGTTTCTGAATGCTGAAATGTATATACTTCGATAGCATCCTGTAATAAGATCCTGTCTTCATTGAGTGTGACAGAGGGATTGTCTGCACGAGACTGAACTAGTTTCCTGGTGCTACCATATCGAACTCACCTCATTCACTGCCCACCCCACCCCATGGTGTCCCTCTCATCAATACCAGCTCGATTCTCCCACCCATCATGGCTGGAGGGACACACCACCGCCTGGGTATCCCTGGATATTCCGTGATCCCTGGCACTGGTGCCATCTTTAACAAGCCAATGGGCACAAGGTTGAGCTTTCTCTGTTTGGAGCTGTCCTGCACAGTTTACCACGAGCATGGCAAATAAGGGACAATTACACCACGGTTTATCGACAGGGGCACAGAGGTTCTGGTGGATGGGCTAGTACAGAGGGGGTCCATTCTCTTCCCAAAGGGGGCCACACCACCAGACCCACGGAGCATGGCCTGAGCACACCACCTAGCTCAGCGCAGTATCTGCGGTCTGAAGAACTGTCCAGTAATACAGGACAATCATCAAAAACTTTTCCCCCTCTGTCAGGATAAGTGTCACTCTGCTCCCTTTGTTCCCTCACACTCATTGTATATCTGTTCTTGCACCGACCCCCCGAACAAGACTCGTGGTCCACCACTCTCTGTGCAGCGCCTTCTCTCTCTCTCTCTCTCTCTCTCTCTCTCTCTCTCTCTCTCTCCTCTCCTCTCCCTCTCTCTCTCTCCCTCTCTCTCCCCTCTTTCTCTATCTCCCCCTCTGTCCCTCTTTCTCCACCCCACTCTCCCCCCTCTCTCTCCCCTCTCTCTCACTCTCCTCCTTTCTCTCTCTCCTCCTCTCTCTCTCTCTCTCTCTCTCTTCTCTCTACTTTACCCCGCCCCCCCACACTAATAACACTGTATGGATATATCACTGTGGACTAACTCTCCCCGAACCCCTCACCATATCTCTCCCTACTCCTACCTACGCCAGCACTAACAGCAGGGCCACCTACTCCCTCCCTCCCTTTCTCCCATTCCAGGAGAAACAGCCTGGAATAGGATAGGAAGGGACAAGCCGGGTGGTGGAGTGCCAGATATCTGTTCCCTCACCCCCCCTCCCCCCGCCATGTGGGAAGGACCATGGTACGAGCCAGAGAGGACCGGGACGCCTCGTGTCGAGATTTTGAAACATCCACGTCCCACCGACTGAGTAAGGAGCAATGTTCAGTGAAGGGCAATTCTCACTTGAAACCCACTGGCAGCTCCGTTTCCCCCCGGCACAACTTAGAAGCTGTGGCCCTGATGCTATATCCCTTCTGTGTCGAGCTGGTACAAATGGAATTCCCCAGGCTCGGGGGCCGGAGGGTGGGCTCACAACACATCGTCACCACACCTCCCAGGAAGAGAGCACGGAGACTCCCTCCTGCACCTCCTCCTGTAAACAGCTCAGATACTGAAACTAATCTGTGATAGTTATTGCTCTCCCCACTTGCCCTGACATCTTCACAATACACCCAGGACCCTCTGCTTCTGCATCCCCTTCATAACAGTAAAGCGTGTTTTATATTAATGTAATGTCCTTCCTTCCAAAGTGCATCATGTCACACTGCTCTGCATTGATCCCCATCTCCCATAAACCTGAAAACTACATCAATGTGTTACTGATCTGTTGGAGTTCCACACCGTCCTCCAGAAACGTTACAATGCTTTCAGGTTTGCTGCCATCTACAAGCATTGATTTGGAGCTGGCGGGGTTGGAATGGCGTGTGCGAGTTTAAGAACATTGCGTTGTGTGATTGTTAACTTTGTACACACGTTGAGATTGTCACAGAGTCACAGACCCACGGAACAACTGAAATCCTGCCACACTCACTAGTGTGAGCAAGTTAATGCTTACATCGTGTCACAGAGGGAGTCAAATAATGACATGTTGTCAATGGAGGAACAGAAAGCCGAACACACGCCAGACAGAGTGAATGAGGTTTTGATGAAGCACAGAAGAAGAGGAAACCTGATACTCTCCCTTTATATGTGTATCATCAATATATTTGTGTGTCTGTGTTGGGTCGTTCCGACAGTCTGAGTTGTTTAAACTGTTGCAATATCACCCTTTGCTGGCCTCCCCACACCACTGCATAGGCATTGGCAGAGGGTGAAAATCACAAGGGATTCATTCAAGGGTGGGAGGAGGCAACAGCTCACGGCACTATCCAAACTGATGTACTGATCTAAATATATTTTAAACTTTGTAACTGCATCTGCTTCCACTGGAAGTTCATTCCACGCACAGACCACCTTCGGTGTAAAAAAAACATGTCTTTTTAAACATTTCTCCTCTCATCTTGAATACCCAATCCGAGTTAAAAGAGAACAGCCAATCACCTTATCTCGACCTTTCATAATGTTATAAGCCTGTATAACCCCTCAAGTTTCTTCTGTCCAGTGAAACATGTTCCAGCCTAACCAGTCTTCTTTTATAACTCAACCCCTCTCTTTCTGGCAATATCCTGGTAAATCTCATCTAAACCCTGTACACCTCAACAGTATCCTTCCTATAATAAGGTAAGCAGAATTGGACACAGTATTCCAGAAGAGTACCATTATTTAAGAAAGGTGATAAGGACATGCCAGGGAACGAGACACTGGTGAGCCTGAAGTGAGGGGTGGGCAAGTTGTTGGAGGGAATGCTGAGGGATAGGGTTTACATGTATTTGAAAAGGCAAGGACTGATTAGGGATAGTCAACATGATTTTGTGCATGGGAAATCGTATTGCTAGACTTTATTTGAGTTTTTCGAAGAAGTAACAAAGAGGTTTGATGAGGGCCGAGCAATAGCTGTGATCTGTATGGACTTCACTAAGACGTTCGACAATGTTCCCCGTGGTAGAGTGGTTAGCAAGATTAGATCTCATGGAATACGGGGATAGCTAGCCATTTGGATACAGAACTGGCTCGAACGTAGAAGACAGAGGGTGGTGGTGGACGGTTGGTTTTCAGACTGAAGGGCTATGACCACTGAAGTGCCACAAGAATGGGTGCTGGGTCTGCTACTTTTCGCCATTTATATCAATGATTTGGATATGAACATAGGAAGTATTGTTAGTACATTTGTAGATGACACCAAAATTGGATGTGGAGTGGACAGCAAAGAAGGTTACCTCAGATGACAACGGGCTATTGATCATATGGGCCAATGGGCTGAGAAGAAGCAGATGGAATTTAAGTTAGATAAATGTGAGCTGCTGCATATTGGGAAAGCAAATCGTGGTAGGACTTATACACTTAATGATATGATCCTAGGGTGTGCTGCTGAACAAAGAGACCTTGGAGTGCAGGTTCATAACCCCTTGAAAGTATAGTTGCAGGTAGATAGGATAGTGAAGAAGGCGTTTGGTATGCTTTCCTTTATTGTTCAGAGCATTGAGTACAGAGGTTGGGAGGTCATGTTGCGGATGTACAGGACATTGGTTAGGCCACTGTTAGAATATTGCATGTAATTCTAGTCTCCTTCATATTGGAAGGATGTTGTGAAACTTGAAAGAGTTCAAGAAAGATTTAGAAGAATGTTGTCAGGGTTGGAGTATTTGAGGTGAGGGGAGAGGCTGTACAGTCTGAGGAGGTTTTCCTAAACCGTCGAAGGATGAGAGATGAATTCATAGAGGTTTACAAAATTATGAGGGGCATGGATAGGATAAATAGACGACGTCTCTGCCTTGGAATGGGAGAGCCTGGAACTAGTTGACATTGGTTTACGGTGAGAGTGGAAAGATATAATGGCGACCTAAGGACACGTTTTTCACGCAAAATGGGAGTACATGTGTGGAATGAGCTGCCACAGGAAGTGGTGGAGGCTGGTACAATTGCAACATTTTAAAGGCACCTGGAAGGGTATATGAATAGGAAACGTTTAGAGAGATATGGTCCAAGTGCTAGTAAATGGGACTAGATTTGGCTGGAATATGTGGTCGACATGGACGAGTTGGACCAAAGGATCTGTTTCTGTGCTGTATATCTCCGTGACTCGATAACTCAAAGAGACCTCGCCAAAGTTCTGTACAAGCTCAATATAGCGTCCCAACTTCTATTCCCAAAGCTCTCATCAATGAAAGTAAGCGTGGTAAATGCCTTCGTGACCGTCCTCTCGACATTTGATGCAAACTTCCAAAACAAAACACCCGAACGCCCGAGACTCTTTGTTCCACAACGCTATCAAAACTCTACTTTTAATTCCATATATCCTCTGCTTGTTTGTTGACCCAAAATGCAGCAATTTGCATTTATCCAATTTATACTTCATTTGTCTCTGCTGAGCCCAGTGAGTGATATTACCGTCAATTCATCCTCCCCGTTCTTTTTTCGAGACCCTCCCCCGATTCGGGAGACCTACAAACTCTGGCCTTGATTTTCACAAAGCCCCTGTGTTTGGTTTACCTTGTGTAGGCAGGAGGAGGAGGGGGAGGGTGGAGTGCAGACCCAGTCAGTTCGGAGGAGAGGCTGGTAAGTAATCAGCTGCCTCGTTTCATTTAATGGTTTTAGGATGAGGGTAGTCACACGGTAAAAGTGGGAAATAGTGATTAGTGTTTTGGGGCTAAAAATTATGAACTTGCACCACTCTGGTGTTCAGTAATAAGACCTATTCGAGATTCTGCATTGTGCAGAGTGTGTCTGCAGGATTTCAACCCCTAATATTGCAGATTACAGATAATAGTCATTTAAGCTGGAAATCATAGTCGAGCAATTAAATGTATTCATAATTTATCTTGATAGCAGAGCACATGTACTCATCATCCTATAATTGAGGAAAATACCTTGCATCTCTTTAACAATGTAATTCTTTTAATTTTGTATTTCAGTAAACTAAAACAAATTTCAATGAATCCATTCCAAGCTGAAAACTGGCACTTGAATTGTGGCCTAAAATCTGGGCATGGTTTTGGATTTATGTAGTGGGTAGCGCCCCTGCATCTAAGCTCGAGCTGTGGATTCGATTATAATCCCTGAACCTGTGTGGAATTATCCCTAGCTCTGAACCACAAGTTCTTTATTCATGTCCTGACTGTCACAAAGGTGTGTCACAGCATGTCAGAACTGAGGAACAAAAACATGGAGCATCATGTTGCAGCTTTCGCGGTTATTTTTGAGTGTTGGTAGTGTTCCTACTTCTGAGTTCAATGGTCTAGATTCAAACCCCACAGAGATGCTCTACTATACGTCTGAATACATTCATTAAATTGATTTCAGAATTGTGACCTGATGGAGAAGGAAGCGGTGTCAGTATTGAATGTCAGAATTCAGTCCCAGGTTGACTGAAAGCGCAGCCATTCGTGATGACTGGAGTCACATCTGCACTTGGTAGATGGTTATAAAATCATGAGGGGCATGGACATGGTGAATAGTCTAAATATTTTCCCCAGGGTAGGGGAGTCCAAAAGTAAATGGTACAGGTTTAGGGTGAGATAGGACAAATTTGAAAAGGGACCTAAGGGGCAATGTTTTCACGCAGAGGGTGGTGACTGTATGGAATGAACTGCCAAAGGAAATGGTGGAGGCTGGTACAATTACAATATTTAAAATTAATCTGGATGGGGATATCAATTGGCCGGACTTAGAAGGATATGGGCAAAATGTTGGCAAATGAAACTAAATAAATTGAGGACATCTGATTGGTATGGAAGAGTTGAACCAGATTTTCTATTTCCGTACTATACATCTCTATGATTCTTTGATCCAATTTATAAAGATGTCTTTGTAATCTTATATAACTTTCTTTACTCTGCACTGTACAACTATTCTTGGTGCCATCCATAAATTTGCTAACAATGCCTTCTATAATTCTCATCAACATTATTCATATATTCGACAACAAAAAAGTGGATCCAGCAACAGTCTCTGTGTAACATTTCTGATCGCAGGGCTCCAGTCCAAACGATAACCCTCCTTGAACCCCCTCTGTCTCCTGCCATTAAGCAGAAACACACGCACATTCGGATGCAATGTTCTGTCTTTAAGACAGAGAGATACATTTTGATAAATAAGTGGATCAAGGTTAAAGTGAGAAGGGAGGAGAATTGTGTTGGGAAAGATGCCTCTCTATTTACATTGACTCAAAGCTGAGTTAGTTAAACATTTGACAGAGAAGTGAATCATTGATAATCAGAAACAAAGAGTAAAGTGAGACTGACAACACAACCTGATCAGCCACAATCTTAGTGTCTGGTGGAGAAGGCTCAAAGTGTCTAATGCCTTCCTCCTGCTCCTCAGTCCTAAGTTTCTGTGTTCCATTTAGCCCCTCATACCTGCTAGACAGGAGCAGTTGGAGGCTACTTAATGCTATAACCCGGTGCACAGAAACAGGGGAGACCATTCAGCCCCGCAAAACTGTCCGATACGGTTTGAGGTGATTAGGAAAATCACCTCAAACCCAGGCTGTATATAAAAGAGGGCCCTCATCCCTCTTTACAGAGCTTCCCTTCTCTGCAACTTGTGCTTCGTTTGTTGGTCATGTTATCGACCCAGGTTCACTGAGAATACAGCCCACATAACTCACCCAGAGTTTGCTCAAAATCCTCTGGTCTACCTGACTGCAACATTCAATAACAGACCTTCCAAGAAAATAATATCCACTAACTTTCCAATAATAGAATGTGAGCGATCATAAACATAAACAGATCTTTCACCCTTCACCCCCCTCCCCCAAACACGCTCCCCGACCTAAGCCTGACTTGCCCGTCACTAAGATCATGACTGATCTGGTCTTGGTCCCAAATTCTCTTTAATGCCCAGTTATGCATTACCCTTACCTCTCTGGCAGATCAAACTCCATCTGCCTCCTTTATAAATATTTTCCGTGATCTAGAATATAGAAAAGAACAGCTCCGAACAGGCCCTTTGACCCACGATGTTGTGCCAAGGGTTAACCCTCATGTAAAATAAAATAACTTAACCTACGTTAAGTTATTTTTTCTAATATCTTAAAATTATGACCCTTGTGCCAGTCAATCCTGCCCTGGGGAAACGTCTCTGGCTATTGACTCTATCTATGCCTCTCATTTCCTTGTATACCTCGATCAGGTCATCCCTCTCCCTCCTTCTCGCCAGACTGAAAAGTCCGAGGTTAGTCAACCTCTCTTCCTAAGACAATACCTCCAGTCTAATCAGCATCCTGTTAAACCTTCTTTGCACCCTCTCCAAAGCCTCTGTGTCTTTCCTATAGCAGGGCGGCCAGACCTGAACACAATATTCCAACTGTGTTCTCACCAGCAACTAATAGACTTGTATCAACACCTTGTGGCTCTTAAACTCAACGCCCCCACCCCCCGACCTTAATGAAAGCCAAAACACCATATGCTTTCTTAACAACCATTTCCACTTAGGTGGCAACTTTGAGGGATCTATGTACTTGCACACTCAGATCCCACTGTTCCTCCATACTGCCAAGAATCCTGTCTTTAATCCTACATTCAGCATTCGAGTTCGACCTTCCAAAATGCATCACTCCACATTTATCCAGAAGAAGAAAAAAAGTGCTGTGTCTTATCACTTCTTGAAAAGAGGAACAACTTTCGCCTCCTTCGAATACTCAGATACGACTCCCATGAAGAGTGATGAGGCAAAGTTCTTCGCTAGCGGCTTAGCAAACTCCTTTCTCATTTCTCGGAGCAGCCTAGGATAAATCTGGTGTGTCCTCGGTGACTTATCAATCTTAATGGTTGCCAAATATATGCAGCACATCAAGTTCATCAATCTTGATCTGTTCAAGCCTGTATCCCAGCCCCTCAAAATTCTCATTCACAGAAAGGTCCTTTTCCTTAGTGAAAACCAAATCAAACAACTCATTTAGTTCTTCCCTAATCGACTCAGATTCCACGCACAGTTTTTCTAGCCTGTCCTTGATCGGCCCTACCTTCTCCCTGATCATTCTCTTATTCCTCACTTATGAGTAAAATGCATTTGGATTCTTTCTAATCCTTCCTGCCAAGCCTTTATCGTGCCCCCGCGTAGCTCTCCTCAGTCCATTTCTGAGCTCCTTCCTACCAAGCCTGTAATCCTCTGATCATATAGTCTAGCTTCCAAACTCTGTGGAAGACGGAATCCCTGACATTCACGACCCTCTGTTTGAGGCAGACTCTTCCTTCTCTGAAACCATGACCTTCTCGTAAGAGGAAACAAGGTGAACACAAGAGGTCAGGTGACAGTGACTGGCCCTGATATCAAGGCAGTATTTAACCAAGAATAGATCAAAGATCCTGAATAAAATTGTACTGAATGGGAATCCGTGTAAACTGCCCTTTGGTTCGAGTGATTTGAAACACAGAGGAAGATGTTTCTGGTTGGTGGCTGATGATCCTCACAGTCCCAGTACATCTTTCAGGAGATCCTCACCGTAGCTTCCCCGGCACAAACATCTTCAGCTGCTCATTCAATATCTTTCCTCCATACGATCAGAAGTGGGGGTGGTCACTGAAGATCACACAATGTGCAGAACAATGTGTCAGACCTCAGCTCCTGAACCAGTCTGTGTGTCTCTGTGCAAGAAAACCTGAACAGCAGTCAGGGCTGTGCTGTTAGAGTATCAGTAACATTCACGTAACAGTACTGCTGGACACTATACATTCCCACAATGAAAGGAGTTCATTCAGTATCTCAAGCTCACTGCACAGGAATATGGAAAAGCCATTCAGCCCATCAATATTCCTGCATCGGAAGGGGGATAGCCTATTCAGTTAATGCAGGAAGAGAAAGAATGCAGTGTTATAGGCCAGACCCGAGCCCCTTAAAATATTTTAATGCTGTGGCCTAGATCCAAACATTTTCTAATTCTAAAAAGCAAATATAACGTGATTGGTCGAAAGGTGTCCAGTCAAACTACTCGATGTTATCCAAAACAGTTTATTTAAACACTGTCATCAATTCACAATGAAAGAAAGAGGAATGTAGAATAACAAAACTACTGGAAAACTTTACAGAAGAATAGATACAGTACCTATTGCAAACTAACTGTACCGATTAAGATCCCAGAAACACAACCACTTGGCAAAAAGGCAAATTCAGAAGCAGATTCTCACATGCAGTGCCCCAGTGCAGGAGGTAAAAACCCATCTCAAGAAAATTCAGGGAAATTGGCAGGTAGGAAGCTTTCACTGAAGTTTTAAAACTGTTGAGACCCTAATAGTTTCTAATGTTATTTAGAAACCAAAACTCAGATATCCCAATCGTGAGAGTTGACTACACCCAATTAGCATGCCTTAAAATTAACCCAAGACCTCCTAAGCTGTTTACTCAAGTGGTCACAACTGACCAGCTCATCAACTCTTAATAGAAACTTTTACAAAACAAACTCTTAACGCTACAGGTTCATGACACGAGTCAGCATATCGACCCAATCAAGTCCTTTGCCCTCTGTAAATACACGAGGAAGAAACCATTCATCCCCTCAAGTCTGTTACACAGATATAGCAGGAGGAGCCCTTCAGCCCGTTAAGTCACTTACACAGGAACAGGATGAGGTCATTCAGCATCTCAAGTCAATTACGCAGGAACAGGAGAAGGCCGTTCAGCCCCTTGAGCCACTTACACAGGAACATGAGGAGGCCATTCAGCCCCTTGACTCACACAGATACAGGAGGAGGTTAATCAGCCCCTTGAGTCACTTACACAGGAACAGGAGGAGGTCATTCAGCCCCTTGTGTCACTTACACAGGAACGTGAGGAGGCCATTCTGCCCCTTGAATCACTAACATAGGAACATGAGGAGGCCATTTACCCCCTTGAGACACATACACAGGAACATGAGGAGTTCATTCAGCTCCTTAAGACACTTACACAGAAACAAGAGGAGGCCATTCAGCCCATCAAGTCATTAACACCGGAACAGGAGGAGGTCATTCAGCTCCTCAACTCACACGGGAACAAGTGGAGACCCTTTAGCCCCTTGAGTCACTTTTACAGAAACAAAAGGAGGCCATTCAACCCATCAATTCACTTACACGGGAACAGGAGGAGGCCATTCAGCCTCTTGAGATACTTACACAGAAACAGGAGGAGGCTATTCAGCCCCTTGGGACACTTACACAGGAAGAGGAGGAGGCCATTCATCCCCTCAACTCAGTTACACAGGAACGGGGGAACCCATTCTGCTGCTTGAGACACGTAAAAACAAACAGAATGAGGTAACTGATGTTGAATCCTGATGAAGGGCTTACGCCCATAACATAGATTTTACTGCTCCTCGGATGCTGCCCGAACTGCTCGGCTTTTCCAGCAACACGCTCTCTTCTCTGGTCTCCAGCATCTGCAGACCTCACTTTCTCCCAAGTGATTCTCAAACATGATAATAAGTGAAGCAAAGGCTGGTGAAGGTGGGATTGGTGCGGTCTGGAGACTGGGTCTCTTGCTGTCTGGTTACTGGCCCCGGTGCAGTTCAGAGACTAGGCCAAGTGCGGTCTGGAGACTGGGCCCAGTGTGGTCTGGTTACTGGGTCTAGTGCGGTCTGGAGACTGGGTCCAGTGTGGTCTGGTTACTGGGCTCAGTGCAGTCTGGAAGCTGGGCACAGTGCGGTCTGGAGACTGGGTCCGGTGCGGTATGGTTACTGGGTCCCTTGCAGTCTGGAGACTGGGCCCGGTGTGGTCTGGTTACTGGGCCTGGTGCAGTCTGGAAACTGGGCACAGTGCGGTCTGGAGACTGGGTCCGGTGCGGTATGGTTACTGGGTCCCTTGCAGTCCGGAGACTGGGCCCGGTGTGGTCTGGTTACTGGGTCCGGTGCATTCTGGAAACTGGGCACAGTGTGGTTTGGAGACTGGGTCCGCTGTGGTCTCAAGACTGTTCCAGTGCGGTCTGGGGAAATGGACCCTGTGCAGCCTGGTGACTCTGTGCAGTGCGGTCTGGAGACTGGGCCCTGTGTGGCTTGAAGACTGGGCCTAGTGCAGTCTGGTGAATGGTTCGATGAAGTCTGGAGACTGGTCTCAGTGCGGTCTGGTTGCTGGGTCCAGTGTGATCTGGAGACTTGGACTGGTGCAGTCTCGATACTGCACACAGTGCGGTCTGGAGAATGGACTCTGTGCGGCCTGGAGACTGGGCTCTGTGTGGCTTGGAGACTGGGCCTAGTGCAGTCTGGTGATTGGGCCTGATGCAGTCTGGAGAGTGGGCCAAGTGCGGTCTGGAGACTGGGCTCTGTGGTCTGGAGACTGGGACTGGGGCACCTGTATTCAGGGCCTGGTGCAGTCCAGAGACAGGGTCCAGTGCGTTCTGGAGACTAGGCCCGGCGCAGTCTGGTGACTGGGCCTGGGGACGCCTGGAGACAGGGCCAGGTTCAGTCTCGAGACTGAGACTGCTTCAGTCTGGACACTGGGCCCGGTGTGGTCGGTAGAATGGGCCTGCGGCAGCTTAGAGACTGGGCGTTGTGTGGTCTGGAATCTTGGACCTGTGCGGTCTGGAGTCTGGGCTCAGTGCAGTCTGGAGACTGGGGTTATTGCCATCTGGAGACTGGGCGTGGTGCAGTCTGGAGGCTTAGCCCAGTGCAGTTTGAAGACTGGGCCCGGTGCAGTCTGGAGAATGGAATCACTGTGGTCTGGAAACTGGGACAAGTTTAATCTGGAGACACAGCCCAGTGCGGTCTGGATAGGGACCAGTGCAGTCTGGAGACTGGGCCCGGTGCGGACTGGTGACTTGGCTACGTGTGGTCTGGTGACTAGGTCCAGTGTGGTCTGAAGGCAGGGTCCGGTGTAATCTGATGACTGGGCCGGGTGCAGTTTGGAGACTTATCACAGTGCTACCTGGACACTATGCCCAATGCGGTCTGGAGACTGGGCATTGTGAGGTCTGGAGACTGGGTCCAGTGCGATCGGGAGACTGGGCCTGGTAAATTCGGGAGACTGGGTCCTGCACAGTGTGGAGACTGTGCCCGGTGTGTACTGGAGACTTGGCCTGGCTCGGTTTGGAGACTGGACCTGGTGCGGTCTGGAGACAGGGCCTGGTGCAGTCCGTTGACAGGGCCTGGGGTGGTCTGGTGACTGGGTCGAGTGACTGGGTCTGTTGCAGGCTGGTGACTTGTCCCAGTGCCATCTGGTGACTAAACCCAGAGTGGTCTTCAGACTTGGTCCAGTGTGGTCTGGAGACTGGACCCGGTGCAGTCAGCAGACTTGGTCAGGTGCAGTCTGGAGAGTGAGCATGGTGCAGTCTGGGCCCAGTGTGGTCTGTAGACTGGGGCTGGTATGGTCTGGAGATTGCATCTTGTGCAGTCTGGTGACTCTGTGTGCTGCTGCCTGGAGACTGGACATGATGCCGTCTGGAGACCGATCCTGGTGCAGTCGTTAGACTGTGCGTTATGCAGACTGGTGACTTTTCCCGGTGCGGCCTGGTGTCTAGGGCCAGTGTGGTAGTATGACCAGGCCCTGTGCGGCCTGGAGGCCAGGCCTTGTGTGGTCTGGATATTGTGGCCAGTGTGGCCTGGAGACTAGTTATGGTGTGTTCTGGAGACTGGGCCCTGTGTGGACTGGTGACTTGGCATGGTGCAGTCTGGTGACTGGACATGATGTAGTCTGGAGATGAGGCCATTTTCAGCCTGAAGACTTGGTCATGTGCGACCTGGAGACTGGGCATGGTGTGGTCTGGAGCCTGGGTCTTGTACAGTTGGAGCCTGGGACCAGTGGGAACTGGAGACTGCGTCCAGTACGGACTGGAGCCTAGGCCAGATGTGGAGTGGAGATTGGGCCCGATGCGTTCTGGAAACTGAGCCCTGTGCGGCCTGGAGACTGGCCCTTGTGCTGACTGGAGGCTGGCCTCAGTGCGGCCTGGAGACTGAGCCTGGTGAGGACAGGAGGCTGGCCCCACTACGGCCTGGAGACTGGTCCTTGTGCAGACTGGAGCGAGCCCCGTGCAGACTGGAGACTGGACCTGTTGTGGACTGGAGACTGAGCCCTGAGCAGACTGGAGACTGGGCCTGGTGCGTCCTGGAAACTGAGCCTTGTGCTGACTGGTGCCTGAGCCCTTGCTGACTGGAGACTGGGCCTGGTGCGGACTGGGGCCTGAGCCCTGTGCGGTCTGGAGACTGAGCCCTGGGCAGATTTGAGACTGGGCCTGGTGTGTCCTGGAGACTGGGCCTTGTGTAGACTAGTGGCTGAGTCCTTGCAGACTGTAGACTGGGCCTGGTGCGGACTGGGGCCTGAGCCCTGTGCGGTCTGGAGACTGAGCCCTGGACAGACTGGAGACTGGTCCAGGTGTTGCCTGCAGACCCGTTGCAGGCACAGACTGGGATGTAAGAAACTGTAATTTGAATTCATTCTTTTTACCTCTTTAGTCTGCTGCTGGATTTTCATTTGCGATTCTTTCAACTCTGTATCAAATACTTAAGAATCTGTACAATGGTATCTTGTACCTAAGATGGCACCATTAGCAAAGAGACTGCAAACTTTCCACTGTCCCCGTTAGAGTGCAAGTGACAATGATGCTAATTCAACTCAAATGCGAAAGAGTCACTGCATTTCATACATTTTCCCAACAAAGCTGCTGCTTGTGCAACGACATGGGGAGGCCAGCACACACACACACACACACACACACACACACACACACACACACACACACACACACACACACACACACACACACACACACACACACAGACACTGGCAAACACACACACATGCACACACACAGGCAAACCTGGAGACAAACACACACACAGACACAGCCAAACACCCATACATACACAAACATACACACACACCAACACACGTGCATACAAACACACCCACAGACACAAGCAAACACACACATACGCACACATGCACGCACACAGACACACGCAAACACACAGACAAACATACACACACAGACACAACCAAACACATACACACGCACACACACAGGCACACAAACATATGCGCGCACACATACATACACGCAGTCACACACAGACACAGGTCAGCACACACACACACACACACGCACTCACACAGACAGAGGCAAGCACACACAGATACAAACACACACGCGCAGATGCACAAACGAACACACACACATGCACACACATACACACAAAGACGGGCACACACACACACGGGCAGACAAACAAAGACACAGGCAAATAATCACATGCACACAAACACGCGCACATGTATATACAGACATTCGGCCCCTCATGCCTGCCTTGCAATTCAATAAGACTGTGGCTGATCTGATTCTGGCCTCACCTTTTTCTCTCTTGGGATATAAGGCAGGACTTCTGACTGAGCTGTTAGAGTGTGAGCACTTTAGGATCAGTGACCTTACTTTTGTTTGATATTGTTCTGGAAAAGAATAGGCCTCTTCCACAACTTAACGTGATAAATTGGGGCAAGGCACATTGTGAGGGTTTTAGGGAGAAACATTCAAAAGATGATTTGTGAAAGCTGTTCTGACCGAGAGGAATATCTGGCAAGTGGAATTATTTCAAAGGTTAACAGTGAGATATCAGGGACAGCGTGAAGGGCAATGCAAGCAGGAGTAGTGAACAGGACATGGCAGAGGATATTGAGGCTCTGGTCCTGAAAAAGAAGGAAGGATGTGTCAAGGATAGGCAGCTGGGATCAAAGGAATCCCTTGGGGAGCTTACAGAGTGTAGGAGAACACTTCCCAGGGAAATCAGGAAGGGCAAAATGGAGCATGACATAGCTTTGGCTGATAAGGTTTAGGAAAATGCAATAGATCCTATAAGGATATTAAGGGCAAAAGAGAAACTAAGGAGAGAATAGGGCCCCTTAAAAAGTCAAACAGACAACTATGTGTGGACCCAAAGAAGTCGACTTCTGTCGATTAGGTTTATAGTCACATGTACTGACATGAAGACAGTGAAAATTTTACAAGTCCCCATGTGTGACACAATCTTAGTACAAAGTTCCCCTCCTCCCCAGTGTGCAGAATCTCGGTACAAAGCAGAAAAAATGAAAAAAAAAGTTAAAATGGAAAACATTACAGACCTTCCTATAAAGCTAGAAAAACACGTAAACACAGCTACCAGTTCAACAACACAGTCCAGAAGTGCCTGGCTATGCTGGATTTACACTCCTCACAAAGACTCGATCTCCCTCACTCGGCTGCTGCATTCCAGCCTGTTCCTGCTCGATGGGGAAGGTCCCACATGAATATATCGCGTAGGTAGTTACTGTGAAGAAAGACATGAAAGTGAGGGAACTTAGGGAAATAAATCCATGTAGTGATGTTTTGAAATGAGGCCGTATTGCAGAAGAGGAAGTGCTGGAGGTCTGAAATTGCGTAACCATAAATAAATACCCAGGACCTGATCAGGTTATTGTGGGAAGCTGGGGAAGAAACTGGTGGCCCCTTGCAGCGATACTTACATAATTCCTTCGAGTTCCGAGGAAGAGTCACTGGACACGAAATGTAAACTCTGGTTTCTCTGCACAGATGCTGCCAGTGCTGCTGGGAGTTCCTAGCTCTGTCCGGTAGCTGTTCTTGATTTACAGCATCTACAGCCATTTCACATTTTATTTGTATGATTGACAACCACTGATAAGGCCCTGGAGGACTGGAAGACAGCTAGTGTTGTGACTTTTTTTTAGAAGGTAGCAAAGCAAAGACAGGACACTCTAGACCGGTGAGCCTGATATCAGGGGTGGACAAATGTTCAGAAGGGATGCAGAGAGATGGGATCACCCTGCATTTAGAAAGTCAAGGACTGATCTTGGATAGACATCATGGCTTTGTATGTGGGAAATTGCGTCTCACGAACTTGAGTGAAATGTTTCTGGAGGTGGTCAGGAAGATAGTTGAATGTAAAGCAGCACATATTATCGACGTGGATCTTAGTGCGGTCCAACAAGTTCCCACATGGTTCCACAAAATAGATACACAACGGTCTTGACAGTAGGAGACAGTTGGCGCTGGGAGAGATTTGCTATGACCAGTGATGTGCCACAAGGACCACTGCAGGATCCACTGTTGTTAGTTAAATTTATTTATGATTTGGATGAGAAAATACGAAGCATTGACAGTAGGTTTGCAGACTACGCCAACATTTCCGATATAATGGACAGTAAAGAAGGTCACTTAAAAGGAAAATATGATCATGATCAACTGGGCCAGTGGGCCGATGAATTGCAAATGGAACTTCATGCCAATAAATGTGAGATGTTGCATTTTTTTTTAGACTAACCTGGGCAAGATTAACACAATTAACTGTAGGGCCTTGGGGAGTGTTGTCACTCAAAGAGACCCGGGAGTGCAGGGAGATAGTTCCTTGAAAGTTGAGTGGCAGGTACACAGGGCGGTGAAGGAGGAGCTAGGCATACTTACCTTCATCAGTCAGAGCACTGACAACAGGAATTGGGATAACATGTTGTGGCTGTCCAAGGGAATGGTAAGGCCACATTTGGAATACTGAGCACAATGCTTTTCACCCCGCTATTAGAAGAAAGTCACAAACTGAAAAGTGTTAAAAATATTTAAATTGACGTGAAAGTGACTGGGGAATTTGACATCTAACGTTTTACTGGATTGGCTAGAAATATTTTCTCTTTGCATAGGACGCTGAGAATGACGTTATAGAGGGTTACAAATTAATGAAGGGCACGAATAGTTTGAATAGCCAAGGCCTGTTCCCCAGGTCCAAAACCAAAGGGCACATATTTAAGGTGAGAAGGGGGAGATTTAAAAGGGATCGAAGAGGTAAATGCATCGCAGACTATGTTGTGTATATGTAATGAGCTGCCAGAGAAAGTGGTACAGGGGAACACAATTACACAATGAAAAGACAGTTCAATGGAAACACGAATACGAAAGGTTTAGAGCAGTATGTGGCAAATGGAGGCAAATAGGATTACTCAGTTCAGGAAACCTGGTGAGCATGGACAATTTGGGCCAAAAGGTCTGCTTGCATATTGTATGACTCTAAGATTCTATGACTCCGTGACTCATCTTTCATCAGCAATTCTTGGTTACCCTCATTTCATTTCTAGGTCAAAAATCCCCTTCAAATATCGAGCTGCTCTTATTTTAAAAAGAGAACTCCTGGTATTGATGTAGCAACGTAGACCACTGAAGCAGAAGCAGAATTGTATTCAACCACAACCTGTGGCTCTTTTACAAGGTAATCCCTCAATCCACCATTCTCATCAAACTGATCAGTGAAGATTGTAAGTGAACATGCTAGGGTCAGAACCATATGTACAGAAACCTGATGATAAACCTTGAAAGTTACCTCACTCACTGCTTACATTCCAAATAACAGGACTAACATCTGACAGAGAGGGTGAAATGATTCCAAGACCAACAGATCAGACCAAAGCTTTCCAGTCCTGTCACATCCAAGCATATATGTTCTTGGATGAATAAACAACTTATTGGAGGAGATGGCTTCTCAAATATCCCAATCCAAAATAACAGAAAAGCCTGTACATCAGTGTAAAAGGCAAGGATATTTTATCTGCACTATCCTCAGCCAGAAGCGTTTAGTGGATGATCCACTTCACCCACACCATGATGCCCACAGAATCAGAGATGGCAGTCTTTAACCAATTCAATTCGTTGTGCGTGACATGAAGAAACAGCTGGACACTATAGATATGACAAAGGTAATGGTCCCTGACCCCATTCCTGCAATATGACTGAAGACTTGTGCTGTACAACCAGCAGTGTCCCTGGGGGAGTTGTTTCATTCCAGCTCCAACTCTGACATCTCCCTGGTAAAGTGGAAAATTACTCAACTATGTCTAGTCCCCTAAGAGGAAAATAATCACAATCTGACCATTTACCACGCCCTCAGTCCCATCACGACAGTCAAATTGGAGGGAGTTATTTTTGTCAGAGATGTAAGCAGCAAAGAAATAACCTGCTCAGTGTGGTTTCTGATAGTTCCCCATGTGGAGATGGTGCTGTTGTGGAAGTATCATTGGATTACTAATCCAGACCAGGCTAATGCTCTGGCAGCGGGTGGAAGTTAAAAACAATTAATATAATAGCGAGGTGCGAAATCTGGTGTCGGTAACAGTGACCTTGCCTCCAATGTTGACTGTAAACAACAACCTCCTTCCCCTGTTTACTTTCAGGATGTGAATCTCCCGTGCTTTCCTGGTCTGGCTAAAAGTGACTCCAGGAGCACAGGCATGTGATAAACTTTTCAATGGTCTCTGAATGTCCAACAAATACACTCTATTTTATCAAACAGATTCGGGGACTTAAAGGATAAACCAGACCAGAACACTCGGCCGCAGCCTCAGCATCGGAAAAGGGAATGGGAAACACAGTCCTGTTGAACCTGCAGAGATCTCCTTGCTAACATCTGAGAGTTTGTGACAACATTTACAGAGCTTTCCTACAGATTGAACAGAAACATCGAGAAAGGAGAAGGCCATTCAACACATTGAGCCTTCCCATTCTAGTTCATGGTCAAACATCTCCTCAATACACTTATCCTACACAACGGACACATCCCTTAATTAATCATGAGAAGCTCTAAAATAGGAACTTCAGCAGTTCCGTTGGTATGTCAGGTTTGCTACCCAATTCAATATAATGATGGCTGGCCATTTATTTACACACAATACTCCTGGTCTTCTCCCATCCTTTTCTTGTCTCCAGATCCTTATCTATATTCAGTGACTTGGCTTCCAGGTGCGAGAGATTTCCCTAGGTTCACCAGTCGCTGATTGCATACATTTATTCTCATCTCATTGCAGAGTGTCTTGTATGTACCTAATACTGTTGTCCCTTGTTTGAGACGCCCCTGATTCTAACTTGTCTCACCCGGTCAGTGCTTCATATATTTCTCTGAGATCTCCACTCATTTTTCTAATCCGCATGGAATACAGGACCAGTCGCCCCAAACCCTGCTCCCATAACAAGCCCCTCATCCCAGAGATCAGTCTGGTCATCTTTCTCCCTCAATGCCAGGCTTGTCCTTTATTACCCGCTTTCAGCTCCTGCAATATACCTTTCAGTGATTGGTGTACAAGGAGATCCAGATTCTTTTCAATGTTACAGCTACCCACTTGGCCGGTCTATGTATACTGGTCAACGTGCCAATGTATTCCCAGTATTGACTTCTGGTTTCAGAACTCACTGTACTGCATGGAGCTCATAGGTCTGCGCAGAAGGAAACAAAAGTGCATTTTAAGTCCTTTTTTAGATTAACATTTTTCAACCAATCCCTTTTCAAATGTTAGACTGCCAATCTGCTGTCCCCACCAAAGGGCATACCGTCACCTCTACCCACATTGTTCTCCATCTGTCACGTATTTGCTCATTCATCCCACTTATTCCAGTCACCTTGGAGTATTTTTACATCCTCCTCACCCGTTCACAATACAACATCCTTTAGTGCTGTCAGCAGGCTGGGATATACTGCATTTCATTCCAGCAACCAAATGTTTAATACATATTGTGAACTGGTGGGGCGCAAGCACCGATCCCTGCGATACCTCAGCGGCCTTCCTCTACTAAAACAAAATTCAATGTATTTATTTCTTGGATCCGGGTATCACTGGCTGGGCCAGCAATTATTGACTATCCATCGTTACCCTTGAGAAGGTGGTGGTGAGCTGCCTTGTTGATTGTTGCAGTCCACTTGCTGTGGTTGACCCACAATGCCACGAGGGAGGGAATTCCAGGATTCCGAACCAGTGACATTGAAGGAACTGTGATATATTTCCAGGTCAGGATGGTGAATGGTTTGGAGGGGAACTTGAAGATCGTGCTGTTTCCTTACATCTGCTACCCTTGTCCTTCCAGATAGACGTGGCTGTGAGTTGGGAAGACGGGGTCTGAGGATCTTTGGTGAATCATGTCAGTACAACTTGTTGATAGTAAAAGAAAAACTGCAGCTGCTGAACGTTGATGGTGGAGCATTGTGAATGAAGTGACAGTCAAACCGGCTGCTTTGTCCTGGATGGTATCAAGCTTCTTGGATATTTTGGGGGCTACACTCATTCAGGCAAACGGGGAGTATTCCATCACACTTCTGACTTATGCATTGTAGATTCTGGACAGGCTTTCGGAGGTCAGGAAGTGAGTTACTTGCCACAGTATCCTAGCTTCCGACCTGCTCTTGTAGTTACTGTGTTTATGTGGCGATTCCAGTGAGTTCCTAAGTAAAGATTACCCCCTCCCCCCCCCCCCCCCCCCCCGCCGCCCCCCTGCAGAAGTTTGATACTGGGGGATTCAGTGATGGTAACACCATTGAATGCCAAAGGGCTGGTTAGATTGTATTTTATTAGTGACGGCCATAGTCTGGCATTTGTTTGTCGTGAATATTACTTGCCACTTGTCAGCCTGGATACTGTCCAGATCTTGTTGCATTTGGACATTGACTACTTCAATATCTGAGGAGCCACAAATGTTGCTGAACATTGTGCAATCATTGACGAACATACACAATTCTGGCCTTATAATGGAGGAAAGGTCAATGATGAAGCAGCTGAAAACGTTTGGGTCGAGGACACTGCTCTGAGGTACTCATGCAGAGATGCCCTGGAGCTCTGTGGACTGACCTTCATCAACCATGACCATCTTCCTATGTGACCGGTATGATTCTAACCAGTTTGGTTTTTGCCCCAATACCCATTGATTCCAATTTTGTTTAAGCCCCTTGAGGCCACACTTGGTCGAAGGCATCCTTGTTCCAAAGGGCTGTCACTCTCACCCCACCTCTGGAATTCAGCTCTTTTGTCCGTACTTGAACCAAGCTAATGTGGTCAGCTGGGTGGCACTGGTGGAACCCAAACTGGGGTCGTTGACTTTGGTTTTGCTGAGCAAGTGCTTCTTGAAAGCACTGACACCTTCCATCCATCATTTTACTGATGACCAAGAATATACAGATAGGTTGGTAATTGGCCGGTTGCATGTGCTGTGCTTTTTTTATATATGTAGGAGATGCTTGGAGCAAATTTCCACATAATCGGGTAAATATTGTAACGGTATTGGAACAGCTTGGCTAGGGCAGTGGCAAGTTCTGGAGCACAAGCTTTCAGTACTGTTTGCCAGAATGTTGTCAGCATGTGTCCCTTTTCGAGTATCCAGTGTCTCCAACCGTTCCTGGATATCGTGTGGAGTGAATCGAATTGATTGAAAACTGATAACGGAATTTCGGAGGACCAATGGAGGAGGCAGAAATGGATCATCCACTCAGCATTTGTGACTGAAGATTGTTGCAAATCCATCAGCCATATCTTATATACTTTTCCCAGCATTAAGGATCGGGATACTTGTGGATGCTCTTCCTCCAGTGACTTGTTTAATTGCCCCTAACTATTCTCGACGAGGTGTTGAAGGACTGCAGACCTTAGGTCTGATCCGTTGCTTGTGGGATCACTTAGCTCTGTCTATCACTTACTGCTTATGGTGATTGGTACGCGAGAAGTCCTATTGGCGGCTTCATCAGGCTGACACCTCATTGTCAGGTGTGCCTGGTGCAGGTCCTGCCCTCCTGCACTCTCCATTGATCCAAGGTTTGATGGTAATTGCTGCGAGGGGTATATGACAGGCCATGAGGTTGTGCTGGATTACAATTCTTCTGCAATTGCTGATCCACAAGCCTTATGGAAACCCAGACTTGAGCTGCTAGACTGTTTGAAGTCTGTCCCATTTAGCACGGTGATTGTAATGATGGATGTTATTTTCAATGTGAAGGTGTTACATTCTCTCCCCAATGACTATGCGGTGTTCACTCTTACTGAGACTGGCATGGGCAGATACTTCTGCAACTGGCAGATTAGCAAGGATGAGGTCAAGCACTCTTTTTCCTCTTGGTGGTTCCTTCACCACGTGCGGCAGACCCAGTCGAACAATTATATCCTTTTGGACCCGACCAGCTCAATCAGTAATGCTGCAGCTGAGCTAATCTTGAACGTTGAAATCCCCCATCCAGGCTACATTGTGAGCGCTTGCTACCCTCAGTGCTTCCTCCAAGTGTTGTTCAGCATGTAGGAGTACTGATTCAGCAGTTGAGAGAGGCTGGTACATGATAATCAGTGGGAGTTTTCCTTTCCCATGTGTAAACTAACCCCCAATAACTTAATTGCACACAGAGTCACTGTTGAGGACTCCTAGATCAATTCCATTCCAACTGTATCCAACTGTGCCGCCACTTCTGCTGTGTCTATCCTGTTGGTGAGATAAGAAATATCGGGGAAGGTGATGGGGTGTTGGACGTAGTTAAACTCACAGAATTAAATATTTCAGACAATGTCAAGCTGTTGCTTCACGAGCTTTTTTAAAATTTCTATTCTCTGTTTCCTGCCAGTTGTCCCATTCTAGAAATATGTCCATATATTAGCCCCAATTCACTCAGATCTGATTTTGCAAACTGGGCTTGGAGCTTTATCAAATTGTTTCTGAAAATCCAAATGTTTAACATCCATTGCTTCTCTTTCATTTCTCTCCCTGTCTGTTTCTCAAACATAATTCCCATTTCATAAACCTATGGTAGTGTTGTCTATAATTATTACTTTCAGTCCCAATAATTTCTCCTAAACCATTTACTGACAATGTTCTATGGCCAATGTATAATATCACTTTTCCACGCCAGATTTGGTTTTCCTAGTATTGTTCGAAAATTCTGTGAAGACAGAATAGGAGTAGCAGTTTCATAGTTCTGCCATTTCCCTGTTGCCCCTTCTCCATTCTCTGGTTTCAGATTGTAAGGATGCTGCACTTGTTTTCTCAAATTTCTCAAATTGACATGATTTGACAAGCTATTACAGTTCACTCTTATAACCGTTGTGAATATACCTTCAGAAACCCCTCAATTCCCACCTTAAGCTGCTCAATAATTGACCTTTCACACCATACACTCACAAGAGCATTGACTCTGTGCCAACAGAAACACAGCACGATCTACATTATTCCCACTTTCCTACACCAGGACGATAGCCTTAAATGTTACAACACTTCCAAGTGCTCGTCCAAGCATATTTTAATGGTTGTTAGGTTACCCGTGATAACTCAGCTCTCAGGAAGTCCATTCCAGACCCAAACACCCTCTGGGTGTAAACAAATCAAGCAATCTTTAAATCATCTCTAAACCTCAAATCCTTCACATTGAACCCTTGTTCTTGACCTTCTGAATAAATGGAACAACTGCTGTCCATCTCCCCTGTCCATCTTCCTCATAATCTTATCATTCTGAATCACGTCTCCCTCAGCCTCCTCTGCTCCAAAGAATACAACCCAAGCTTATCCAGCCTCTCTCCATAGCTGATATGTTCCATCCCAGGGAACATCCTGGTGAAGCTCCTCTGCAACCCCCTCCAGTACAATCACATCCTTCCTGTAATGTGGTTCTCAGAACTACACACAGTATTCCATTTTAGCAAATCCAAAGCCCTGTAGAGCTCTTATAATCTACGCCCTGAATAATAAACGCTACACCCAAGGTACAATTCTTAACTAGTCTATTACCCTGTCCAGTCACAATCATGGATGCGTGGAGAAGCACCCTCTGAGCTTCCTAATGTGCTGCCATTCATTGAGTACTCTCCTGCCTGGTTCCTTCTTCCAAAGTACATCACCTCATATTTATCAGGGTTACATTCCATCTGCCATTGACCTGCCCATCTGTCCAGTCCACCTGTATCTTCCTGTAGCATAAGGCCTTCCTCCTCACTGCCAACCACCTGGCCAATCTTTGTGTCAAATATAAGATTACTTATCACAACTCCCACACTGTTCAATCACTTCCCCTCCAGATTCACAACTTTTTTTTTTATGAACACCACAAACCATAAGGGACACAGCACTTATCCATGTGGTACACCAGTCATAAAAACAGCCTTCTCCCACCACCCTCTGTCTTCTGCCACTAAGGCAAATTTCGTTGTAACCCGTCAAGTTATCCTTAATATTGTGAAGTTTTACTTTATTTTTCAGTTTCCCAGATTGAAATTTGCCAAAGGCCTTGCTGCAAAACTAAATAAGCGACCTTTTCAAACAAATTCAACCAAATCCATTAGATATGAAATCCTTCTGATGAAGTTATCATGATTGTCCCTTATTAAGCCTTGCGACTCTGATTGGAGTTCAATTTTGTCCTTCCCTATTTTCTCCAGTGGTGATTTAATAGGGAGATCCGTGATCCCCCGAACAGTGATTTCATACTCGCTCGGCTATAGTTCCCTGGTCTGTCTTTCCAACTCTTACTGTGAAGCAGAATCATGTTATCTCTTTTCCAGTTCTCTGGCACCTCCCTTATAGTCAGATTCTAATTAAAATTTTCAGTCAGCGTCTTTCCTCCCTTGACCCCAACAGCCGCCTGTTATACAACTCATCCAGATATGGGCATTGGTCCAAGTTTATACCAGAAAAAGCCTAAAATCCCTGATCGTATTTTACATCAATCTGTTCTGGAGTTTTCCAGTCCACCTTCTCGAATTCTGTCCCTGCCTACTCCTTCTCCAAATTAAAACAGATGTGAAGGTCTCATGTAACAATCCATCAATGTTCTCCAGCTTGACACACAGATTGTCCCCTTTGAATTTTGATGCACAATATCTGTTCGCTGATTATTCTATTCTACTTGTACGTGTATATTATCATGAGATTCTCTCTGATCTCGCGTAATTGCACTTCTCTATGTTCCTCTCTTATTCAGTACCTTCTATGTTTCAAAGATCCATTAAGATCACTTCTCATCATTTGAAAATCGAGATCACAGGCTGAGTTTCCCAATCAGACAATCTTATTATCTTAGGGATTAATCTGGAGAATGAATTTTGCAGTTCCTCTGTACTCAGTATATTCTTTTTTAGATTGGCCCTCCAAAACAGTACAAATACTCCAAGTTTTGTCTCAGCAACACGCCATGCAACTGGTGCATGTCATCTATATTTCAATTACATTCACACGAATGTAAACCTTATTTTAACTGCCCCATTTGCATATGTTCTTTTCATTACTTTTCACTTTAACTTTTCTTATGATATTAGTGTGAGTTCTTAAAATTTGAATTTAGGCAACAAGTTTTTGTAGATTTTATTTAACACAAAATGATTTCTTTTCGAAAGAATACTATAAAATGGCCTGTGAACCTGTCCTACTGATTTGCCGAATTAAGCTGAAATTCGAAGGTAAGACGACAATAGAATTTTCATAAATTTAATACTGACACATTAATTGACCATTTGAACTTATCTTGAACTTATACATGGCATGACAATTTACGCAAATAGGACATCTTTTTCTAAAGAATACTAGTGGTTTAGCCTGTCTTCAATCATGTCACCATATTACAGTTGATTGGCCTTTTCTTGTAATTGAGAACCCTTTCCCAGGAAATATCATTGGACTAACTTGCAGTAACTCATGTCACCTTATTACATGTGGTTGGTCTTGCTTCTCCTTGCTGTTTCTGAGATGTAATTAAGGCTGCACTATTTCTTTAAAAAAAAAGTGTAATTTTCAAAATGTAATTGCGCCACGCCACCATGGAACACGGAAGCTTCAATCTCAGTGTTGCTGGATAGAATTGTGTCAAGGTGCCTTAATACAATAAACTAATGACCATTCCTTTTTGAATAGACTGCATTTGTCGATTCCTTTGACCGATCTCGAACAAAGAGGACAGTCTTGAGGGGTCGAGATCTTCAGTCTGTCAGATTTATCAACTTTCAACTAAGCTGTCCTTTCAAATACTACCTCATCACTGATATGAATGATCTTAGACTTTACTTACACAAGTCTCATGGTCATTTTGTATTTCTGGGAGAATTTCTGGATATTCTTCCATGATGACTGACACAAAGAAAATGTTTATTTTCCCTGTAATGTCTCTGTTCTCTACAATAAATTACCCTGGCTACACACTCACTGTTCCACATTTGACCTTGTTTTTATTTTTGTTTCGTACATTGATAGAAGTTTTTTTTAGCAGTTTTAATGTTGTTTTTTATTTTCCATACTTTTTCTCTTTTTGATTTTTTTTCTCAGTTTCTTGGTTCTCCTTTGTTGGGTTCTACATTTCTCTGAATCCACTGGCTTACTACAGTACTTGGAATTTTACTAAGCTGATTCCTTTGATCTAATAGGTAGATGAGGGTGATGTGCAAGTGACAGGTCGGAGAGAATGGTGGAGTGGATAGTTGGAAAGGAAGATGGACACAAAAGTGCATTCAAGATGGCGGTGCCTAGTTGGAAGATTGGACTGGGATAAGGTGGGAGGTGGGGATATGGCGAAACTGGTGAAATCCACATTAATCCCCTGTGTTCGGAGCGCCCCAAGGCGATGATGAGGCGTTCTTCCTCAATGATTCAGATGGTTAGGTTTTGGCGATAGAGGATGCCCAGGACCTGCATATCCTTTGTGGAGTGGGAGGGGGAGTTAAAGTGTTCAGCCACAAGGCGGTGACGTTGGCCAGTGTGGCTGTATCAGAGATGTTCTCTGAAATGGTCCACAAGTTGACATCCTGTCTCGCCAATGTTGAGGGGACCACATCAGGTTGAATGGATGCACGAGATGAGGCGTTTTGTCTCCCTTCATGATCTATAATTTGCAACTCCCGCTCCATCTACTTATCACATTCCAGGGTATCTTCCCCACCCCTGCCACACCCCTTCACATTTATCGCTCAGCCAGCTTGACCCAAAAGCCTCATCCCTGATGAAGGGTTAATTCCTGAAACATCGATTCTCGTGGTACTAGTATGCTGGCTTATCATCTGTGCTTTTCCAGCACCACATTCTACGACTTTGCAGCGTCTGCAGTCCCCACTTTCTCCTCACCCTTTCATGGCTTGCATGACTCAGATTTATAACGGTTACTTCAAATTAAACAACAACTGTCATGTACTCAAACATCAGAAACCCAATAGAAGCAGCACCGTGGTTCATTGTCGAGCGCTGCTTCCTCACAGGAACAGGGGCCCATATTTGATTTCAACCTCGGGTGACTGTCTACGTGAAGTTTGCACATTCTCCCCAGGTCTGCGTGGGTTTCCTCCGGGTGCTCCGGTTTCCTCCCTCACAGTCCAAAGATGTGCAGGTCAAGTGAAATGGCCACATTAAACTGCCCAGAGGGGTAGGTGCGCAAATCCAAGGGTAACCGATCTGGGTGGATTACTCTTTGAAGGGTCGATGTGAAGTTGTTGGCCTAAGGGCCTGTTTCCATACTGGACGGAATCTAATCTCAATAAAAAGTTACGGTCACTGTTTCCAAAAGGTCATTTACAATAAAGTTTTCAATTAGCTCTTTTGATCATCCAACAACAATTCCTAAATAGCCTGATCTCGACAACGGTGCTCGAAATAATGTTAATACAAACCATTACACACATGCTCATGAAATCCATTTTCCCAGCATTAGCATTCAGGTGGGTTAACACAACTTATATATAATTTAAACAGTACATTATTACTGCAGTGCCCACACATCTGTATATCCCTTTTCCTGCTTTATAACACGCCCAACATTTGTATTGCAGTTTTCACTTTGATATATAACTCCCATCAATGTTTACTTCTCATTGCTCTTTCTGAGCTCCACCTTATATGATTCAGTGAAATCTCAGTGAAGTTGGTTCTGGGGAGACTAATGGTAGAAATCAGTTCGCCATGTAATTTATGCTCTTCTCAAGCTTTATTGTGAGATTTTCTCCAGATCTTTCATTATGCTAGTGGCGTAAAGAAGGACAATGATCTTTCAACAATGCTGCATACTCCTCCAAACAGCTGAGACTGCTCTAACCTTGGTGGGGTCCTTACAAGGGGCTGGTGAAGCGTTGCTGCTGCTGTACAGGATCTTAGTGAGATCATACCTAGTGTGTACTGATTTAATCTCCTGCCTGAAGAAAGGATATTGATAGATTGGAAGCAGTTCTGAGATTGTTCCCTCAACTGATTCGTGTAACGAAGTTGTTAGTTTATAAGGAAAGGTTGGTCAGGTTGATTCAACACACATTGGACTTTACAAGAATGAAAGATTATCTTATTTCAGTATAGATGACCAGAAGGAGTCAGCAACAGAAGCCAATTACACACATAATGGAGGAATCCATGCCATTCTCCAGCCTGTTACACAGGAAGAGCAGAAGGACATTCAGGCCTTGTTACACTATAACAGAACGAGGCTATTCAGCCCATGGGGCCTGATCTGCAGTTACAGGAAGAGATCAATCAGCTCAATCGAGCCGATAGCACTGGACTCAGAGAAGGCGAGAACGGACCAGTATCCTATTACACAGCAACAGGATCAGTGCATTCAGTCTTCTCAAGTCTGTTACACAGGAACTGGAAGAGACCACAGAGTGACTGGAGATTATTACATTGGGATAACAGCAGGTCATTCAGCCCCACTGAGTCTGTTGAAAGTGAATTGGATAAGGATACAAACTATCTGAGACTTGTTTTATGAGAAAGGAGGAGGCAATTCAGACATGTGCCTGATGTAAGTGAACAGAAAACCAATCACTCCCTCGTTCCCATCTCAGGGATGCATGAGGAGACCGTTCAGTATCTCAAGCCTGTTATGGAGGAATATGAGAAGATCCATCAGCCCCTCGAGTTGTTACACAGAAACAGGAAGATTCGAAAATCCCCCAACCCACTAACACATAAACGGGAGAAGGTAATTCTGTCTTGGAGACGACAACATGGGAACACCAGAAATACGTCAGACCATCGAGTTTGTACACCAGCAGGATGATGAGTCCACTCATCTAAACATGTCTCTTACACAACAATTGGAACAGATCTCTTAAAGCCTTGTGTCTGTTAACGGAAATTCAAAGAAAATGTAAGGTAAGAACTTACAATAACGATATACATTAAGGAGTAATGTTTAACGAGAAACTTTAGTAATTTAAGGCAAATTGTTCGAATCCATTGTTCAGGACATTTGCAAAGGTAAACCACAATCTGTCAGAGTCAATATGGTTTTACGAAGGCTAAATAGTGTTTGAATTGTTTGTCTGAGTTATTTAAAGATGTCAAAAACAAGATGGATAGTGGTAATCCGGTGAGATGGACTTTATCTGGTCTTCCAGAAGGGTTTATATATGTCGCTTCTCCAAAGCCTAACAGTAAGATTAGATAACATGGGTTTAGGAGTAATTTATTAGCTTGCATGGAGGATTGGCGAACCAACAAAATGCAGTCAGATGGAATAAATGTGTCACTTTTTGACAAATGTACCTTGTGGGGTGCCACAGATTTCTGTACTCATGCCTTAAATATTATTACTCGGTTGACAGGATACAAAATGCTATAAACAATTTTTCAGATAACACTAACATCGGTGGGAAATTATTTCGTAATGAAGATGTAAGAGGTATAAAAATCAATATGGAATAGGTTGGGTGAATGGGAGAACATTTGGCATTGAAAATTAAAATGAATAACTTTGAGATTATTCAATTTGACCAGCGAAATAGAAAGGCAAATTATTGTCTAAATGGAGAGAAACTTCAAAGTGCTCAGGTGCATTCTATGTGTTCACGTTCATATCGCAGAAAACCTGCAAGCAGGTGCAGCAAGTAATGGGAAAGGCAAGCGTAGTTTCAGTTTTTATTTGTTAAATGAGAGAGTTGAAAGATAGGGAATGTTGCTGTAGGTATGAAAGACATTAGTGAATCCGCAACTGGAGTACCGTTTGGGTGAGGAAGGATGCATTTGGAGGTAATTCGGAAGATGTTCATGAGATTGATTCCAGAGATGAGGGATTTGTTTTATGAAGAGAGGATGATACTCTCAAGGAATAATAGTGAAAGGAGATGTCATTGAGGTCTGTGAAATGTTAAAAAGTATTTGGAAGTGTAGATGGAGAGTGGATATTGATTAATGTGCTGCAATCTACAACAAGAGACCAGATGGATGGAGATGTCAGCAAAGTGGAACAGAGGCCACGGTGGCATTAGCCATGATTGTATTCAGTGGTGGAGCAGACTGGAGGGACTGGATTACTGACTGATGTTCCTTGTTCTTATTTAGCCCTTCGAATATGTTACAAAGAAATGAGGGAGGACTGGTTGTCAAACAGGAAGCAGGCACACTGGATAAATCAGTCTAAATCAGTCTGACAGAACGTCACCAGTGATGTCGACATACTGGAAGATGATGGATATGTCACCGACTCCTCCCTGGAAAGTTCCGGATCATAGAATCTGAATGAAACAGTGACCCTAACAGCCACTGGCAGCACCGTCCTCCCCCTGGTATGAAGCTGCAGTTCGTGTAGAAGGAGGTGACACCACGGGTGAAGAGCTCCTTGTTCACAGGGTCCCCTCACACTCTGCTCCTGGGTTAAGTGTAACTTGGGAAGCCATTCCTGGAAAACTCACGGTGGATATAGCAGAACCCTTTCCCACACGCTCACTCCGTCGTTTCAGAGCTTCCCCTCTCTGAAGCCTCTGCTCCATTTGTTGTTCATGTTGCAGACCCAGATGCTGTAACTACAGTAAAAAGTGAGGTCTGCAGATGCTGGCGATCAGAGCTGAAAATGTGTTGCTGGTTAAAGCACAGCAGGTTAGGCAGTATCCAAGGAACAGGAAATTCGACGTTTCGGGCCAGAGCCCTTCATCAGGAATGAGGAGAGTGTGCTAGGCAGGCTAAGATAAAAAGTAGGGAGGAGGGACTTGGGGGAGGGGCGATGGAGATGTGATAGGTGGAAGGAGGTCAAGCTGAGGGTGATAGGCCGGAGTGGGGTGGGGGCAGAGAGGTCAGGAAGAAGATTGCAGGTTAGGAGGGCGGTGCTGAGTTGAGGGAACCGACTGAGACAAGGAGGGGGAGGGGAAATGAGGAAACTAGAGAAATCTGAGTTCATTCCTTGTGGTTGGAGGGTTCCCAGGCGAAAGATGAGGCGCTCTTCCTCCAACCGTCGTGTTGTTATGTTCTGCGGATGGAGGAGTCCAAGGACCTGCATGTCCTCGGTGGAGTGGGAGGGAGAGTTAAAGTGTTGAGCCACGGGGTGGTTGGGTTGGTTGACCCGGGCGTCCCAGAGGTTTTCCCTGAAGCGTTCCGCAAGTAGGCGGCCCGTCTCCCCAATATAGAGGTGGCCACATCTGGTGCAGCGGATGCAATAGATGATGTATCCGCCACAAATTCACCTGCACCTCCACACACACTCTCCGCCCCCACCCCACTCCGGCCTATCACCCTCACCTTGACCACCTTCCACCTATCACATCTCCATCGCCCCTCCCCCAGGTCCCTCCTCCCTACCTTTTATCTTAGCCTGCCTGGTACACTCTCCTCATTCCTGATGAAGGGCTTTGGCCGGAAACGTCGAATTTCCTGTTCCTTGGATGCTGCCTAACTTGCTGTGCTTTAACCAGCAGCACATTTTCAGCTGTAACTACAGTCCCCATACTCCATCCAGAGTTGGGTCACCAAATCCTCAGGTCTCTCTGAATGTGTGTGAGACAGCTCACAGCACAACCTCCAGCAAACCATCCCCAGCACCTCCACTAACTTTCCAATAACAGGAGTCAATCAGAAGCCCCTGAGCTATGAGAGATATGGATCAGACCAGACTCCCTTAAAATATTTTAAGAAGGTTGCGCCAGCCCAAACTTTTCCTCATTGTAACCGTAGATATGAAGTGTGAACCAAAATATAATCTATTCAAACGCTTTAGTTAAAATACAAGCAAAGAAAAGAACAATTGGAATAGCTTATATGTTGGAACACATACACAAACAATAGATGTCGTACCTTCTTGATAAACACCGTTTGGCACAAAGGAAAACTCAAATACAGATTCTTATGTGCAGTTTTCCAATCCAGAAAGAAATTACATTAGAAGAGATCTTAGAGAGAAGAAAAGCTGGGGATCATGCATTGAAACTTGCAACTCTTCTGGAACCCAAGCAGCCGCTGCATGCTGCCGCTAAACACAAAACGAGTAGACTTGGTCTGCGAGAGCTGGCTGCTGCCCTTTCATTGCTCCCAACGTTTTAATAAAACCTAAAGGACTCCTCAGTTAATTATGTCAGTCGTTTTCAGGCGGCAGTTCGGTATCACTGCCTTTAAGACCTCTCTTCAAAAGCTACGAAGAGAAAATAACCATTTTAAAGTGACAATATCGTCAAATCTCCCCCTTTGGAAAAAAATGAACCATTAATAGACAACTGTAGCTTCATCAGTCATTTCAGCTTGTAATCTTGCCATTTTAACTCTCTCTATTCCACATGAGCTCTCACGACTGCACGAAGTAAATATTTCAACTCCTCCCAAGTAAGAATCTCTCTCAGAGTGGCATAGGTTTGCTCTACTTTTACCCACCTTGTGGTTTTCCTCTGGGTTCTCCGGCTTCCTCCCACAGCCCAAAGATGTGCAGATTAGGTGAATTGGCCATGTTAAATTGCCTGCACTGTTCAGGGATGTGTATATTACGTACATTAGTCAGGGGTGAATGTGGAGTACTAGGGTAGGGTAATGGGTCTGGGACGTTTCTTCTTCGGTGGTTGGTGTGGACATTTTGGGCCAAATGGCCTTTATCCCCACTGTAGGGATTCTATACCTGAACCCAATTTCGAATGATCATTTTCGAAAACGGACAAGAGTCCCCAGTTTGCTATGGACCAGACCAGACTGTCTCAAAATAAGATGGTAGCCTTGTCGCCAACCTTGTTTTATAGGAAAGGTAGACCTGAAGTGAGTGTTCCACATGTGAGGTGGCTGGTCAAACCACTCAACTTTAGGCAAAGCACAATTTATTTAAACACTAATAAAAACACATAAAGAAAGAAGAGTTTAGAATAACATAACTACTGGAAGCCTTGAGCGAATAATAGATGCCGTACTGTCTACTAACGAACTATTCCAATATACCAACATCCAATAAACTCATCCTTGGGAAAAAGATACATCCAAGGCCAATCGGTCAAGAATGCAATTCTCCAATCCAGGAGAAAACAGCATTACGTTAAATTTCAGAAAGAATAGTAGCAAGGAATCATTTACTTGAAACATCCATCCCTGCTCCCACCCAGGCACCTGGTGATTGTTACAGCTCAGAAAAACTGGAAAGTCTGGTCTGTGCTTGCTGATAATTGTTATCACGATTCATATAAAAAAAAACTAAAGGCCTCCGAAGTTATTTACTTCAGCCGTTTGCAGTAGGCAGTTTGACCTTTAAGATCTATCTTTAAAGAAAAGGAACAAATAACCTTTTTTTTAAAGTGACAGCATTTTCAGAGATGTTAGATACCTTGACAATTACACTCACGGGGCTTCCTTGTGTTATTGACCACATGATCAGCTCAGAGGGCAAACACATTCGTCACACGTTCAGTGGACAGGCACAGACCATTTTTCAAAGACGTGAGTCAAAGCTCCTGAATCCCCACTCTAAAATGGAGCACCACATGGTGCACAGGGTAAGTGAACAACAGCCCGACACATACCCCCACTCCCAGCATGGAATAACACATGGAACACACCAGGAAGTTAACAACAGCCCAAGACACTCCATTTCATTGTTTCTGAGCTTCACAACGTCAGCGCTCGATACACTAGGGCGCCAAAAACCAAAGTCAGAGAAAGATACAGAGGGCGAGAAAGGTTCACATTAAAGACAGAAACAGACAATTAATTAACGGAGAACATGCTGTGGAAATATGGAGAAAAAGACTGGGTAGTGGGACTAACTGGAGCATTGAACCCTTAGAGAGCAAAATTACAAGAATGAGAACATTGAATAAAGGAATTTTCAAATCAGCTGAAAAGGTTTCTTTCATCAAATTCTAAATCGGCATCACAGAACACTTCAAACAACATTAGCTGGGAGAAGATGAGAGACCCGCAAGGGGAACTGTGCATGCTATGCTCGTGTATTGCTCAGTAAACTGGTTTATCTGCCTAGCATGGGGAGTATTGCAAAACTTTACTTTCACTTGGGAACGATACACACATCAAATACACACAGTTGGTGAAGATTGCTATCTCCATTGGACCAGTATAAGGTGTGTGTGTGTGTGTGTGTGTGTGTGTGTGTGTTGTGATGAGACGGGGGGTGGTGTATCTTGCATTTGGGGACACCCCAATTGTGAGAGAAAATACATTTAAAGGAAACCCGGTTAAATATGAACCACTGTTAGGGATTTGGATAATCGACACAGAGGCACAGAGGGAAGTTCCATGGACAGAAGAGTTAACTGCTCAAGAATATCAAAATAAAGACATTGCTGGACACAATAGCGATCTCGATCAGCGTGCATAAGAATGTCAGACCCCATTCTGTCAGTCAGTATCACTGCAATATGGCATGAGAAGCCCATTCCGCCCCTCTAAGGAGATGCACGGGAATAGAATTAAGGATTGAGGCATAGTGTAATATAGATATACACCAGGAAAACAGACCCTTTGATCCAACTCTTCCGTGCCAACTAGCTGTCCTCATTTGCCAACACTTCACTCATATCCCTCTGAATCATTCCTTTCCATATATCCATCTGGATGACTTTTCCATGCTGTAATTACAGTAGCCTCCACCACTTCCTCTGGTAGCTCATTACACACATACCATACTCTGTGTGAACATGTTGCCCCTTAGTTCCCTTATATATCTTTCCCTTCTTACCTTAAACCTATGCCCTCTAGTTCTGGACTTCCTTTTCCAAGGGAAAATGTCTTGCCTATTTGCCCTATTAATGCTCCTCATGATTTTATAAACCTCTATAAGGTCACCTCTCAATGACGATAGTTTATTTTAATGCATTGTGACTGCGGCAAGTATTCAACACAGCATCAGCAGACAATAATGCAATTAATGATGAAGATTATTGGTTGTGTTGTTCAGGGGTCACATGCAAATCAAGCTAATAGGAAATCTCCCCACACCCCACATCCTCAATGTCTGAAAGTCAAAACTGAGCACATGACTGATATTGCAGAATGGATGCATCGTTGCATCTGAAAGACCGAATTTTGACTGGTCAGCGATTCCCCCCAAATGTTAATCAATGGTCTGTGCTCATCTTTTAAACTCTCAGGGATCAGGATAATTGACAGTATGTACTCCACCTGATCATCTGACAACAAATGATCCGAATGGAGGAACTCAGGAACAAATTGACGACCAGCAACATGGCATAGCGGGGGGCCATGTAACCTGTCTAGGCTGCTACACAGGAACAGGGGATTCCTGGTCAGCTAGCAGGCAATACAGAATTGAGATAATTACTTGTTTTCACGTTGGAAAGCTGTAACTAGTGAAATTCCTCAGGGATCAGTGTGGGTTTATCAACAGTTAAACAGTTTGCAATCTAGAATAATGATTGGGTTGAATGGGCTGAATGTGTCCTGGTACATAAATCACATCTAGTTACTCTGTACACAGCACGTGATTTGGAAAGTAAATGGAATGACACTATTTCTTGCAAATTGAGTGTTGGGTCTGATCTTAAGGATGTTTTACTGCATCTGCACAGGCCATTGCAGAAACCGCATCTGATGTACCGTGTGTGGGCTGTATTTCCACTGAAGGTAAAGACAAATTGCTTTTGAAACTTTTAAAAGCTGTTTCTCTTTACTCATTCTTGGTATGAAGACATTATGTTATTAACGATGAGGTGCTCAGGCTTGAGAATGAGAAATGTATGTCCTTGTTGACCACGGAAGATTTTGAGATAGTGAATACCTGAAGAATATTTCATCTTGTATGGGAGAATAAGATTGTGTAATTAATTTAAGACGAAGACGCATTCATTTAAATACAGATATTGTGAAGATATTAAAAGTTGTATTTTAAAAGCACACAGGAACATAAAAACACATCTTCATATCCAATGGGGCTATTTGTTACGTAAGTATTGACCCTGCATACGACAGCAGCAATGATGTACCTACATTGAGAAGGGAATACGATGGAGTCATACAGTTCAGTCACTGTCCAAAGAGACCTCATTTGATCCAGTTTGGGGCTGGATAATGTTGTCGTATGATTCTACTTAGAGAGGGAGAAAACGTACCTTCCTGAGCAGGAAAAGCCTGTTGCTCCCTCACTCACCATGTTCCTCTTCCCAACAATGTAGGTGAGCTGAAAACTCCTCAGCCATCTTTACCACTCATGGGGTAGTCTTGTCAAGGATTCACTGGAGTCTCTCCACTGCCGAAGTAAAGGCAGTTCAGCTAAATCCATCTATTCCAGGAATTGATCCTTTTACCAGTAGCTTGTAAGAGCAAAATAGCTCCATAAGCTGAATGGTTTTTGAACAATCACTCATGTTCCTTTTTGACATGAGTTCAATTAATATTTGGATAAAGTTCTTCCAGGTTAACGCTCTGCTAGTATTTGGTTATTCTGTTTGTCACCAAACTTGTGCATATGTCAGTATTTTCAGAAAAAGAAGCATCAGTGCTCAAATTTGCAATTTGCAAAGTGTTTGTCATTCATTCCTTCATCGTAGTTTGAACAACTTTGTTTGGGTCATAAACTTGTTAATTTTAGCAGATAAAAGAATCCTGCCTGACTTGTTCCTAACCCTGACCCAGTCTGAGACCTATATTGTTGGGTATAACACCAACACGGTTATATTAACATTTGCGGAGAACAGTGGAATCGTGGGACAAGGAAGGAGAATGGTGACCCGTACTATAGATCAGTGAATCTGACGTCATTAGTGGGCACTTGTTGAAAAGGATTGTGAGAAATAGGATTTACATGCAATTGCAGACACAGCTACTGATTTGATAGTCAACATGATTTTGTGCATGGGAAATCGTTTCTAACAAAATTGATAGCGTTTTTTGAAGAATTGACAAACATGCTTAATGAAGGCAGTGTGGTGGACGCTGTTCATACAGCCTTAAGCAAGGCATTCGCCAGGAATTTTCCTGACAGACAAGTTCAGAAGCTTGGATGATAAATGGAACCAAGATTTGCTGGCCAATTCACTGCGAAATTAGAGTGAAGGTAGGAGGCAGAGGGTGGGAGAGGACTGCTTTTCAGAGTGGAGTCCTGTGACCAGTGGTGTAACACAAGATGCTGAGTCCACTGCTTTTGTTATTTATATAAATGATTTGGATGTGAACACTTGCCTGTTTATTATGTTTAAAGTTGACATCAAAAAAGGAGGTGCAGTGGCAAGCACGATTTGCCTGGGAGTACAATGGGACGTCGATCAGATGGGGCAGTGGTCCAAGGAGTGTTGGATGGAGTTAAGTTTAGATAAATGTGAAGTGTTGCGTTTTGGAAAGGTAAAATATGGCAGGACATATGCAATTAATGGTGGGGTCCTGGGGAGTATAGTTGAACGCAATGCTGCAGGATCATAGTTCCTTAAAAGTGGTGTTGCAGGTAGACAGGATGGTGAAGAAAGGATTTGGTATGCTTGACTTTATTGGTCATTACGTTGAGTATGCGAGTTGGGAAATCATATTGCAACTGGGCAGGATGTTGGTGAGGTGTATTGTATCTAATGTGGTTCTCATTGCAATGGGGAGGATGTTGTTAAACTTAAGTGAGTGCAGATAAGATTTACAAGGATATTTCCGGTAATGGAGAGATTGAGTTACAGAGAGTTGCTGGACAAACTGGGGATTGTTTACTCTGGTGCATCAGATGCTGAGGCGTGACATTGATCGATGTTTATAAAAACATGAGGAACATGGAAAATCTGAATAGCCCAGGTCTTTTTGCCAGAATAGTGGAGTCCAAAGCTACAGGACAAAGAGAGAAGAAACATACTAAAGGGACAAGTTTTTCATCCAGACTGTGGTGTGTATATGGAATGAGCTGTCAGAGACAGTGATGGAGGCTGGTACAGTTACAGCATTTGACGGCATTTTGATATGCATATTAGTAGGAATGATTTAGAAGTATATGGACCTAATGTTGGCAAATGGGTTGAGATCAGATTGGAATGTCTGTCTTCTGTGGACAGGGTTCCCTGCTGTACGACACTGAAATAGATATGAGAAGAAATTCTAAAAGGATCATTTGAGTGGGAATTTTCTTCCCCATAGATATGTGGCGCCTCTTTGTTTACATATACTCAAGCTGAGTTCATTAAAAACTTGACAGAGATAGATTCATGGATAATGGAATACAGACTGGAAAGTGGAGCTGAGTCCACGACCTGATCATTCATAAACTTAGTGCTGGTGGAGAATTTTCATAGTGTTGAACGACCTAATCTTGCTCCTGAGTGCGATGCTCCGTTGTTCCATTCAGCCCCTCCAAACTGCGAGACAGGAGCAGTTGGAGGCCACTTACTTCTATAACCTGGTGCACAGAAACAGGGAAGATCACTCAGAGATCTTTCAGTGATCTAGCTCCGCTGACTCTCCTGAGCAGAGAAATACTCATATTACTCTCTGTTTGAAGAAACCATTGCCTGCTCATACCTATTGATATGAGTGATCGAAATGAATACAAGAACTTATCTAAGAGCGACTGGCCCTGATATTAATTGCAGTATTTACCTGCGGATGACATCAAAGAGCCTGAATAAAATCGCACTACATGAGAATCTGTTGCAATCTCTTCAGTATTTGGAGTCATTCACGGCACAAGGAAACATGTTTCTCATTGATGGGCATCGATAATTTCCGCCATGGGACATCACATCCTCAGGTTAGCTCCCTCAGCCCAGGCATCTCCAATTTGTCAGTGGGGAATCCCTGCAGTGTGGAAACGGGCCATTCAACTCATTGAGTTCACACAGTTCAGAAGTGGGGATATTCACTCTAGATTACACAATGTTTAGTCCACTTCGCCAACCCTCAGGTCTTGGATCAGTCTGCGTCCTTGCGCAACTCGACCTGGACAGCATTCAAGCCTGTGCTGCTAAACTGTCGGTAACATTTATGCAACAGCGCTGCCAGACGCGGCACCCTTCCACAGTAAACGGAGGAGTTCATTCTGCGCATTAATCTGGCTTCACAAGAATGTTGGAAAGTCATTCACCCCATCAAAACAATTGTGCAAAAAGAGGGACAGCCCATTCAGTCCCTCCTGCGTGTTACACAGGATGACAAGCAGTCTGTAAAACACCACACGTCACTTACACAGGATCAGAAAGAGACCATTACACACACCCCGGTGTCATTAAAAAGGAAAAGGAAGAGGTCATTCAATTTCTCAAGTCACTAACCCAGGGAAAAGAAAGGTGTCAGAGATACTTCAACACCACACACAAATGGGTGGCACAGTCAATAACACTGCTGCTCCACAGTGCATAAAAACACGAGATCAATTCCTGCCTCTGTGTGGATTTTGCACATTATCCTCGTGTCTGTGTGAGTTTGCTCCAGTTTCCTCCCACAATCGAAAAGTGTGCAGGTTAGGTGAACTGGCCATGCTAAATTGCCTGTAGTGTAAGTTGAAGGGGTAAATGTAGGGGAATTGGTCGTGGTGGGTTACGCTTCGATGGGTCGGACTAGGGATCCGAACAGATAAGACTGCTCCACTTTGTTCCTCATTACTCATAGCACACGTGTGTTACTTTAACATGGTATCCTGGGAGTAGGAATGAAGACTATTTTATAGCCAGTTTCAAAGGCACCTTCAATCGCTCAGAGAGCAGACCCAGGTTCTCTCTGGAACATGGAACATACCGGCTCTGGAAGTGAGAAGTAGGTGGGGAATGGCTAACTGTTTCAGAATGAAGGTATTATGGATTCTGACAAGATTGTAAACAATGTAACATTGAGTGCAGGGTCACACAGTAACTGCGCATGAAAGTGTTCAGAGTTCATTCAGAGCCTGCACCTCAGTGTCAATGTAAATGTGGTCTCTGCACAGGTCCGTAAACTATCAGGAATCGACCATCCTATGTAAAGTGTGGAATTTCTCACCGTATTGAGGCATAATGAGAGTCCGTCCATAACCATCAAGTTTCAACTTCTTATTCTCTCACAGTGCTGCAGATTAAACAGATAGTTACTGCGTTCTCTCCTTAAGGTAACATCATGCCAGAGTTCAGACTGGTGAAACTCCTTTGTACTGTTTTGGTGACATGGAGATTATTATTTGTAAAACCGACTCAGCCTGTACACATTACCCCAAATACCGGCTCAACAAAACACTACCATTGAGTAAGGCATATTTACTCTGGTACTTTAATAATTTTCCATGACTGAGCACGTATCCTTCACAGTTATGATCACTTCCTGCCCCATACGAATTCTGTTAGTGAATTATAACCAAGGATATCCAGGTGCTTTTCAGTAGCAGCCCTTCCTAAACTCTCAGCATTTAATAAACTTAAATGTAAATGATGGTATTTGTTGTTCACATCTGAATCATTTTATATCCAGTGCACAGTTATTGCACAAGAACTGACCCTTCTGATAGCCACGAGCTTTCCGTTTCGAAAAAAAACACTACACTGTTAATTTTGTCCATTATCCAATTATTAATCCATTCGGTGTATTCCATCCTTACCTACCCATGGACTCTAACATTCTCCACCCACCTGCATTCAACAATGTCAAGTTTCTTCTGGAAATTCAATTAATCTACTCCCACTGTTTCTCTATTGTTAAAGACACAACTGACAGAGTACACAAGCTCCAGTAGGTTTATCAAAGATCATTTCCATTTACTGAATCCAGTCCAAATCTATTGCATCGTATCATTATTTTCGAAGTGTCTAGTTGCCACATTCTTCTAAAAGATTCCAGTTTTTTCCCCACATCTGACATTAAGCTATTTAGTTTTCTGTTTGGCCTCTCCGTCGTGTATTAAATATTTAGGTTCACAACAGCTGCTTTCCAGTCTCCAAGATCCTTTCTAGTATGTAATCAGCTTTGAAGAATAAACTGTAATTCTTTCGTGAACTCTATTGCCACCTCCTCAAAACACTGGGGTGAAGTTCATCAGGTGTACCACCTTACCAACCTTTAATTCGATTAGATTTTCAAATAATACAATTCATTAATTCTAGTTTTGTGCAGTTCGGCATTTTCACCAGTCCCCTCTTCCCTAATATATCTATAAGTTGCTTCTGTACCTTCCTCAGGGAGATGGACTCATTGTATTCCTCTTAGCTGGCAGATTGCTTCTGACAACCAGTGAATATTTCGGAGGACTGCACTTCAAAGATGATGAATATGTTAACAACATCTGTCTGGAAAGTTCCAGAATTAATCCAGTTCACTTCTGGCTGAGTGTCAGCACAGTCCTATCCCTGGTGTGAAGCTACAGGTTATACTAATGGAGGGAACACAGCTCAATGACCATTTCATTTTTGGAAGGTTCACACTTTATGTTTGGAATTGGTTCAGTTTACAAAATTATTCCTGGATATCCCGGGGAGGATGGGACAATACCCAGCTCCTCCCTGTTGACACAGCTTCTCTTCTGTGGAGTCTCAGCTCCATCTGTTTCCCATGGACCCAGCCACTCTGGAAATGCAGTGTCCATGATGGTGTCACCAGATCCTCTGGTCTGTCTGAATGGATGCAGCAGCTGACAATACAAACCCAAGAAAAGCATCCACAGAACCTCCACTTAGTTATTAAGGACAGGAGCAAGTCAAATTCCCCTAGGCACAGTGCACCCATTCCGTGTTGTAAATGTTTCCGTTTCGGGCAGAAAATGTCGTTACATCTCTGACAGTCCCACAGTAAAAAATCATTTATCCAAAGAAGCAGTTGACAATGTGACATGACATTGCTCTATATCTCAGCAACTATAACAACAGCACAGATATTGCCAATTTAGTTGATCACTACGCTCAGAGAAGAGCGCTAGAGGGAATATAATTCACTTTAAACAGGGGCATATATATATTGGCGTGATATTCAGGAATATGAGAAAAAGTGTTATGTTAGCAGATGCTCCCTCTTTATATTCCTTCTACTTCATCATTAACAGTCCTTTTGTTTGCTTTACACACCTTTTTTTCTCTCTCTCTCTTTGTCTCTCTCTTGTTGGACATTTCTCCATCCATTCAACTAATCTCCCCCTCACTCATCCAGCAATCACTGATATAAGTAATTGTATTTTTCTGTTGCATTCAGTGTTGATGTAGGGTCACTAGACTTAAAACTTTACCTGTTTTTCTTTTGACAGATGTTGCCATACTTGCTGAGATTCTCCAACATCTTCAGGCGCTGGAGAATTTTATTTCAAATATCCAGCATCCACAGTTCCTTGGTTTATTTCACCTTTAATGTTGTTGTTTCATGGGAGGTCAGCATCACCGGCAAGAGGAGCATTTGTTGTCCATCACTAACTGCCCTTGACTGCGAGGTCATTTGTCAAGTCAATATGGAATCAACCATATGGTCGTGGGTCTGAAGTCACACTTAGTTTCTTTACCAAAAGCTATGAGTAAAATAATGAAAGAAATCCTGATGCTTTATGGTTGCCGTTAATAAAGTAAAATTTCCATTTTTTGGCATTCGAATTTAATTTCGGTCATCAGCTGAGTAAGGATTTGTGGTCATAACCTGTGCCTCTCAATAACCCATCCAGTGACATGATTACTATGATATGGGGTCCCTATTACGAAGTAGCTGGAGAGACAAGACCAAGTCTGTGTTCAAAATATTTGCAATTGGAGGAGAGGTCAGAAGAGAACTGGAACCTTAAAATCTGAAATTAACAAAGGGGCAGATGATGGCGAATTCAACAGCAGCACTGAGGCAGCGGTGGAGACTAGGGATACTATCGTGGTTGGTGTGGGCAGGTTTGATGACAGAGACAATATAGAGAAACAGTCGGAAGTAAAAAGAAGACTCAAGGGTCTGAACAATTTTCTTCCTTTTTAGATGTTTATGAGTGAGGAGTCTAGAATTGATGGGAATGAAGTGGAGTTTGTGACTGAAACTGAAAATAACAATTTATGCATTTGTTCAATATAAATGACTGAAATAGCAATAGCCTTCACCATCGTTTATTGAATTGGCAGAGATAGGCTTACCAGGAACATCACCAATAGCGAGGATAGGATAGTGACCCGCTTGAATTATCACCAGTACGTCTTCTATCCGCAACTCTAACCATGGGCAATGCAGAGAAAAATAGAAAAGACCCAGAGATAAACCCCTGTCTATTGTTGGAACATTCCAGTCTAACGTTCTCAGTTTCGGATCCATTGTTGGTACATTCCAGTCTATTGCTCAAAGATTGTCTTCCTCTCTCTTTCTTTGTAGCTCCTGATCCAAATCATCTTGAGGATGCTACTGTCATTGAAAAAACGGGTTAACAGGTTGAAGGAAGCCCCTTTTTAATAGAAGAGGACACCCTCTAGTGACACAGTTAGGATCCATGGAGACTGACATCAATCATAGTCACTGTACAAAACTCTCCAGTTAACCCCTTTCACAATAAACCTGACATATGATAATAATACTTGATCTTCGTTAGATGTCGACATCGCTGACTATTTGGCGAATGGCCACGCCACCAGTTATAAAGTGAGAGGTGAGGCAGAGAGATGATGCTTTCTTTTCACAAGCTCGATGATTCTCTTGTGTTTTGGCAGGGTAGGAATTGATGGACTTCCGAGGCCGTTTGCGTCTAATCACCAGGCCTACTGCATCCTATGGTTTTATTTACTGATATTTAACTTTGATATTTATCTTACCAACATTGGACGGCTTAGGTGGGGTAATGCATTTTTGAGAGGTTCCTACAGTGGCATAGATGGTATAGATAAATTCCTTGCAGCTGCGGCCTGATCCGGTGGAGTGATGGCCAAAGTCTCACACAAACAGGATTCTTAGTTTTACCTTACGCCATTAAATGCTGGGGTCTTGCCATGGTTGGAAGGCAGTTAATCTCTCCCGCCTGCCACACTCCCACTCTGAGATTTATGTCAGAATTCTCTTTTGTTGTTCATTCCTCCTGGATTGGAGAACTGCAGGTCAGACAATCTGTTTCCTGAATTTGGTTTTGGAAAGTGTGCGTTTCTAGGATGTTACAATTTTGGAGCAGTTACTGTTTAGTAATAAAATAACCTATTAATCTGTTAAGATTTCCAATAAATTAAGTTATTTCAAGTTCCTTTTATTTTTTTATTGCATTTTGTCTACAGTGTTTGAATAAATTGTGTTTTGCTGAATGTGGAATATTTTGGCCAAACGAATTGCATCTGAAAATCGGTACCTCACTATTACCATTAAAATATGAAAATGTTCGTGTCAAGACTACATTTGTCATATATTCTGAGGGGCGTCTGTTCGGGTCCTTGACAAGAAGAACAGATATTCATGTTTGTATTTGATAATTACTTAATGGACAATAATTTGCAAAAATACGGGGGTTAGCAGAGGAATGCGCCGAGCTGGAGGAGTGATAGCTCTATCAGGAATTATATCAGATACTCAAGACACCTCACAGATCCAGCCCAGACAAGTATGAGACCAGATGAGATATCTGTTCAGCACAGAGCATTGTGCAGACCAGGCTCAGTACAACCCAGCAACCTATCCAGGATGGAATACTGTGCAGCTCTTACTAATCAACTAGCTATCTGTCCAACATGGGAAGCCGTACAGTCCACACTAGTGCATTGATTCAGAAACCTGGAAGAAACGGTTATTCCAATGGGGTAATATGCAGCGCACACAAGTGGGCTTGTTCTACAAACATGGATAAGGTGTCAGTTCAGTATGGGGAGCCGTACAGTGGATAGCAGTGAATTGATCTGTAAACCTGGAGCATTACCTTCCCAGCATGTAGAGCTGTGTATTGCATCCCAGCGCATTGATCAGTAACACTGTGTTAGATCACTGCCCAGTATGGGGAAACTTGCAGCCCAGGCTGGAAGTGACAGGATGTGCAGCTCCCATCCTTTTGCAGCCCCATACCTCCATTGTGCCATGACAAAGCGATGATATGGGTGTGAACATCACTGTCAGAGAAAGATTGTGAGGGAATCAGTTTAAATTCCAAAAAAAAAGGAATTTGGAAAAATGAGAAAGCGAGGCTGAGACACAATGTTATGGAAGATCGCAGGTTTCAGAATGCTGAAATGAGGATATTTCAATAGCATCCTGCAACATGAGCCAGCATTCCCAGGAATGATGGGTGAACAGAATATCCGTGTGAGTTCAGATGATGGAGAGTTTGCATGAGTATTTGTTCTACAGCTTTGCAACTGTGTGTAACTCAGCAGCGTGTTCGACGCATTGGGATGAATCGAACAATGACTTATCTTTGTATGATTTGCATTGAGTGTGACAGAGGGATCGTCTGCACGAGACCGAACTGGTTTTCTGGTGCTATCTTATTGAAATCATCTCATTAACACCCACCCTACCCCCTGGTTTCCTTCTCATTCAATGCCAGTCCGATTCTCCCACTCACCATGGTTGGAGGTACTCACCATTGCCCGCATGATCCTTGGTATTCCGTGATCCCTGTCAGTGGCGCCATTTTTAATGGCCAATGGTCATACGTTGAGCTTTCTCAGTTTGGAGTTGCCTTGCAAAGTTTACCTTGAACGTGGCAGATAAGGGGCAATTGCACCATTGTTTGTCAACAGTGGCATGGAGGATGGGCGAATACAGTAGAGGATTATTCTCTTCCCAGAGAGGCTCACAAAAGCAGACTCACCGAGCATGGTCTGAGCTCCCCAACCAGCTCAGTGCAGTATCTGCGGTCTGAAGAAATGTCCAACAATACAGGACAAGCATCAATAATCTTCCCCTCTCTGCCAGGATAAGGCTCACCGTATTCTCTCTTCTCCCTCACGCTCACTGTATATCTGTCATAGCTCCAAACCGCAAACAAGTCTCATGCTCCACCACTCTCACTACTGCATGCAGTCTCTCTCTCTCTCTCTCTCTCTCTCTCTCTCTCTGTCTGTCTGTCTCTCTCTCTCTCTCGCCTTTTCAATACTCGCACACAGCGATAGAATGTTCGGGGGAATGCTGATCATGGCATGTTCCAGAAATTGTTCCAAATAATTCCAATTTTCAGCAAAATATCAGTGCCCCAGTATGTAACACATAAGGGGAAGGTGTAGAGATGCACTTTTTAAAAAATCACATGCAATTCAAATCCATCATGCGACCATCCTGCGCCTCGAACGTGTTCTAGCATTTAATAAGGCTGTGAGTGGTCTCTTTGTAATTACAGAGCAGACCCATCGTCCTTTGGAACTGTAGTCTACCACTGTTGCATTTTAAATTTTTATCTATGTTATAATTCTGTTTTGCATTGTATGATGATCTGGATGATCTGGAGCAGCGTCATTTGTTGCCCCAGTCAGCATTTCCCCCACACTACACATTCCTGTCCAATAATCCTTAATTCATTGTTATTTATGAAACTTCCATCTCTGCCGCAAAAAAAATTTCAATATCTCTACCTCCAGTGCTCTGCGAGGAAGAGAGTTACAAAGACTGACAACACTGAGGAAATAAACATAAAAATCATCTCAGATTATTTTCTGTCTCCTTACCTAAATGACAATTTCATGACATCGGAAGCAGTTCAGATTTGTTTTGCTTCACATATTCCATAGATGAAGGGCTTATATTATGAGGCTTTAACAGATTACTCTTGGAATGAGAGGTGATCTTATTGAAACGTACAAAACCTTGAGGAGAGTCCACCAGGTAGATGCCCATTGGGTATTTATATAGTCCAACCTTGTTGTCATAGTCATAACATCTCTACAGTGGAAGCAGGACAGACTGCCCATCGAATCCACACCGATCACCGAACAGCATCCCAACCAGACCTGACCCCCTACCCTGTCCATGTCACCCTGCCTTTCCCATGGCTAACCCACCGAACCTGCACATTCCTGGGCGCTATGGGCAATCTAACATGGCCACTCCACGCTAAGCTGCATATATTTAGAGTGTGGAAGGAAACTGGGGCACTGAGAGGAAACCCACACAGACACTTCGAGAATGTTTAAACTCCACACAGAGGGTCGCTCGAAGTTGGAATTGAACCCAGCAGTGCTAACCTCATGTCCACCATGCTTCTCCATTAGTTCTATTAGTTACTTGTGTCTGACTAAAGAAACATGCCTGACGTGTTCCTATGATTGAACCTGACCCAGTCTCAGAACTTTATCTTCGGTCATATCACCAACCTGGTTACATTTAAAATTTGATTCGAGCAGTGGAGGAGTGGTACTACAAACAGTGACACCCTTCCACCTCAGTCAGAATAAGAATGAGGAGAAATTCACAAAGTTGAAATTCATTCGAGTGGGAAATCTCTTTCCCAGAAGTTTGGGATGGCTGAATCTTTATGTTGTATCAAGGCGAACAGGGAAGTGGATGGTGCAGAAATGGCAGGGGTTTCTAAGGGTTACTTCAGGAAGCACAGCTGAGATTCATGCCCAGAATCTGCTTATGGTCCTTGAAATAAACATCCTAAACCCGGCCCGACACTATTACTCATCAAATTGTGATTGAATAGTATCATTGACAGTTTTGTCAACAATGGGTGGTTCATCTCCTTAACGAGTCCTTCTTATTGAACAGAAACAATAATTGTTCAGCGTTATGAGATATTTGCTTGAATGTCTTCCTTTGCATGCACACTTACCTTCCCCTCGGTCTATTTCCACATCCCGCTGTAGAGGCAGAAATCCTCAATTTAGATGACTGGTTCCTTTCAATTATTCATGAAGAACCTCTGCGTGTGGCTGAAAAATGATCAGCAGAGGTTGACTCCATACCCCCAACTTCTCTGTCTCTGTTGTTTTTGTTTGATGATGCCACATTCCAGTGAGCTTTCTTTGACGTGACGTCTTTTTCTTTCAAACCAGAAATTCCCTTCAGCTGTGACTGTCCCATCTTCCACGCTTCTGCTCTCATTCCGTCCCTTCCTTCCCAGAACAATGATAGATCTCCCCTTGTCCTCAATCCTACTGCACTAGAATCCATATTCACTGAATCATGCTCTGCCACTGCCACTACCTCTAGCAGGACAGCACCATCAAACAATCTTCTCCTCTGTCCACTGTCAGCATGTCACAGGGATAATTCCTTCTGTGACATCCTCGGTCACCCCGAACACTTCCCCACACCCACATGACACCTACCCATGCTATTATAGAAGCTGCAACACTTGCCCATTCACCTCTTTCCTCCTCACTGTCCAAGACCCCAATCACACGTCCCAGGTGAAGCAACATTTCATTGCTGCTCACACGGCAGTCTCCTTAACACTGGGGTAATCAAACAGAGACTGCTTTGAGAAACCCTTCCACTCTCTCTGTAGGAATAACCCTAACCTTCTCATTGCTTACTACTTCAAATACCTACCTTGTTCTCATGCTAACATTTTGGTGCTAGGCTGCTGCAATTTTCCAGTGAAGCACAGCCCAATTTCGAGGAACACCTCATTTTTCACTTTGGCACGTTTCCACCTGTTGGAGTTAATCTTCAATTCAATAACCTCACAGTCTGACCCCATTATAATTGTTCTCCATTCCTCATGCATTCTGCTTCCTGGTCTCTCTATGGCATTGCGTGTGTCTTCTTTATCTTGCCACTCAATACAGCCAAACTATTGCTTCCATTCACATTTTAATTTATGACAATTTTACATCTGTTTCTCATTCACCACAATTGTAATCCCATTCCTCTGTATCATTGCACCTCCCCATGCTTTGTTTCTCATCATCCCTCGTCCACTTTTGCCGAATAATTAAAAAGTCCTTTTCAGTTCTGGAATGGTGGGACTTAAAACATTATCCCTTTTTCTCTGTCTCTACAGATACTGCCAGACCTGCTGAGTTTCTCTAGCAATTTCTGTTTTTGAACAAGTTTCAAAGACATGTATCGAAGCTGTTCAAACGCCCTGCCCAACGTGCAGCGCCATAAGCTGGGAAGTGAACAATAATTCACAAATTCAGTATTCGACTGAGGATGGCCTCGAGGAGCCTGAGCAAAAGCGCACTTAATGAGAAGTGATTGTGACCTCTGTACTCTTTGGTGTCATTCACAGCACAAGGGAAGATGTTCATTATCAGACAGCATCAAACATCTCAGCTGTGGGATATCACTGCAGGAGGTCCTCAGGATAGCTCCCTTGGCCCAGACGTCTCCAGTTTAACATCATCTAATCGCCATTCAGCCCACTGGGTCCAAACTGAGCAGAAGTGGGGATAGTCACTGAAGTTTGCATAATGTTCAGAACAAGTCATCCCCCTTCAGCTCCTGAAGCAATCTGTGCTCATGTGCAACAAAACCTGGACAACATTCAATATCGTGCTGTTAAAGTCTGTGTAACATTCATATAACAGCACTGTACATTTCTAAATTAAAAGAAGGAGCTCATTCAGCACCTCAATCTGGGTTCACAAGAATATGGGGAAGTCCCTCAGCCCAACAAAACTACTCGGCAAGACAGCTCATTCAGCCCCTGCTGCTGTTACATAGGAAGCGGAGAAGTCTGCTCACTGCCACACGTCACTTACACGGGATCAGAAAGTGAATATTTCACACCTGTACTAACTTAGGAAAAAAATAGGAAGATGTCATTCAGATTCTCAAGTTACTAATACAGGAACACGAAGGTGTCAGATTTGCTCCAACGTAACAAACAAATGTAGCAGGGGCTGCACAGATACACTGCTCTAAATTGATCCACATGGCTTAATTACTCGTACTACATAAGTGTTACTTTCACATGGTTTTCTGGCAGTCAGAATGAAGCCAACATTTTTAGCCATTCTCCAAGTTGTCTTCCATCTCTAAAAAAAGCATACCTTTGGTCTCCATAGAGGTCAGAAGCTGATGCAGAATGGGTAACTCTTTCAGAATGATGTTATTGTGACTGCTGACAGGATTGTGTACCAAGTGACAATCAATGCAGTGTCACTCAGCAACTGTGCATTAAAGTGTTCAGAGTTCATTCAGAGAATGTATCTCTCTGTCAATCGACATGGAGGCTCTGCAGATGCATGTAGCTGTTGGGAGTCAAACATCCAATGAAAAGTATGGAATTTTCACTCTGTTCAGCTGATTGAGAAGTAATGAGTGTCCATCCAAAACCATCAAGATTCAACTTCTTATTCTCTCACATTGCAACAGATTAAACATTTAGTTATTGTTCTCTCTCCTCATTGTGCCATCATGCCAGGGTTTAGTCTGCTGCAACTCGTTTGCACTGTCTCGGTGACAAAGTGATCATTATTTATAAAGCAGACAAAATCTGTACACAATGCACCAAATATTCTCTTAACAAAACACTACCATTGGGAAAGATATAATAACTCTGGTACTTCAATCATTTTGCATGAAGAACCGCATATCATTTACTTCCGGCCCCGCAAGAATTCTGTTAATGACTTAAGACCAAGGACATCCAGGTCATTTTCAACAACAGCCCTTCCCAATCTCTCACCATTTAATAAATATAAATGCGAATGATGATATTTGTTGTTCCCATCTGAAACATTTTTATATCTTGTGAACATTTATTGCCCAGTAATCCATCTTATACTCAACAAGACTTCAGTCCAGAGAAAAAAAAAACTCTTCTCGTATCTCCATTACCCACTTTTTAATCCATTTGGTATATATTCCACCCGTATCTACCCATAAACACTAACATTCCCCAATCACCTGCATTCCATCATGTCAAACGTCTGCTGAAAACTCAAATACACCACTCCAACTGGTTCGCAACTGTCGATGGCACAACGGACAATCTCCACAAACCCCAGCAGGGTTATTAAAGATAATTTCCCATTCCTGATCCAGGTCGAATCTTTCAAATCTTATCATTTTTCTTCAAGTGTCTAGTTGTCACATTCCTTAAAAAAGGTACAAGGTCTTTCTCACAGCTGATAACAAGCTAACTACCATTTAGTTTTCTGTTTTTTTTTCTGTCCGTCCTGTCTTAAATATTTAGTTTCACTTCAGCTGCTTTTCAGACTGTGGGATCCTTTCTCGAACCCAAGCTGCTTTGAAGAATAATCAATAATTATTTTACTCGTTCTGTTACCACCTCCGCAATACTCTTGAAAGCAATCCATCAGAGGCATCAACTCACAAGCCTTCAGTTCAATGAGACTTTCAAATACAAACATTTTATTATTTTTAATTTCCTGTAGTTCATCTTTTACACCAGCCATTCTCTTTCCTAGTTTGTTTCTGAACTTTCCTCTGTGGAGACAGAACAATGTATTCCTCTCAGAGGGCAGATGGCTTCTATCAGACAGTGAATACATCGAAGGACTGCACTCCAGAGATGATGGATATGTCACCCACTGCTTCTTGGAATGTTCTGGAATCAATCCAGTTCACGTCATGGTGAGTGTGAGACAATCCTGTCACTGGTGTGAGGCTATAGGTTATACTGAATGAGGGGACACAGTGACCACCTCATATTTTAAACAAACTGGTTTCACACATTACACTTGGAATAAGTCCAGCTTAGAAAAATATTCCAGGAAATCCAAGGGCTGAATGTGCAGTGTACTGTTCCTCCCTCTTTACGGAACTTCTCTTCAGGAGAGCCTCAGCTCTATTTGTTTACCATTGACCCAGACACTCTGTAAATGCAGTGTCCAGAGTGGGGTCACCAGACCCTTGCGTCTCCCTGAATGAACCCAGCACAAACAAACCTGAGGAAAACATCTACAGAAACTCCACTGACTTTCCAAGGACAGGAACAGGTCAAATCCCTCTCCGCACAGTGCACGCATTCAGTGTTGGAAATACCTTCATCTCCTCAGTTTCTCTTCCTGGCGGAGTATGCCGTTGCATCTCTACACAATCCCACAGTAACAGTTCCTCTCTCTAAAGAAGCAGTTGACAATGAAATATTGCGTTTCTCTGTATCTCAGCAACTATAAGGGCAGCATCAGTATTGACAATGGAGTTGATCACCACTCTCAGAGAAGAGAGTTAGTGGGAACAGAACTCACTATAAACAGGGACAGATCCAAATAGATGTGGTATTTAGGCATATGGGAAAAGGGAAATGTCAGAATAACTTGTCCACTTTATTTTCCTTTCAGTTCATCATCAGCAATACCTTTGCTCCTTTTTATTTCTCTCACCTTCTGGCTATTTTTTCAATCCATTCAATTCAAATGTTGACCCCACCTCTCCCTCCAACTCAACCACCCCGATACCAGGATAAATAATATTATTTCCCAGTAGCTTTCCGTTGTGAAGCAGTGTCCCTGGATTCGAAACGTTATCTGTGTTTCTCCTCACAGAGGCTGCCATACCTGTTGAGATTCTCGAACACTTTCGGATGCTGGAGATTTTTTTTTCCAGATCTCTCGCATCCACAGTTCCTTGTTTATTTCACCTTTAATGCTGTTATTTTACGGGGTGTCAGTATCACTGGCAAGGGCAGCATTTGATGTCCATCACTAGTTGCCCTTGACTATGAGGTAATTTGTCAAGACAGTTTGGAGCCTACCACGTTGTTGTGAGTCTGAAGAGATACTTAGTCCAGACTGGGCAATAATATTAAGTTTCTTTACCAAACGCTATCAGTGAAAAGTAAAAATAAACCCTGATGCTTCCTGCTTTCCATCAGGTTAGGTTTCATTCCTAATTTATCATCTGTCGTCCGACATTAAACACTCCCTTTGGAGTCATAGCCTGTGTCTCTAAATTACCCGTCCAGTTAAATTATCACTCTGATGCAGAGTCCTTATTCCATAGTCCATATTCCCTATTTCCTGCCAGAGAGAGATGGCAGGGGAATCACTTTAAGTACCAACAAACAAAAGGATTTTGGGACTAAAGAGAAAGGGAGATTGAGAACAGAAATCATTTCAGATTGCTGAAATGAAGATATTTCTACAGTACCCTGCAACATGAGCCAGTTTCCCCAAGAATGTTGGAAGAAGGGAATGCTGGTGTCTTTTCAAATCATGGAAAATATTGGCTGAGCATTTGTTCTGCAGCTTTGTAACTGAGAGTGTTCTCAGCAGAGTCTTTGAATCATTGAGCTGAGTTGAACGATAATTTGCCTCAGTGACATTTTCGTTGAGTGTGACGGAGCGATTGTCTGTACGAGGCTGAGCTAGTTTCCTGGCGCTAACTTATTGAACTCACCTCATTAAATAGCCCGACACCCCACAGTGTACCTCTCATTCAATACCAGCCCGATTCTCCCACCCATCATGGCTAGAGGTACACATAATCACAAGGATGCCACTGGATATTCAGTGATTCCTGGCACTGGTTCCAACTTTTTCAGTTTGGAGCTGCCCTGCGCAGTTTACCCCGTGCATGGTAAATAGAGGTCAATTACACCACGGTTTGTCGACAGGGGCACGAATGTCCTGATAGAAGGGCTAGTACAGAGAGGACCATTCTCTTCCAAGAGGGGCCACACCACCAGACCCACCGTGCATGGTCTGAGCTCACCACCCAGCTCAGTGCAGTATCTACAGTCTGAAGAAATGTCCAGCAATACACGACAATCATTAATAATCTTCCCTGCTCTGTCAGGAAAAGGATCACTGTATTCTCTCTGTTCCCTCACACTCACAGTATATCGGCTATAGCACTGAACACTGAACAAGGTTAATTCTCTACCACTCTCTCTACTGCAGGCAACATCTTTCCTCTCTCTCTCTCTCTCTCTCTCTCTCTCTCTCTGTCTCTCTCTCTCTCTCTCTCTCTGTTGTATTTGCAATACTGCCACATGTTCATAAAATATTCTGGAGAATGCCGAATATGGAAGGCTCCCGATAATGTTCCAAATAATTCCCATTTTCAAGAAAATGTCAATGGTCCAGTAAGTAACACGTAAGGGAAAGGAATAGAGATATGCGCTTCTCAAATCACATACGGTTCGAATCTATCATGAGGCTATTCAGCCCTTTAAACGTTCTTTAGCATTTAATAAGATCTCGGCTGATCTGATGCTTTTCTCAGTTCCATGTTACATGGAATTTCAGTCATTCAACCCCGTGTTCCTGTCACTGTACAGGCAAAATTCAGGCACTGTTACACCGGTTTCTTAAAATGTCTGTTCGAGGGCATTTCCCATGGGGACGGACTCTCCAAATGATATTTTCCATCAGCTTTATACTTCTATGTAATGGAAAGCACATTTTACACAGGTCAGTCGATATATACACTTACTTTATGTTTATGGATATCCAATCACAATTTGTAATGCTGGTTATTTCACTTATCTTAGCTTATTGTATTCAGCCAAAGCCAACTTCTGAACATTTGTCTCATTATAACATACAATTTCGAGTAGAAAGCGTTTTTACCCTCAGCCGTTATCTTGACTGTTACCTGAATTGTACCATTTCCTTGTTATGAAAGTTTCTCTTGCCCTTTGTCTGTCACTGTTTCTGTTTGTAACAGATATCAAGTCTCCCACTCAGCTTGATGGCTGCTTTGTGATGCAGAGGGAGGCCAACAGCACAGGTTCAATTGCCCACACGGTCAGAGGTTACCATGAAGGGGACGCTCTCACCCTCAACCCATCACGCAAGGTGTGGTGACCGTCAGAATAAACCAAACCACCGCGAGTGGTCTATCTGTTATGACAGAGCATCCCGATGGTCCTTTGGAATGTATTCTATCACTGTTAGCATTTAAATATTTTACTGACGTTATAATTCTGTTTTGCATTATATTCTGGATAGTCTGGATCAGCGTGGTTTTGTACCATTGTCAGCATTTCCCCCACACTGCACATTCCTTCCCGTTTCCCGATAATCTTTCACTCCGTTGTTATTTATAAGCTTCTGTCTGTGCCGCAGGAACATTCAATATCTCTGCTTTCCATACGCTGCAATGAAGAGAGTTCCAAAGACTCACAACACTGAAAAAACAAAAATTAACCTCATCTGTGTGGAAGATTTTCTTTGTCGCCGTACTGAAGAAAGGATTTAATTACTTTGGAAGCTATTTAGGGATATTTCACTTTACGTATTCCAGGGATGAAGGGCTGATATTATCGAGGCTTTAACAGGTTACTCTTGGAATGAGAAGTGATCGTATTAAAACATACAAGACTATGAGGAGAGTGGATCAGGTAGATATCGACTGGGTGTTTGTATAGGAGGAGAAAGTGAGGTCTGCAGATGCTGGAGATCAGAGCTGAAAATGTGTTGCTGGAAAAGCGCAGCAGGTCAGGCAGCATCCAAGGAACAGGAAATTCGACGTTTCGGGTGGTTGTATAGTCCAACTTGTGAATGTCAGAGAACTTCTCCGGAATGGAAGCAGGACATTCTGCCCATCGAGTCCACACAGACTCAACGCACAGCATCACATCCAGACCTGCCTCCTAACTTATCCATGTAATTCTGTATTCCCATGACTAACTCACCTAACCTACACATTCCTGCGCAATGTGGAAGATTCAAAATTATCAAACCACTCAAAGCTGCACACCAATTGACTGTGAGAGGAAACCAGACCAATGGAACGAAACACACACAGACATGTGGAGACTGTTGAAACTCTACACACAGTGTCGCCCAAGGTTGGAATTGAACCCAACTCCTTGATGTGAGGCAGCTGTGCGAACCACAGATCCACCATTCTGCTAGTTTAGCTCTATTAATTACTTGTGTCTGATTAAAGAATCATGCCTGACTTGTTCTTATCACTGAACCCGACCCAGTCTGAGACCTTTATCACCAGACATATCACCAACTTGGTTAAATTTAAAATTTGTTGTGAGCAGTGGAGGAGTGGGACTAGAAACTTCAGTGACACCCTCCAACCTCAGTCAGAACAGGAATGAGGAGAAATTCACAAAGTGGGATTTCATTCAAGTGGGAATTCTCTTTCCCAGAAGTTTGGGATGGCTGAATCTTTATATAATATCGAGGCTGGCGTTGTCTGATTTTCCATAGACAAGTGAATCAGGGATAATGGTGCATGGAGAGATAAGTGCAGCTGGGACAACAATGAGATGAGCCACACATTATTAACTGGTGGAGTAGTATCAACTGGCCGATTGGGCACTCTTGTCCTTCTGCCCTGTGTTCTGATGTTACATTCAGCCCTTCAGACCTGCGACACAGGAGCAAATCGAGACCACTCCGATGGATAGGTCTAGTTTGGGAAATGTACTTGGAATATCCAGGCTGGGCCAGGAATGCTGGACACACCTTCCTCATTCCTGATTAAGGGCTTATGCCCGAAACGTCGAATTTCCTGTTCCTTGGATGCTGCCTGACCTGCTGCGCTTTTCCAGCGACACATTTTCAGCTCTGATACTCCAGCATCTGCAGACCTCACTTTCTCCTAAATAATTGACTCACCATTTTAGATGTACTTAATAAATCAACTCTTTCATCCCTCGAACCTGTCTAATGAATAAACCTATTTACTTGTTGCGTCAGAATGCTGATGTTATGTTTAATACCCAGGAACACTCCAGTCCCTTTGTAATGCTCCCTTTTGAGAGTCCTCTTCGTTAAATAACAGCCTGCCTTTTCGTTCTCAGTGGTATCCACAATGTCGGATGCATATTGCACTCAGCAACCGCCATCACGTTATCAGTATAGATTGTAAATAACTGAAACTGTAGAACTGATATTTGTAGTACTCCAGTAGATAGGTCTTTATCATAAAAGTCGATGAATCCTGACTCTCCGATTTTTATGTGTTAGCCAACTTATCCCACACTAATACATTATCCATCATACTGTGAGCTTCTATATTGTGAATGAAACATTATTTTATTATACCTTGGGGAAAATATTCAGAAGGCTTTGTTTCTACCAGTTTCCCTTTATCGAGTCCGATTGTCACGTTCTCAGTGATCTCCAGAGAAAAAAAAAACTTTGCATGATAAAATGGACAAAATATAGTTACCCTTTCACAAAACCATGCTGACTCTGTGTGAAGATTTTCTAAATGTCCTGCAATTCCTTCCTTAATTACAGACTCTCCCAGATTCCGAGCAGTAATTGTTCGGCTAAATGGTTCCTGCTTTCTGTCACTCGTTTCTTGAAGACAGGCGCCACATTGGAGGGTCTCCCGTTTCGATGGAACACCTCTGTAATCCAGACAGATATGGAATATTTAACACAGTGCCATCAGTCACTCTGTAACCACTTCCTTTAAAACCAGCTATGAATTACTGCTGACCTGGCTACTCTTAGTCTTATCTCTATTTTTGTTAAGAAAACACTTATTCCTTTCATTAGAGGACGTTCAAGAACTTCCCTCCTTTACCATTTTGTTTATATCATTGAAATGCTTACAGAGCCTTCCCCTTTAGGGAATAATGTAAAACGATGAAGTAAATTATCTATCTGTTTTTCCCAGTCCCCAGATCCCCATTCACACCCTTCAAATATCGTCAATTCACTTTCCTGACTTTCTTTCTCCCAAAGGTCACGCACTCATCTTGAACTCTTTTCATATACACGGAAAAGCTTGTGCTGCTTGCTTTTATATTTGTTGCCAGTTTACTTGTATCGTATCTCTTCTTCCTCTTTCCTCGCTTTCTGAATTCATACAGTCATATCGTGCACAAACAGACTGTTTGGGCAAACTTGTCCACGCTGACCAGATTTTCCGAACTAAACTAGTCCCATCTGCTTTCATTTGGCCCATATGCCTCGAAACGTTTCCTATTCATACATTTGTCCAAATGTATTTTAAATGTTTGAACTGTACTTGCATCTACCACGCTTCCCCTGTCATCTCATTCCAGACACACACCACCCTCTGCATGAAAAAGTTGCTCCTTTGTCCATTTTAAATCTTCTCCCTTTCACCATAAAGCTATATATCTGAGTTTGAACACCCCTAAGCTGTGGAAAAGATCTTGTCTACTCACCCTATCCATGCCTCCCATGATTTTATAAACTTCTATCATGTCACCCCATAACCTCTTACACTCCATCTGCTACTAACTTCAAGATCAAGCATTTAAAGATAAACACTGCAAATTTGAAACAATATTCAAAATGACAGGTAAACAATACTCAGCCCAAACTTCATACCGTGATTTTGTGTCCTCCATGTTACAATACTAATGCAGCATGAAACTCTTACTAGTGCCAATAAGAAGTCAAACAGTGTAGGGATGATGACCTCTACAGTGAAAACGTATCTCTAGGCAGATATATGTAAGAAAGGGAATATTTATATCATACAGTCAGCCTGCACTTGCCTTGAGCAGAGTGAGATGAAGGCTGAGTGTGCTTTTTGAAATTTGGATCCAAGTGCGAATTCAGTGCAAATGGGGAGAGGTGTTTTCAATAAGGTTTAAACAAAGAAGGAAACTTTCCTGAATGAGATGTGAGTGGGAGGTGTAAATAACATGAATGGGAAGGCAAAGCCGGACTGAGACACTGAGACCAGAGGCAAAGTGGCAGACCCACACGCAGCTTGATGCTAGTGCAGTGAAGTTAAACTGGATCATATAACTTCAGATGAAGTGGATAGGGACCATAATGTGAGGGAATGTGCTCTGTAATTGGAGAGAGACAACCTGGAATCTGGAAGCGGAGACAACCAGGGAAGAGGATGGAGCAGCGATGATAGGGTTCTTTGGGGGTAACTCGGGAACTACAGCTGACATTCATGCCCAGAATCTGCTTCTGGTCCCTGAAATAAACATCCTAAACCCAGCCCTACACTAACATTCATCAAATTGTGATTGCTTAGTATCCTTGACAGTTTTTGTCAACCATGAGTGGCATATTTTCTTATCGAGTCCTTCTTCTTGAACAGAAATTATAATTGCTGAGCGTTTTGGGATATCTTATTGAATGTCTGCCCATGTGTACCCACTGACCTTCCTCTAGGTCTATTTCCACATCCCACTTCAGACCAAACAGAGACATCCCATTTCTTCAATTCACACTTATTTTACACCCATTAAACACCTGTTTCTCTTTCACCACAATTAAAAGTCCATTCCTCTGTGGTATTGCACCTCCACATGCTCTGTTTCCCATCATCCCTCGTCCACTTTTGCCAACGGATTAGAAGGTCCTTTTCAAGTCTGAATCAGGCTATCTCTGTTTCTCTGTCTCCACAGATGCTACCAGACTTGTTGCGTTTCTCCAGCAATTTCTGTTTTTGATCAAGTTTCAAAGATGCGTATCAAAGTTGCTCAAACACTCTGTCCAACATGGAGCGCCATACACCGGGAAGTGAGAAACAACGAAAGATGCACAAGTTCATTGGTTCTGAAACTACCTAAAATTGGCATCATTGACACGACGGAGTTTTTAATGGAGACCATGGAGAAAAACAGACGGAAGCACATTCAATTTAAACATCAAACTGGAAGGGAAAAGATTCAGATGAACATTAGAATTTGAATTGCAACAGTGTGGAAACAAGTCCTTCTGTCCAACAAACAAACACCGATCCTCTGAAGAGTAAACCAAGCAGATCCATTCCCCTGTCCTATATTTACCTCTGACTAATGCACATAACCTACATCCCTGAACACTATAGGCCATTTAGCAAGCCAAATTCACGTAACCTGCACATTTTTGGAATTTGAGAGGGAACCAGAGCACCTGGAAGAAACCCGCACAGACAACAGGAGAATGTGCATACTCCACACAGAAAGTTGAGGGAGGATGGAATCCAACCCGGATCCTTAGCGCTGTGAGGCAGTACCGCTTATGTCTGAGCTACGGTGCCACCCCATGGAATATGTTAGAGGTTTTGAGAAACGTGACAGGTAAGAGGTGTGACATCGCCGACAGACACACACAAGAATGAGAATTTGAAAATGGAAGTGTTGCCACATCAGAAACCAGAGTAACTCATGGGTTGTGGATCAATGGGTCTCGGTATGAACTGGGTGACACACAGCAGAATTGCATTGCAGAAATTGCAGCTCAAAAACTGGGAACTCATGTAATAGTGTAGATCACAGTTGAACAGAAGTAGAATGGTATAGAGTCACAATCTGTAACCTTTCACCCAGTATAATCTCTCAGTCTATTATTCCCATTAAGCTGAACGAAGTATCAGTAATGAGCGTGGATGAAAATACCAGGGTCAGAACCGTGTGTACTTAAAACTGATGACAACCCATTTAAAGATACCACATTTGACTACTCACTTACATTGCAAACAGCAGGACTAACGTCTTATAGAGAGGACGAAATGATTACAAAGCAAACAGGTCAGATCGAAGCTCTGCAGTCCTGCCACAGCCAGTCAAAAATGCATTTGAACTATGAAACAACTGACATAAGAAGAGGAACACACGCATATTTTTTTTAAAAGTTCAATGGGATTAGGGTGTCGCTGGATAGGTTATCATTTATTTCTCAGAGGGAAGGTAGGAGTCAAACACATTGCTGTGGGTCTGGAGTCACATGTAGTCCAAAGCAGGAATGAATGGCAGCTTCCTTCCCTAAAGGGCATGAGTGAACGAGATGGATTTCTCTCGCAACCAGCAATTGATTCTTGATCATCATTAGACTCTTAATTCCAAATACTTATTGAATTTGAATTCCACCACCTGCTGTGGCAGGATTCGAACTCAGGTCACAAGAGCATTGCCTGGGTTGCGAGACGAACAGCTCAATACCACAAGGTTATTGATATACCATTCCCCGAAAGATTGGAACCTTGCTGCACATCAGTGTAAAAGACAGTATGCAAAGTCTGCACCCTCCTCAGCCAGAAGTGTTCCTTGGATGATGCCCGCAGAATCACAGATGGCAGTCTCCCAAAAAATTCGATCAGCTGCACGTGACATGAAGAAACAGCTGAGCACAGTAGGTACGACAAAGGCTATAGGCCCTGACACCATTCCTGCAATAGGACTGAAGACTTGTGCTGCACAACAAGCCGTGTCCCTGGTAAAGTGGTTTCATTTTAGCTCTAACTCTGACATCTCCCTGGCAATGCAGAAAATTACTCAACAATGTCCAGTCCCTTAAGAGAAGAATAATTACAATCTGTCCATTAACCACCCCCTCAGTCCCATCACGACAGTCAAATTGGTGGGAGTTATTTTTGACAGAGCTGTCAAGCAGCACAGAAGTAACCAGCTCAGTGTGGTTTCTGATCGGTCCCCATGTGGAAATGGTGCTGTTGTGGAAGTGTCGCTGGATCCAGACCCGACTAACGCTCTGGCAGCTGGTGAAAGTTAAAATCAATCAATAAAATATCGAAATCTAAAATCTTCTGCCAGTAACAGTGACTTAAAGCCAATGTCGATTGGAAACACCAATTTCCTTCCCAATGTACTGTCAGGAAGTGAATCTTCCCTGCTTTACTGTTCTGGCCAGAAAGTGACTCCAGTCACACAAATATGTGAAAAAGTCTTCAACATTTCAGAAACGCCAAGCAAGACACTCTATTGTATCAAACTGTTCCGAGCTCTTAATGGATAAAATTGGACAGAACACCCAGCACCAGCCTCGGTATCAGAAAAGGGAATGGGAAACACAGTCCTGTTGATTCTGCTGATACCTCTTTCCTAACAACTGAGAGCTTGTGACACATGTACAGAGTTTTCCCAAAGACTGCACAGAAACATCGGGAAAGGACCAGGTCATTCACCACATTGAGTCTCCCCTCTTCTAGTATTTGTTCGAACATGTCTTCAATTATATTTTCCCAAATGCTGCCTACTGCGTATCAATTGAAGTGATTAACTATTGGAACAATATGAAATAGGAACTCCAGTCCATCAATTTTGCTTTCTCATTCAATATAACGATGGCTGATCCTCTGACTCCACACCAAACTTGTCCCTTTAGTGTTGAGAAATACTTAACGAAATTGAGTGCCATGGCTTCCGCAGGCTTGTGTGGTATGGAATTGCCAGATTCACCAGTCTGTGAGTGCCGAAATTTATCCTCATCTCAATGCAGAATGCCCTTTCTGTACCTCATATTGTGGCTCCTTGTTTTAGACGTCCCAGCCAGGTGAATTATCATTCCTGATTCCAATCTGACTCACCCTGTCAGAATTTTATATGTTTCACTGAGATCTCAACTCAATTTCCTAACTACATGGAATACAGACTCAGTCGCACCAAACTCTGTCCCTCAACACGTTTGTCATCCTCGAGATCAGTCTGGTCATTCTTTGCTGCTCTCCCTCAATGGAAGGTTTGTCCTTTATTAGGTAAGGAGACCAAAACTGCACACAATACTGTACACCGTTCGCGATGGGGTCTCACCAAGGTCCTGTACAGCAGTAATATGATAACCTTATTCCTGTACTCAAAATCCCGGGAAATGAAAGTCAACACACCATTTACCTTCCCAATTGCTTTCTGTTGCTCTAACATTGCTTTCAGTGACTAGTGTACAGGGAGATCCAGATCCTATTCAATGTTACATATACCCGCTTGGTGGGTATATGTACACTGGGCAGCGTGCCAATACCAATCCCAGTATTGCCTTCTGGCTTCAGAATTCACTGCCCTGCATGGACTTTGGAGTTTGGTGAAGAAGTCAACAAAGCTATGCACATTAGTATCTTCATAGACCAACATGCTCACATCAATTCCTTTTGAAATGCTAGCCTGATATTCTATTTTTCCAACCAAAGTGCTCAATGTTACGTCAATCCACTTTGATGTTCATCTGCCATGTATTTTCCCATTCCATTCACGTGCCTCATTCAACTTGAGTTTCTTTACATCCACCTCACCCACTCTATACTCAGTTACATGCCATCAGCAGATTTTGAAAGATTACATTTAATACCCTCGAACAGGATTTGCTTCCTGCATAGATGAAGGCCAAACATCAATTCCTCGATTATTCTGCTAGTGATTGCTTTCCACTCCAAAAACAGTAGCCCTTTATTCTGACTCACTTTTTCCTGTCAACTCTCTTCCATTCTCAACCCATGCCGATATATCAGATCTCACTATTGCACACTGCTATGGGCCAGGACACACCACCTCAAATCATTTCAAGGATGCAGCGCAGAACCAACCTTTGCTCGTTGCCTTACGTAGATGTAAGGCAGATATTCCAGGACTGATACAACTGGTCAAACCACTTAGTTTAAAATAAAACAGAATTTATTTTCAATATTACAGAATGAAACACAAACAGAAGAGAAGAGCATATAGATTAACAAACTACCTGAAAACTCAACAGATTACCCGAACTTAATGATGTTAGCAAATTACATTCATAAGGAGTGGGTGAATGAGAAGACCAAGAACTGACTTTCAATCCAGTGTAGAAAAATGTAGGGCATTAATGTGTAACATGATTCGGGATGACAATACCCACAGACAGCCAATTAGAAGCCATGTCCATGCTACTAGTTCCACAGTAATTAGGACTAAATTGACTATTCCCAGCTTTTGTGGTTTTAAAGGTTTATAAATAAATAAGAACAAAATGTTAAAAGTTGACTACTCAACTCGTCTTCCAGGTGAAGCTTTCTGGTCTTCGATAGCACTTCACTTCTCAACTGAGAATCTGAAAATGGTTCAAAGTCAGTGGTCAGCGTGGTGCCACAGTGTTTAGCAATGCTACCACACAGCGCCAAGGACCCGGATTCAATTCCTGCCTCAGGCAACTGTGCGTGTAGTGTTTGCGAATTCTCCCCGTGTATGCATGGGTTTCCTGCAGGTGCTCCGGTTTCCTCCCACAGTCCAGAAATGTATAGGTGAGATGAATTGGCCATTCTAAATTGCCCGTAGTGTTAGTTGCAGGGGAATGGATGGGTTGCATTTTGGAGGGTCGGTGTGAACTTGTTGGGTCAAATGACCTGTTTCCACACTGTAAGTAATCTTAACCTAAAATATCTAAGATGTTGTTCGAAGTACTTGAAACAATTCCCATAAACACCACATGGAAAATTCAAATCAAGGTTCTTCCACGAGAGATCTCAGAGCGAGGTCGGAACAGCATGGACCTGCTTCTTTGGGCTTCACAACTTGCTGCCTGCTTTCAGTAAACAGACAGTCTGTGAAAAATCAGTCCAACCAAACCAAAGCAGAGGGTGTCCCCTGCGAGAACTGGCCACTTCTCTTTCAGAAGGACTAGAAGCAGGAGTAGGCCATCTGGCCCTTCTAACCTGCTCTTCCATTCATTAAAATCGAGGCTGATCTACTCGTGGACTCAGATCCATTTGCCCGCGCTCTCACCGTATCTCTTATGTACTTCATTGTTCAAAACATATGTTTCTCAGCTTGAAAAACATTTAGTGCCAACTACTTCACTTGGCACGGAATTGCATAGAATTACAAGCCTCTGGTGTAGGAGGTTCTTTCTCAATTCAATCCTAAATCTGCTCTCTCTAATATTGAGGTTATTCCTTCTTGTCCTAGCTTCATTTGCCATTGTAACCATTCTCACTTCTTAGTTCTTACCACTTCTCTTCTTAACTTGTTTTATGTTTCGATAAGATCCTCCCCTCATTCCTCTAAATTCCAATAAATATAATGCTGATCTACTTAGTCCTGCCTTATGAGCCAACCCACTCAACTCCAGAATCACCAGAGTGAACCTCCTCTGCACCACCTCCACAGCCAGTACATCATTTTGTAAGTAAGGAGGCCAAAACCGCTCACATTACTCCAGGTATGACCTCACCAGTACCCTGCCCAGCTGCAACATAATCTCCCTGCTTGTAAGCTCAACCCCTTTCACAATGTAGAACAAAATACCATTTACCTTCCTATTTATTTTATGTACCTGCAGATGAAACTTCTGTGAGTCATGTACAAGGACACCCTGGTCCCTGGGCACAGCAGCATGCAGTATCTTCTTACCATTCAAGTAATAATCCTTTACCCACTCATGCAATGTTACTAAGTTGCTCTGGGAAGTTTGACAGTACTCTGCACACTTTGCTCTGGCACTCATGTTCATGCCATCTGCAAACTTTGACAAACTACGCATGCTCCCAACTCCACATGATCTGTATAAATTGTGAATAATTGCAACCCCAACACTGATGCCTGAGGCACATCACTAAGCACTGGTTTCCAGCCAGAATAGCACTCATATATATCCACTCTTTGCTTCCCGTTAGTCAACCAATCTGTTATCCATGCTAATACTTCAGTCGTAACGCCACCCATCTTTATCCAATGCAGCAGCCTACTGTGTGGCACCCTGTCAAAGCCTTTTGGAAACCTACATACACCACATCCACTGCGGCCTCGTTGTCTACCTTGCTCGTAATGTCTTCATAGATTTCCAAAAGACTTGTTAAGCATGATCTGTCCTTCATGAATCCATGCGGTATCTGTGCAATGGACCAATATCTATCAAAATGCCTTGCTATTCCTTCCTTGATAATGCAGTCAAGGCATCTTCCCCACTATACAGATTAAGCTAACTGGTATATAATTCCCCACCTTTTATCTACCTGCCTTTTTAAACAGTGGCTCCCATTTGCAGTTTTTCAATCTGCTGCGACTGCCCCAGAGTTCAGCAAATTTTAGAAAACTACCACAAGTGCACTTGTTATTTCTCCCGCTACCTTTTTAGTACCCTGGGATACATTCCATCAGGACCAAGAAATTTGTCTACCCTTAGCTCCATCAGCTTGCCCAACGCTACCTCCTCTGTAATAATGGTTGTTCACAAGTCCTCACCTACCCTCATCTCTTTGGTAAGAAAAAGGACTGCAGATGCTGGAAACCAGATTCTAGATTAGAGTAGTGCTTGTAAAGCACAGCGGTTCAGGCAGCATCTGAGGAGCAGGAAAATTAACGTTTCGGGCAAAAGCGTTTCATCAGGAATAGTGCATCGATTTTCCTGCTCCTCAGATGCTGCCTGAACTGCTGTGCTTTAACCGCACCACTGTAATCTAGAATCACATCTCTTTGTCGATCACTGGCATGTTATTAGTATCGTCCACTATGAAGAATGATACAAAATACCTGTTCAATTTCTCAGCCATTTCATCATATCCTATAACAAATGCTCCTTCTCATCCTCGCAAGGACCAACATTTATGTTAGGCACTCATTTTCATTCAATATATTTAAGGAATCATCTGCTCGCAGTCTTGATATGCTGTGCTAGTTTTTTTTTTCTCGTGTTCTATCCTACTTTTCTTTACAGCTCTTTTCGTGGCTTTCTGTTGACCTTTAGCGTTTTCACAATTTTCGAGACTCCTGCTGTTCTTGGCCAATTTGCATTCCTTCACTTTCAATTAGATAGCCTTGCGTATTTGCTTAGACACCCATGCCAGATTTCCCCTTTTCTTAGAGTCTTCCACTTCCCCTGAATATATTTTTGCTTAGGACTTTGAAAAATTATTTTGAAACGTCTCTACTGCTCGTCAACTCTCACCATAAAGTATTTGTTTCTCGTCGAATTCTACTCTAGACAAGTAGACAAATGACAGCAGTGATGCTCCCTTTGGCCATGAGCAATTTCTTGACACCATACCCTGACCAATCCTCATTGTAACTACTAATAAATCCAGCATATACTTCACTGGCTCATCCCATCAGCTATTGAACCATGAGCTCTGAAATACAGCCTTAAAGATGGCATACATCTGTTGCTGACTCTCACAGCTTCAAACACTACAGAAACAAATCTGAGTCAATACCGCACATCTCGTATCTGATATCACACAGTACTCCCCATCCATCCACCATTCCAGTGCGCTCTGACTTATAATGCTCTTGGGTCAGGCAATGCCTTTACTTTAATATTCTCAAGCACGTCATCAACAGCTTCCCATAAACTATCTCTCTCTGTCCCTTATACCAAGCCCTGACTGCTGTTCATATTTAAACTGATTTCGTCCACGTGTAATCTCTCTTAGAAAATGTTCATATTTAAACTGATTTAAACTGAAGCTTCAGATATTGACCGGGGATGAGATGGAGTCAGAGGAAGGAAATGTAGTTTGTAACCAGAACAGAATATAGTGAACTCAATGCTTTCAATATTTAAATTGCAAGTGCAGTGAAACACCGAATCATGGTTCATACCTGAAACTGAGCAGGTTAACATAGCAACCCATCTTTACCAGTGTCAAAAACAAGGAGGGAGAGAGTGAATCAACAATTTAGTAATGGTTTGTCAAGTGAATATCTGGATTTAGAGTCTTAGCAGCCACAATAACAGTGGCAAGGAGAGTAGAGTCAATGAAAGAACAGTATTACTGTCAAACATGATTTATAGAATTAATGACAGAACAGTGAGACTTACCAGGTACACCAACAAAAGCCAGGATTGGATAATAAAAATATTGAATAATGTAAAGTACATATTTGATCCGCCACGATAATGACCATCGATCATAATTTGTAGAAAGACCCCAAACATCCCAATATAAACTCCTGCTCATTCTTGGGACATTTAAGTCTAATGTTCTTAGATTTTGATTCATTGCTGAAACATTTCAGACTCTTGTGCTCAGTCTCTGATATCTCTGCCTTGTTTCTCTGGAGCTGCTGAATCCCGTTAACACTGTCGGTGAGGCTTCCACCATACTGCGGGATAACACATAGAACGGAGCCCATTTATTATTAAAACAAGGAATGCGTCGACTGGGGTAATTACAATCCATGGAGACTGACATTAATCACAGTCACTGAATAAACAGGTCCAGTTAACCCCTTCCTGACATCACTTTTCCTATTCCAATAAAAGGGAACGTTTACAAATTCGGGGTGGAATAGATGGGCGTTGCTTCGGGATTGGCCATAAATCTTTCAATCTTCTTATCCTTTCTTCCGTGTATGTGGGAGTAGTGCAAGAACACTGCAGAACTGTATATATTGTATACTGTTTATAAAGGGAGACAGTGTTAAAGTAACAGACCAGCTGTGTAAGGTGATTTGTGGGGTAATTTCCAGAGACAATAAACCAGTGTACATATTTATTGTCCATTGACTCTGTGTAATGTTGTTCCTGGTTCTATGTGCACTGTTGTCAAATTCTTCCATAACCTTGGAACATCATTCAGAGCATCGAGACTGCTGCGCAGGGAGAGGAGGAAGTAATTTTGTCCCCATGTGCCTGTTACAGAGAGACAGGGGAGGCCATTCAGCCTCGCGAGTCTGTCACAGAGGGACAGGTGGAGGTCATTCAGCATATTGAGCCTCTTACTGTGGGAGAGGAGGAGGCCATTCTGCTTCTTGAGACTGTTATGCAATAACTATTAGTTCTAAAATACTTATGGAGAAGAATAGACCTAACATAAATGTTAAAGTTCTAAGCTGAGTCAGGCCAACATTGAACATTTTATGCTGGCACTTTGAAAAGCTGCTTCGGAAAAGCTATTGGCAGGAATGAGGGAGGCCCTCACAAATGAATTACAGAGTTTATCGACAGCATGTTCCTGTCCATGAGCAGGGTAAGGCTGGTAGGTGGAGGGAATGCTGAATGGCGAGCGGAATTGAGGTTGTTTTCAAGAAAAGGCAGAAGCATATGATAGGTATATACAGTAGGAATCGAGTGAATCCGTCGTGGAGAACCAGGGATATAGGCTAATACTCAAGAGGGAAATCAGGACGGCAAAATGGGGACATAAGATATCTTTCGAAAAAAGGATAAGGGGCAATCTAAAGAGATTCCACAAATACATTAAGGTCAAAAGCGTAACTAGGAAAAGAACAGGACCCCACAAAAATCAGTAAAGTGACCTATATGTGGAACTACAGGAGATCGGTGAGATACTAAATAAAAATTTTACATCAGTATTTACTGTGGAGTAGAATATGAAGGTAGAGAACCTGGGAAAATGAATAGTGGTATCTTGAAAATTGTCCATATTAGAGAAGATGGGGAGCTGGATATTTTAAAATGCATTAACGTGGAATAATTCCCTCTGACCCTTTTAGTGACTCTTAGTTAGGCACATGGATTTTAGTACATTGAAGGGCATGAAGGTTAGTCTGACCTTAGAGTAGGATGAACTGCCGGAACAACACCAACAGCTCAAGTGCCTGTACTGTGCTGCACTGTTCTATGATCAATGAACTGATCAGGTGTACCCCAGAATCTATTGGGAAGCTAGGGAAGTAACTGTTCGGTCTCTGGCTGAGATATTTGCATCATGGACAGTCACAGGTAAGGATGTGCCATTGTTTAAGAACAGTTGGTAAGGCAAATCCAGGAAACTGTAGACAAATGGGACTGATGTCATTGGTGGGTAACTTGTTGGAGGGGATTCTGAGGGACAGGATTTACTTCTGCTTGGAAATGTAAATTCCAATTAGAGATAGTCAACATGACTTTGCACGTGGGAAATCGTGTCTTACTAATTTGATTTAGCGTTCTGAAGAAGTGACGAATAAGATTGATGAAGGCACAGAAATAGAACTGTGGAATGGAATATGGAATTACCAAGGCATTCAAAAAGGTTCCGCATGGTAAACTGGTTAGCATGGTGAGATCACATGGAATACAGTGAGAGTTGGAGGTAATTGGCTCGAAGGAAATAGACGAAGGTAATGCTTGTGGACAGTTTTAGTTTGGACTGGAGGCCTATGACCAGCAGTGTACCACACGGATCGAATGAATTTCGTCATTTAATATAAATGATTTGGATGTGAATATAATAGGAAGGTTAGTGAGTTTGCAGATAACACCAAAATTAGTGAGGTAATGGACAGTGAAGATGGTTAACTCAGAGTAAAACGGGCCCCTGATCAGATTGTGCTAAAGGGCCAAGGAGTGGCTGATGGAGTTCATGTTAGACAAATAGAAGGTGTAACACTTTATTGAGGCAAATTGTGTCAGCACTTATAGGTAGGATCCTTGGAAGTGTTTTCAAACACAGACAGCAACTTACAAATTGTAGAAGCCCTGCAGTGTGGAATCAGGCCATTTGGCCCATCGTGTATACACTGACTCTCCAGATAACATCCCGACTAAAAAACCATACGTTACCCCAGTAACTCTACATTTTCCACAGACAATGCACTAAACCTGCAAATCCCTGGATACTGCGGCTCAATTTAGTGAGATCACTGAACCTAACCTGGACATTTTTGGACTGTGAGAGGAAAACCAATCGCCCAGAGGGAAACTCATACAAACACAGGGAGAAAGTGCAAACACCACATAGAGAGTCACCAAAGAGTGGAATCAAACCCTGGAATTTAATGCGGTAAGGCAATATTGCTCGCCACTGTGCCACTCAATGACCAACTGCGAGAGAGACTGCATCTTCCCACTTTCTCTGGATCTGTCACATCTGTTCAAATGATGTAAAATTCCAGTGCGATGTTTCTGACAAACCTTCCTTTACCTTCATCCCAGGATTCGTATTCTGTTGGACAGGGCCTTAATCTGTGACTGACACATTGCCTGCTCTTCTGCCCTCACCCCTTCCACTTCTACCCAGATCAAGTTGTCCATTAATACTGCAGCGTGCAAGATAATTGCTGATCTAAAATAAAACAAAGAGCTGCATATACTAGAGATCAGAATCAAAAACTGTTCTGGTGAAGAGTCCCCAGATTAAAAATGTTTACTCACTCTCTTCCTAGAGAGGATTAGGAAAATGGGTATTCTGAAATGAATTCCTGATGATGGGCTTATGACCAAAACATAGACTTTCCTGCTCCTCGGATGCGCCTTGACCTACTGTGCTCTTCGAGAGCCACACTTGCAACTTTCTTCATTCAGATGGTGCCTGACCGTTGAGTTTTGCTTAGAAGTTCCAGTCAAACTGATTCTGTGTAATCTGATTGCTGGGGTGAGATTAATGGTACATACAACGAGGTCTTTCCTGAGGCCTTTCTTCATGTCACAAAATCTCACTGCATTTCGTTCGAAAAATATACGAATAGGAAAGGCAGAGAAGGATATGGGGCAAGTGCAGGGAAATGGGGTGAATATGGACGCAACTCAAAAAAAAACAATGCACATTGAACAAACTTACACCCTTGTGCATGTACATACAAAATGAAAAGGTAAATAAAAACAAATGAATAATACAACCCAGTGTGACAAAACTATAGCTCTCAACTTTCAAGAGCATTAACTAATACACGTTCATTTGCCAGTAATTCTTCCTCTCTGGACATTGGATTCATTAGTCAAGTTTGTCATAGCTATATAAAAGTCTTTATTAGAGTGGCAGATCAGCCTGCATCTTGATAATTCAAAAAGGGACGCCATGTCGCATAAAAATCCTGTACTTTCTGTTGCACCATACCGTTAAAAAAAGGTCCAAAGAGCTATGCTCCATGACGAGTTTGCGAAAACCCAACAGAGCCAGGGGGTTTTCAGACACCCAACACAACAGAATCTTTTCCTCAACACAGAGTGAGGGTATTGAAATATTTTTTTTTCCCAATGCACAACTGAGTCAGTTACACTGGGCAGGCACTGGAAAAGGAAAACCAAATCCATCTCCATTTCGGGGCCCATGATGCCCTCCATAATACACTGCTCCTATAGTGCTGGTGGAAGCTCAACAAACAATGAGTAAGAGTGCCCATATTCTTTCTGTATTTAAGACACACTCCCATTTTGAATTTTGAGAGGGGATCTGGGGCCAGATAGACTCTATGAAGAATCTTCAACTACAATGTCAAGAGTCTTCTTACAGTTTGAAATCCTTCTTGCATTTTCATAAATGTCCTCCCCTGTGTCCGAAGAGATATGAACTTTCAACTCTCGTTGCAGACCTCAGCAAGGCACAAAGTCTCGTCTGAGAGACCACTCTCCAACAAATGATGAAGGGTACTGACAGAGAGTGTGTTCTTAGCACTAAGCACCCTCTTCTCTGTCTCGGGTCTGTACGGGTCTGTTAAAAAGTGTGGTTATTTTTTGATAACGTTTCTGATCTGACAGATATAAAACAGAAGAGATCTCTACTCGGTAGTCTATAGTTACAACTTATTTGATCAAAGGACATCCTTGTTTCCCCCTAAAAAAAATCACAGCAAGATAAACCCCCGAGTTGCCCATAGTTTAAACATGGAATCCAGTATCCCCGGTCGGAAACGCGGTACAACAAGTTTTGGGGTTAACAATGGCAATATTGTCCTCGGTCGGACACATTGCCCTCCGTGCTTTAAAATTATTGATACTTATTGGGAAATGGCAATACACCGTAACTGTCCTTAATTTATTTATGAATAGCAGATTAATAAGGAAACACTTTGCCTGAGAATCTTAAATATCTAACCATATTGAGGCTGAGGCCTCGCTACCATCGCGTAAAGAAGAGCTTAATTCATAGCTTTTAATATCTGGGAGATCTACTCTCCACAAACTGTGGGGTCGTTGTAATTTGGTTAACCTGATAAGGAATCGCTATAGTGACAAATCAAAGAGCTATATTATCAATTTAATCTCCTAAATGTCTGTCTGGGCAACATCAAAGAAAGCGTTCACACAGAGTATAGCAAACAAGGGAGGGAATTCATTTTAATAAGAGCTACCCGACAGAGCCAGGATATTGGGAGTGCCTCCCATCTTCGAAGGTCTTGTCTAATTTTGTCAAACAAATGGATGAATTCCACGTTAAATATAAGTTCAAAGATAGGATTAATGAATATATCTAAATAGGACATATCCCCATAAACCCCGGGACCATTGAAAAGGAAACCAAGATTCACCCTCGGCATCAGGTATTTCCCTACGATCACCCATAGGCATGGCCTCCGACTTTGAAAAATCAATCGTACAGCCGGAAAAGGCACCATTCGAACTGATGCATTGCAAGAGATGAGGTGCCAAAACTGTGGGATATAACAAAAGTATAAGACCATCATCTGCAGACAATGTAATCTTACGTGACTTCTATCCCACTTCTGGGGCAGATATGTTGGGGTCCCTGCAGATGGCCTTCACCAGTGTCTCAATCACCATCTTAACCAACACTGGCGAAAGGGGTCTACCTTGTCGACTGCCTGTAGGAATATTAACGTTATAGGATCGCACAACATTGGTGAGAAACGTGGCAAGAGGATCGCTTTCAAGGACCCTCACCCACTTGATAAAAAAATTGCCTCAACCAAACCATTGTAACATATAGAAGAGATACAGTCACTCAACACAACCAAGTGCCTTCTCTGCATCGAAAGGGATGACTAATACCTGTATAATTTGTTGTTGACACCGTTGGAGCATATTGGGTAATCTCCTAATATTGGTGGACTATCTGCAGCCCTTTATAAGCCGGTGTAGTCCAGTTTGACAAAAGAGGGATACACAGTTTTCAGCCGTAATGTCAGGGTCTCAGACAGGATTTTGAAATCAACACCTAAAAGTGGGATGAGCCTACAAGAAGCACACTTTCTAAGGAATAAGAGAGACATGACCCTCTTTTAAGGATGGTGGGAGGCAGTCGTGACTGTGTGAGTGACTAACATGGTAAGCTTCGGCCTGACAATAGATTAATACATTCCTTATAACGTTCACTTGGAAATCCGTCAGGACTAGGCGCTTTTCTGCCCAGAAACTGCTTTCTACCCTCCAGCACTGACAATGGTGCATTAAGACAAGATACTTATTTGGGGTTTTCCCCTGGAAGATCCAAATTCTTGAGGAAAGACTCCATCTTAATCTACCTATCCTTATAATGCTCAGTTTGATATAATTCGGAGTAAAATCTCCGAAATGTTGCTTCAATCTTTTTGGGATCGTAGGTAAGGGTCCCAGTATCTTCCCTATTTGAGGTAATGATTTGGTCACGTTCTTTTTCCTCGCAAGATAGGCTAAATACTCGCCTGGCTTATCACCATGCTAAAACAGCCTTTGTAAATAAGTTCCTTCTTGGCTGTCTGTGTAAGCTTAGAATTCATTGTAGACTGAAGTGTGGTGATCTGCAGCCTTGCCACCGAGAGTCTATCACAGTATACCCTCTCGGTTGCCTTCAACCGTGCCTGGAGCAAGCGTTCCTGCTCCAGCTTCTGCTGCATCCTAAGGAATAAGTATTCCTTTGGCATAAGCCTTACCAATTTCCCATAGAATGGATGGGTTACTGGTTGAATATGAACTAATGGCTCAGGAAGATCTGAATTCATTACAGAAATACTGGATGGACTTACTATCCTTAAGAATAAAGGGATCCATTCACCAGTGTCTCAAACCTGTTATATTGACCTTAATCTTAACCTATAAGTATACTGCTGCATGGTCAGAAATGGTAATATTCCCAATTGTACAGAACACCACTGAATCGAAGATTGCTGCAAGGTGCGGAAGAGATCAACACTAGCGTGGCATTTGTGCGGGTTAAGTAAGAAAGTAAAATCCCTATCTATGAGGTGGATCTGCCTCCATACATCCACCAGCCCCAGTTCCACACTAAAATCCATTAATTCCTTAGATTGGAAAGATGGTGTTGGGGGCCTTTGGGCATGCTGTCCACCGTGGGTGCAAAAGACAATTGAAATCTCCTCCTACAATAATCTCCTCCTACAATAATGAACTGCGAAGAAAGATTACTTAATTTGGAAAATGCATCAATCAGGAATTTAAGTCTGTGCGCCAGGGGCCAATAATCATTCAAAATACTGTTTTCTTCTCCATATATCTTTGAGAATTAGGATCCTCCCGTGGGTGTCTAATGAAACCTAATAATTTAAATGGAAACTTCTTCCTCACCGGTATGGCTTCTCCCCTACTCCTAATATTAAAACAGTAGAAATAAACCCGATCAAACCCACCCTGCTTATCATCAAGGTGCATCTCCTGCAATAGGACAATATCTACCTTCTCCTTTTCAAGGCTAGAAAGTACTTTTTTTCTCTTAACTAGCGAATGGCTCCCCTTAATGTTGCAGATAACCTTTTAAGCACGACATTAGCCATTACACACTGAAACAATATTTGAACTCCAGAGGGAAGAACTTGAAATAGAAAGCGCTGAGCATCAATGAACAAAGACTCTTATAGCCTAAGAAAACATACAAACTACAGCTACTACAACTGACAAGCTCTCAAAACGTTCCAAACCTAAATACATACAAAAACGAAAAGACAAAACAGGATACAAAGTGCCAATGGCACCCAGGAGGGGCATTTACCCCCCAGCCCACTGGGGACATTTGCATGTCACAAATCTTTATCTTCTGCCCAATTATCAATATTGCATCCAGGCAATTAATCACAAACATCGGGATTGAACTGCCCTTAGGTAGGCATTCAGTCATCATGATCACCTTCATAACTACCTCCAGCTTGAACCGAAGCCGACACAAAAACCAAGCAAGAGAAAAACGAATAGTAATATTAATGAAGAAGTTAAAAGTATGAACTCTACCCATCCCCGATTATAATGTTACACCAGAAACATTTAGCAAAATTTCTTTAAATAAAGCGAAACATGATTATTGATATCTATTACAGCATCCAGCCTACTTTAAAGTGCCTACAAAGTTTTCGCTTCCTCTGGAGTGTCAGTGGATCTATTGAAAGATCCACGAGTGCTTGAATCTATTGAAAACATACGGACCACCGCTGAATTCATTAAGGAATACTGAATCTCAAGTCCCCTTAGTCTTCTCTTGATATCATCAAAAGATTTTCTTTATGAATCACTGCCGCTGAGAAGACCTGGAAGAACATAATTCGGGAGCCATCGTACTGATCTTTTTCCTGTGTTCTGGAAGGTTCCAGAAGTATTTGTTTGTCCCTGCAACTATGTAATCGCACAAGGACAGTGCGAACGCATTGGTCCGAACCTGACCTCTGTGCTGTAACCCAATGAGCTGTCTCACTCTTCACTGGTCCCTCCTCAGCTTTGAAGTGAAGGAATTGCGGCATCCATTGCTCGCAGAATCGATCACAGTGTCTGCACTGCAGTTTGGCGCTCGACCTGACCCGTTCTGTTTCCAACGCTTTCAAGTTGCTCGTCATGTTTTTCGAGCACGGCTGAGAGTGGTTCTAGTCTCCTGCTGAACTTTTCTTCAATCATACATTCAATCATTTCACGTACCCTGGTGAACTCGGTAAGCAAGGCCTGGTGGGAAATTGGGTCCATCGAACGAGCAGAGGGGGTTACAACTGCGGCCACAGGCATGCTGAAAGCTTCTGACAGATGCCTGTGTGTTGGGAGTTACTCGATCCTTTCCCGTGTTTTGTCATTTCCACTTGACAAAATGAGATTAGTAAGGATTCCACAGCTCTTTTAGTGTTGAATATTAAGTAAATGACGGTGGTGGGTTGGGGTAGAGCATTACTGTAATGCAGAGCTCAGCAAAGCAGACCTTTCAGATTGCTGCCACCTTGTTTTCTCATTCAAACTTTTTCGATGTCATCATTTCGTTTAAAACCTGGATATTCTGGATCCATGTCATTCAGTACCACTGTCTACATTATCCCCAACACTGCATATCGCTGCCCACTCCTCCATAATCCTTGACCCCTTTGTGATTCGTGAACCTTGCGTCAAAAATATTCAATATCTCTGCCTCCAATGATCTGCAGCAAAGAGTGCTCCAAAGACTCACTACATCCTGACAAATCAAAAATAAACCGACTCATCGGTGTGTGAGATTAGTTCTATTTTTGCATTCTTATCTGAGAAAGGATAGAGTAACACTGGAAGCAGTTAAAAGGTGTTTCAGTTCATTTATTCCATGCATGAAGGGCTGATATTATGGAGACTTTAACAGGTTACCCTTGGAATGAGAGCTGATCTTACTGAAACACAAAGTCTTGATGTGAGTGGATCAGGTATATAACGTCTGGGAGTTTGTATAGTCTAAACTTGATGCCGTTGTCATTGAACTCCTACAGTGTGGAAGCAGGACATTCGGCCCATCGAGTCCACACCAACCCACTGAACAGTATCCCACCTAGATCTGTCCCCCTACCCTATCCATGTAAACCTGCACTTCCCATTACTACCCCACTTCCCTACACATTCCCGGTCACTCTGAGTAATTTAGCGTGGCCAATCACTCTAAGCTGCACATCTTTGGACTGTGGGAGGAAACTGCAGAATTGGGAAGAAACCCACACAGATCCGGGAAAAATATTCAATCTCCACATCGAGGGTCAGACAAGATTGGAATTGAGCTGAGCTACTTGCTGATATGAGGCAGCAGTGCTAACCACAAATCCAATATGCTGCTCCGTTCGCCCTATTAGTTATCTGTGGCTGATGAAAGAAATCTGCCTGACTTGATCCTATCTCTAAACCTGACCCAGTCTGAGACCTCTATCATTGGTCATATCACCAAGCTGGTTACATTTAAAACAGTTGTGAGCAGTGGAGGAGTGGGACTAGAAAAGGAACCAGTGACACCCTCCAATCTCAGTCAGAGCCGGAGTGAGCAAAAATTCGTAAAGTGGGATTTCATTCAAGTGGGAATTCTCTTTCCCAAAAGTTTGGGATGGCTGAATCTTCATATTATATGTGGCTTTGTCTGGTTTTCCATAGACAGGTGTATCAGGGATAATGGTGCATGGAGAGAAAAGTACAGCTGGGACCACAATGAGATGAGCCATGACCTTATTTACTGGTGGAGTAGTGTCAAAGGGCCGATTGGCCCACTCGTGTCCCTCAGCCCTATGTTCTGATGTTCCATTCAGCCCTTCGGACGTGCTACACACGGGCAGATCGAGGCCACGCCGATGGTTATGTGTCGGTTCAGAAATGCACTTGGAAATTCCAGGCTTGGTCAGGAAGTGACCCCCAGCTCTAATCTTTTTTTCGAGGCTTCCCCACTCTCTAACTTCTGCTCTGGAATTGCTATGAGTGCAGCCCCATATCCCATCCAGGGTTAACTTAGCCAAATTTTCTCCTCTGCCGAATGCAACATTGTACAATACGACTTCCAGGAAAATAACTAATTACTTTCCAAAAGCATAACATAAGAACATAAGAAACAGGAACAGGAGTCGGATTGTTGGCCCTTCCGCCTGAACTCTCATTCAATAAGAACATAGCTTTCGGGCTCAACTCCACTTTCCGTCCCAATTGCTTGTATCCCTTCACAACTCTCATTCCAGACATTCACTACCTTCTGAGAGAATACATCATTTTTCACCTCAGATTGAAATCGATGTTCCTTACTCGGTATCTAACTCCTCGAGTTCAAGACTCAGGGGAAACACCTTCTCAGCAGCTACCTTGTCAAGTCCCCTCTGTATCTTGTACATTTCAGTAATATCACCCTCATTCATTTCACCCACAATGAATAATCGCATCACCATTTTAGATGTATTCAGTAATTCAACCCTTTCATCCCATGAAGCCGCCTAAGGAACCAATCTAGTTAGTTGCTGCATCAGCATGGTGATTTTATGTTTCATACACAGGAACACTCCAATCCCTTTGTACTGCTCCTTTTCTGGGAGTCCTCTTCATTAAATAGCAGCTTGCATTTTGGTTCTCAGTGTCATCCACAAACCTGGATGTATATTGCACTCAGCTCCCCCCGTCAGGCTATCAGTATAGATTGTAAACAAAAGATGCCACCGACTGGTATTTGTGGTAATCCAGTAGATACATCTTTATCATAAAGATCCATTAATCCTGACTCTCCGATTTCTATGTGTTAACCAACCGTCATCCCATGTTAATATATCATTCATCATGCTACATTGATTTTCCTGCTCCTTGGATGCTGCATGACCTGCTGTGCTTTTCCAGCATGACTCTAATCTTGACATTCTCAGGGATCTCCAAAAAAAAAGAATTTGTATGATTTTACAGAACAAAAATAGTTTTCCCTTCACAAAACCATGCCAACTCTGCCATAAGCTTTTCTAAATGCCCTGCAATTCCTTCCTTAATAACAGGCTCTAGCAGATCCCCAGCAATAATGCTTAGGCTAAATGGTTCCCGCTTTCTCTCTCATTCATTTCTTGAAAACAGGCTCCACATTGGAGGTTCTCCAGTTTTGCTGGAACACTCCTGTAATCCAGACATTTATGGAATATTTCACACAGTGCTGTAGGTCAGTCTGTGAGCACTGCATTTAAAATTACCTATGAATTACTGCTGACCCGCTTACCCTTATTCTTATCTGTTAGATAAAAACATTGTTCCTTTGTTAGAGACAGTTCAAGATCCTCCTTCCGAAAACAATTTTGTTTATAGCATTGAAATGCTTACAGTACTTTCCCCATGAGCAGTGATTTAAATACTGGAGTAAATTTTCAGCCTGTTCCCTGTGGCCAGTTCTCCAGTCACACCCTCCTACTGGCCTTATTGTACTTTCCTCACTTCCCTTCCGCCTCAGCTCACACACACATCTTCAAGCTTTTTTTTATATATAGACAAAAAAGCTCGTGATGCTTGTTTTATATTTCTTGCCAATTTATTACATCATGTCTTTCGTACATTTTCCTCACTTTCTAGATTCATACAGTCATATCGTGCACAAACAGACCATTTGATCCAACTTGTCCATGCTGGCGAGCTTTTCTAAATTAAACTAATCCCATCTGCTTGCACTTGGCCCATATGCCTCTAAACGTTTTCCATTCACATGTTTGTCCAAGTATCTTTGAAACATTGTAGCTGTACATGCCTCTACCTCTGTTCGTCTGACAGCTCATTCCATACATACATCACACTCTGTTCAAAGAAACGTTGGTCATTTGTCCATTTCAATTTTCCCCCCTTTCAACTTAAAGCTATGCATCTGTTTTTGAACTCCCCGATGCTGCAGAAAAGGACTTCGCTATTCACTCTATTCATGCCTCCCATGACATTATAAACTTCTAGAATGCCACCCGTCAACCTCATACACTCCATCTGATACGAACTTCAAGATCACACGTTTAACGATAAGCACTGCAACTTTGAAAGAATATTAAATATGACAGTTGTAGAAAACAGCCCAAAATGCATACTGTTAGTTTTGCTCTATGTTACAAAACTAAGGCAGCATGAAACTCTTACTAGTGCCAATAACAGGTCAAGCACTAGAGTTCCATAATGTGAAGGCAGAGATGATGTATACTGTGAAAATTGTCAACATTCTCCCTGCTGTTCTTCCTATGGCCTTGTGTGGTTGTGTCTTCTTTATCTTACGCTCAGTTAGAGAGAACTCCTTTCCCCCATTCACACCTTAATTTAAACCCATTTTGCATCATCTTCTCGTTCACCACTGCTAACAGCCCGTTTATCTTTTGCCACGCCCTCGTTTCCAAGTCACCCATCCCCCATCTCCGGCAAGGGATTAAAAAGTTCAGTTTCCAACCCTTTTCAATTCTGAACAAGTCACATTGGACTTGTTACGCTAACTGTGTTTCTCTGTCTCTGCAGATTCTGCCAGACCTGCTGAGGTTCTTTCGAAACGAATAGGCACAGCACAATTTTTCAATTAAACAAACAACTATAGATACTGGAAATAAATACAAGAATTGCTGAAGAAACTGCCAGCTTTGTAGAGGATCACTGGACCCGAAAGATCAACTCTACATTCACTACAGAAGATGCCGTCAGAGCTGCTTTGTTTCTTCAGCAATTGCTGTTTTTGAACAAGTTCCCACGATGTGTGTGAAAGCTGCTCAAACGCCCTGTCCAACACGGAGCGACGTGCACTGGGAACTGAACGATAACGCAAAGTGCACACATTCATTCGCTCAGACCTCCTTCCACCTATCCCACCTCCATCGCCCCTCCCCCTAGTCCCTCCTCCCTACCTTTTATCTTAGCCTGCTTGGCTCTCTCTCTCTTATTCCTGATGAAGGGCTTATGCTCGAAACGTCGAATTCTCTATTCCTGAGATGCTGCCTGGCCTGCTGTGCTTTGACCAGCAACACATTTGCAGCTGTGATCTCCAGCATCTGCAGACCTCATTTTTTACTCAGAAACTGCATTAGGCTGGCATCACTGATACCACAAAGCTCTTAATCATGGTCAGGGAGAAAACCAGAGGAAAACACATTTAATTCAAACGCAGAAGATGGCACGACGAGCAAGGAGAATATGTTAAAGGGTTTGAGAAATGTAACAAATTAGAAGCAAGACACCAAGGAGAACCCTCAGCAGAATGGGAATATGAAAATTGAAGTATTATCGCATCAGAAACCAGTTGAGGTCACTGAGTACACGATTGATCGTTGGATGGATCTCGATGGTAACTGGGGAACAATCAGTAGAATTGAATTGCAGATATTGCAGCTCAAACTGGGCTATCACGTGATGCTGTAGACAACTGCAGCAACAGAAGCCGGATTGTATTCAAACATGATCTGTAACATTTTCTCCAGGATATTCCATCAGTCTACCAATACCATAAAGCCGAGTGATGGCTCAGTGACGAATGTGGGTGAACATGTCAAGGTCAGAACCATGTGTACCTAAAGCTGATGACAAACCATTACAGTTACGGCGCTTGAGTGGCTTCATTCCAAACAGCAGAACCAACATCTGACAGAGAGGACGAAATGATCCCAAGATCAACAGATCAGATCTAAACTCTGCTGTCCTGCCACATCCAGACATAAATGCCAGTGCACTAGTGAAAAACTTACTGGAGGAGAGGACTCCAGAAATATCCCCATCCCATTTCATGGAACAGCCCCGTACATCAGTGAAAAAGACAAGGATGTGGTATCTGCACCATCCTCAGCCAGAGGTGTTGAATGGATGATCCACCTCACCCTCGCCATGATATCTGCCAAATCACAGGTGGCAGTGTTCAACCAATTCGATTCGCTGCATGTGACATGAAGAAACAGCTGAAGACGGTAGATACGACAAATACAATGGACCCTGACATCATTCCTGCAATAGGACTGAAAGCTTATGCTGCACAGCAAGCCGTGTCCCTGGGGAAGCTGTTTCATTCCAGCTCCAAATCTGACAACTCCCTGGCAATGTGGAAAATTATTCAACCATGTCCGGTCCCCTAATAGGTGAATAATTACAATCTGATCATTGAAAACTCCCTCAGTCCCTTCACTATAAACAAATTGGTGGGAGTTCTTTTTGACAGAGCTGTCAAGCAGTACAGAAATAACCAGCTCAGTGTAGTTTCCGATAGGTTCCTATGTGGAGATGGTTCTATTGTAGAAATGTCACTGGATTACTAATCCACTACAGGATAATGCTCTGGCAGTGGGTGGAAGTTAAAAACAATTAATAAAATATCAAGATCTAGAATCTGGTGATGGTAACAGTGACCCTGCATCCAATGTTGATTGTAAACATCGATTTCCTTCCCCAATATACTGTCAGCGAGTGAATCTCCGGTGCTTTCCTGCCCTGGCTTAAAAGTAACTCCAGACACAGAGCCATGTGATAAACTCTTCAATGGTCGCTGAAACGGCCAAGCAAGACACTCAATTGTATCACGCTGCTCCAAGGTCTTAAAGGATAAAGCAGACAGAATAGCCGGCACCAGCCTCGATATCAGAAAAGGGACTGGGAATGTGGACCCTGCAGAGACCTCCTTCCTAACATCTGTGAGCTTGTGACAACATTTACAGAGCTTTCCTACAAAACTGCACAGAAACATCGGGAAAGGAGTAGGCCATTTAACACATTGAGCTGAAAATGTGTTGCTGGTTAAAGCACAGCAGGTCAGGCAGCATCCAAGGAACAGGAAATTCTACGTTTCGGGCCAGAGCCCTTCATCAGGAATGAGGAGAGGGTGCCAGGCAGGCTAAGATAAAAGGTAGGGAGGAGGGTCTTGGGGGAGAGGCGATGGAGAATTGATAGGTGGAAGGAGGTCAAGGTGAGGGTGATAGGCCGGAGTGGGGTGGGGGCGGAGAGGTCAGGAAGAGGATTGCAGGTTAGGAGGGCGGTGCTGAGTTCAAGGGAATCGACTGAAACAAGGTGGGGGCGGGGAAATGAGGAAACTGGAGAAATCTGAGTTCATCCCTTGTTGTTGGAGGGTTCACAGGCGGAAGATGAGGCGCTCTTCCTCCAACCGTCGTGTTGTTATGTTCTGGCGATGGAGGAGTCCAAGGACCTGCATGTCTTCGGTGGAGTGGGAGGGAGAGTTAAAGTGTTGAGCCACGGGGTGGTTGGGTTGGTTGGCCCGGGCGTCTGAGAGGTGTTCCCTGAAGCGTTCTGCAAGTAGGCGGCCCGTCTCCCCAATATAGAGGAGGCCACATCGGGTGCAGCGGATGCAATAGATGATGTGTGTGGAAGTGCAGGTGAATTTGTGGCGGATATGGAAGTATCCCTTGGGGCCTTGGAGAGAAGTAAGGGAGGAGGTGTGGGCGCAGGTTTTGCATTCAACACATTGAGCCTTCCCCATTCTAGTTCATGGAGAAAATCTCCTCATTGCAGTTTTCCTGAGACAGTGTTCATGCCTATTAATATGTTTAAACATTGTGAAATATAAAATCAGGACTGTTGCAATCCTTTCAGTCCATCAATCTTGCCCCTCGATTCAATATACAGGCAGTTCTCTGATAACGCGTGTTTATTAAACTGATTTGACTGTAATGTGATTCGTGAATTGCTCAGCATTTTTTCTATAAAATGAACTCCCGTTCATTGAGACACGATTCCTTTCCAGGCACCAGCTGCACAACAAAACACAGCTTCGCGGTCCCCTGTCTGCAAAATGCACCCTCTGAGTGTTCAGTTAAAACAGGAATGCATTCCGCTCTGCAAGCCTTGAACCTGAGCCTGAATCGGGGAAGTGTTCTCTCCAATTAGAAGGAACTTTATGTCAAACCGGGGGAGAAACTTTAGGAGAATTGGAATTCCATGTTGGCATCACGTGGTCATTTATATTTACAGCACTATTTCATTACAATATATGATTTAAAGGTTTAAATAGACTGTGCTAGTGTGTGTGTTAGAGTAGCTTTAATGTTTGGTTTTTACTGATATTTTGCGGTTCGTCCATTATCCTCTTTTCCCCATAGACCACATTATTAATATTGCATGTTTTTTTCTGCAACACAGTGATGCACAGTAACCCAGCTACCACGTTATTGGAAAACAACCTGGAATGATATCTGATTCTCTATCTTCATACCATACCCTGCTCTCTCTCTCTCTATCCCTTTAGTTTCCAGAAATCCATGATTTTATTCAGAGCCTTGGTTTCCACAACCTTATCTGGTAGATAATTCCCCAGGCTCACCAGTGTCTGAGTGCAGACGTTTATTCTCATCTCAATGCAGAGTGGCCTGACTATGCGTTATACTGTGGCCCCTTGAATAATGTCCAGCCAGGGGGATTATCACTCCTGCTTCCAATGTGATGCGCCCTGACAGGATTTTATACATCTCACTGAGATCCCCACTCATTTTCCTAAAGCCCATGGAATACAAGCTCAGCCGCCCCAGATTGTGCTCCCACAACAAGCTTATCATCCCAGCGATCAGTCTGATCATCTTCACTGCTCTCCCTCAATGTCAGGTTTGTCCTTGATGAGGTCAGGAGACCAAAACTGCACATAATACTGCACAATGTTCGAGATGGGGTCTCACCAACGCCCTGTACAGATGCAGTAAAACACCCTTACTCCTATATTCAAATCCCCCTGAAATGAAGGTGAATGCACGATTTATCTGCCCATCTGCTTTCTGCTCCTGCAATATTGCTTTCAGTGACTGGTGTACAGAGAGATCCAGATCCTTTTCAATGTTACAGCTCCCCACTTATTGGGTCTGTGTAAACTGGTCAGCGTGCCAATGCTATTCCCAGTATTGACTTCTAGGTTCAGATCTCATTGCTCTGCACTGACCTCGGAGGGCTGAACAGAAGGAAACAAAAATGCAGCTTAAGTTCCTTTATAGATCAACATTTTTCAAACAATCCCTTTTCAAATTATAGGTTCCCGTTCTGTTTTTCCCACCAAAGGTCACAATATTATATATCGCCCGCCCCCTCCCCCCGCCATTCGTTTCCATCTGCCACGTATTTACCCAGACACTCCACATGTCTCAATCACCTTGGAGCATTTTGACATCCTGCTCAGCCACGCACAATCCGATATTGTTTAGTGCCATCAGCAAACTTGGAAATATTGAATTGGATCTACTCAACCAAATATATGATGCGTATTGGGAATAGCTGGGGTCCAAATCCCGATCCTTGCTATATCCCGCAAGCCTTCCATTCAAAAACAAACACGTTGTTTTATTCCTACTCACTGATTCCTGCCAGCTCTCCAATTCCAAAACCATATTAGTCCCTGTTTCTAGGGATTTGAATTTGCACAACAGGCTTAGGGCTTTATCAAAAATGTTTCTGAAAATACAATCGTATTGCATTGATTGCTTCTCCATAATTATGCTAAACGTCACTTTCTCAAATATGATTCCCATTTGATAAACTTCTGTTGACTTTGTCTGTGCTCATTACTGTCAGTTCCAATACTTCATCTAAAACTGGTCAGCTGTTAATTTCATTCTATTCCATTTTCATCAACAGACTAATGTTCACTCGTATTGTTGGGAAGTTTTCTTTTTTGTTTTGTTTTCTTATGTGAAGACATAACTGAAGTATTTGCTCCGTAGTACTGCCTTTACCCTTTTCTCAATTCTCTGGTGTCAGACTGTAAGAAAGCTGCACCTTTTTCCCAATAATTTTGCCATTGACATATTTTCAGAATATATTACAAGTTCAATCTTAAAACCCTTGCTAATATACTCTAAAGATACCCATCAATTCCCACCTTAAGCTATTCAATGATTGACCGCCCACAGCCACACAAACACAGAAGCACAGACTCTGTACCATCAGAAATACAGCACGGTCTACATTAGTCCCACTTTTGGACACAAGGCCTGTGGCCGTGAAACTTATGGCATTTCAAGTCCACAGCCGTGTATTTTCTAATGGCTGTGAAGTTACCATGACAACTCCTCTCTCGGGAAGTGCATTCCTGACCCCAATACCCTCTGGGTGAAAAAGAACCCTTAGTTCCTCTCCAAATCTCAAACCCTTCACTTTAAAATGTGCTCCATTGTTCTTGGCCTTTTGACTAAAATGAACAACTGGTGTCTATCCACCCTGTCCACGTCCTTCAGAATCCTATCCATCCGAATCACGGCCCACTCAGCATTCTCTCTCCTCAAAACTAAACAACCCAAGCTTATCCAGCCTCTCTCCATAGCTGATATGCTCCATCCCAGCGAATCTCCTCTGAGCCCCCTACCACTACAATGACATCCTTCCTGTAATGTGGCTCCCAGAACTACAATCAGTATTCCATCTGAGCAAAACCAAAGTTCTGCATAGCTTTTATAATCTATGCCTTGATTTAAAAAAAAAGTTATGTCTACGGTTCCCTATGATTTCTCAAATTGTGCATTAACCTGTTCTGTCACATTCAGAAATGTCTGGAGAAGCACCCTCTGAGCTTCCTGGTGTGCTCCCCTGTTCAGTTCCGTCTTCCAAAGTGCATCATTTCATATTTATCAGGGTTACATTCCATTTGCCATTGATCCACCCATCTGACTATTCCATCTGCATCCTCCTGGAACATAAGGCCTTCCTCCTCACTGCTAACCACCCGGCCAATATCTGTATCAAACACAAACTTGGTTGTCACACTCCCGCCACCCCCGTCTATATTCACAGCTGCATCATTAAGAATACCACAAATAATAAGGTTAAAGATGACACAACACCAGGTTATAATCCAACAGGTTTATTCGGAGGCACGAGCTTTGAAGAACTGCTTCTTCATCAGGTGGTTGTGCGCTTTGAACGCTCGTTCCGCTGAATAAATCTGTTGGACTATAACCAGGTGTTATGTGATTTTTAGTTTTGTCCACCCCAGTCCAACACCAGCACCTCCGAATCACAAATAATAAGGGACACAGCACTGACCCCTGTGATACACTATTGGACACCAGTTTCCAGGCACACTAACAGCCTACAACCACTAACTTTTGTTTCCTAACATTAAGTCGATTTGGATGCAATTTGGCAAGTCACAAATGACTCCTCCCTGTTCGCGAGTCATTCTTTTCTGCTTGACACACTTGCAGAATATCTGGGTATTCACGCGAATCTTACCCTGCCAGCAGGTGTCTATGCCCCTGTTTTAGGCAGTTCTCACTGAGTGATGAATTTCCTCATTATTGCGGTCTTAAGTGGCCAATTCCTTATCTTGCCATTATTTTCACTGATTATTGATTAGACAGCCAGGGAAGCGTTCTGTTAAGTTCGAACTTGTCAAATGTTTTGTGAATTTTCTAAATTTCACTGTGACCCACCTCTCATTCTTTGAAACTCTAGAGAACATCGGCCGAGTTTCCTCATTAGACAATCTCGCCATCTGGGGGATTAATCTGGTGAATGTCCATTGCAATTTCTTTGTGGTCAGTGTATTCTTTCTTATATTGGGTCACCAACACTTTACACAATCGATGCTGGTTTGCTCGCTGAGCTGGAATGTTCATTTCCAGTCGTTTCATTATATTACTTTGTAACATCTTCAGTGGACTTCAGGCGAAACAATGCTAAAAAATCCTGCCTTCTATTTACTATTTGGGTTTATTTGGGTTGTTGACGTCATTTCCTGTGGTGATGTTATTTCCAGTGGCGAAGTCACTTCCTGTTCATTTTGTCAGGGGGTAGTAGATGGGGTGTAACAACTAATAGCACATCGAGTTAGAATCTGTCAGAAATACATACAGACTCTCTCCATTGTTGCTGTTAATTTCTAAATATCCAATATTACATGCTGTACAATGGAATCCAACAGTTTCCTTGCAGATGTCAAGTTAATTGGTCGGCAGTCCTCCAAACTATGTCTTCTTCCCTTTATAGATGCTTGGATCACTTCCATTAATCTATAGTGCTTGGACCACGCACTCTAACTTCCATTTATCCGCAATGGCTTCCGGCCTCTGCAGAATGCACAGGAAAAATAAAACACAGTAATCGACAGTTCAATTAATACATCTATTGCTGATTTATGCCTGCCTTTTAATGTGAAGTACATCAGGTTTGTCAGACATAGCAACGCTCAATCCAGTTACACTTACAAATACTACCTTATTACTGACATAAATTGACTTTATGTCTTTAGTTGCACAAGCCCTACATGATCACGTGAATTCTCCTCTCCCGATTATAAATTTCCATAATTCACTTTGCTTTTATTTTGTTTTCTTTGAAATACAGATTGTAGATTTATGCAGAGTTTTTGCACCTGTTTGCCAGCATTCATGTTCTCTTTTTGATTTCCTTATCAGTTTCATCCCTCGTTTCTGAATCGTGAATTTCTGACAATTCTCAAGTTTCTGAGAATTCTCAAGGTTGGAGTTTCATGGTGAATGGTTGGGTCATTCTCACTGACTGAAATTCTTCTGAAGCCACTTCCTATGATTAATACTTTTCGAATTTGTTATGTTAAACATCGTTGTGCCACTTTCCCTTTCTTTGGCGTTTGTACCTGAAATGAATACGTATTTTTCAGATTTTGCAGTATTTCTATAAACCTCCTGGGCCTGACCAGATATATTGAGGAACACTGCAGTAGGACAGAGAAGGAATTGTGGGAGCCTTGGCTGATGTTTTTGTATCATCGCTGGCCAACGGGTGAGGCCATGGAGGATGGAGGGTTGACAATGCTGTGCCCTTACGTAATAAGGGCTACAAAGAAAAATCTGGGAACTATAGACCAGTAAATTAAAAATCTGTAGTAGGTTCTTTACTTGAATAGGTTCTGAGAGATAAGATATACATGCATTTGTAAAGACAGGGTGTGATGAGGAGCAAGATTAGAGTGGGGATAGAAAAGCACAGCAAGTCAAACAGCTGTGGAACAGAAAAATCAACGTTTCTGGCAAAAGCCCATCATCAAACTTAGCACGGCTTTGTGCATGGGAGGTCAAGGATCACAAATTTGTGCGAATTCTTTGATGAAGTGACCAGCAACGTTGCGGAGGGTGGTATATGTAATCTATATGGATTCCAGTAAGGCCTTCAATAAGTTTCCACATGGTACGCTGCTCTGGAAGGGTACAATGCATGAAATTGAGGTGGAGCTGCCAAATTAGATACAAAATTGTCTTGATGATAGGAAGCAGAGTGTAATAGTGGAAGGATACTTGTCAGACTGGAGGCCTGTGAATAGTGGAATGCCTCTGGTGTTGGTGCTGGGACAACTACATATTACATATTTCTGTGATTTAGATGAAAATGGACAGGCATGATTTGTGAGTTTGAAGAAAATACTAAAATAGGCAGCATCACCGAAAGTGAGTAAGGTTATGAGATATTTCAGAAAATACAGCAGTACCTTGATTAGCTGGTGAAGTGGCTGAGAAATGGCAGATGAATTTTAATATAAATCAATGTAAGTTCTTGCATTATAGCAAGTCAAATCAAGGTTGGAGTTTCATGGTAAATGGTTGGGTCATAAGGAGTGTAGTGGAATAGAGGGATCTTGGAATTCAGGTGCATGGCTCTCTGAAAGATGATTCAGAGGTAGAGAGGGCAGTGGCCTTCATCAGTGTATATCACTGAGTTTCGAAATTCGGGAGTTACGTTGCAGAAATACAGGATGCAGGTGTGGCCATACTGGTAGCGTAATGTTCAGTTTTGTTCACTTTGCTTTCGGAAGGATGTTATTAAACTAGGAAGTGTGCAGAGGAAATTTACAAGGATGTTGCAAAATACTCAACAGTCTGCGATATATGGAAAGGTTGGACAAGCTAGGACTTTTTACTTTAGACGTATGAGACTGAGGGGTGATCTGATAGAAGTATAAAAAATCATGGAAGGGATGGACAATGGACAAAATGAATGCACTCAGTTGTTTTTTTTCCCAGGGTTTGGGCAATCCCGGACTAGAGGGCATCATTCTTAAGGTCAGAGGGTAAGCAATAAAAGGGAGCCTTAGGAGCAACTGCTATTTACACAGGGACTGGTACGCATATGGAATGATGTGCCAGCAGAAGAGGTTGAGGAGGGAACGTTCGCAACATTTAAAAGGCATTTGGACAAATACACAAACAGGAAAGGATTAGAAGGATGCCGGGCAATAGCAGGAAAATGTGGTTAGCGTGGATGGACATTTTGCTCAGAACGGCCAATTTGGGCCAAAGGGCCTGTCTCTGTGCTGTGGGACTCTATGACTCTAACAAGCATTGCTCGCCTCCCACTGAATGTTATATTGTACTTTCCCAATTCACTGGAGCGAACTTGACCCTCGAACCTCCAGGCTACCATGATGTTTAACCAGAATGTTCAAGCATTCTATATTGTACGCAGACACCGTGTAAAATCCACCTTATTAACGTCACTATTCCTCAAAAGCTGCTACAGTGCAAGGTTATTAATTCGCCCTTCTGATCACACAACACCAAATCCAAAATAGCCTGCTCTCTAGTTTGCTTCACAACATACTCTTCAACCCACCTCATATACACTTACAGAATTTATTTTCAACAACATGAGCAGTCAGTTCGTTAATGCAGTTTAGAATCAACTTGAGACTATCCAATAAAACTGCAATATCATGATATTGCGTATCAAATTTCCAGAGCATATGATGCTCAAATTTTCTGCAACAATTTCGGTTTCGATTTCTAACACACCAATATTTGCCTTTCCTTGGTATTTGTAAGCTCTACCTAAACTGATTCTGTGGAATCTGAGGGACAGCTCTGTGTCATTATTAGTGATAGACGCGGACAAGACATTTGATTCCCACTACCATTAGCTTGTGTGTTCTGAATATCTTCAAAGGCAGAATAACGTTTGGGGCACTCTCTTATTTTACCATTTGTTATGAGTTCAAATTTCTGTGTCTCCCATTTTTCTCGAAAATACTCTGGGACCTATGTCGGTGGCCACATCACGGAACTGGTTGCATTTAAGATTGGTATAACCAGTGGAGGAGTGGGACTGGAAAAGGAAACAGTGACCTTCCAACATTGGCTGGAACACAAATGAGAAATTTTCAAAGTTCATGTGGAAATTCCCTTCTCCTGAAGTTTGTGGTGCCTGAATGTTTGCATTTACTCAAAGTTGTTTTTGGTGACATTTGACATACAAGTGAATTAGATACTGGTATACAGACAGAAAAGCGCTGCTGAGACCACAATCACGTCACACATGATCTCATCGCGTAGTGGTCCAGTGACAAAGTGTCTAATGCCCCACACTTATTGCTCGGTCTATTGTTCCTCTGTTCCATTCAGCTCCTCACAGCTCCAGCAAGAGCAGATGGAGGTCACCTGCTCCAAATACCTGTTCCACAGTAAGACAAGTTCTCATTCAACCCCTCCAAACTTGTCAAGCACGTTTTGGTGCAGGTTGGAAAGTGTTATTTAGAAATCCCGGCTGGGTTCGAAAGACACCTCTGGTCTCTTTACAGAGTGTAATCTCTCTGCAAGTTGGGCGTCATTATGTCGACCCAGATTCACTGTGAACATAACCCCCACACCTCACCAGAGATGACTCACAAAATACTTTATTCTCTCAGATAGCAACGTTCGGTAACAGAACGTTTAGGAAAATTATAACCATTAACTTTCTAATTACAGAATATGACGACATAAGAACAGGATCAGGTAATCCGGACGACCAAGGCATTGTATACCATCATGGCTGATCTACTGTTGCCATTAACTACTCTTTAATGCCCAATTATTCACACCCTTTAGCTGTCTGACAGGTCAAAAATCCATCTACCTACTCTTTAAATACGTTCAGTGATGTAGCTCCAATAACTCTCTCGCACAGATAATTTCTGACAGTGATTACCCTCTGTGAGAGGAAAACAGTCCGTACACATACACCGTAAACTATTGACATGAACGAGAGGTGAACACAGGGGCTCAGGAAGAGTGAATGGCCTTGATATCAAGGCAGTATTTGACTGAGGATGGCATCAGGACCACCTACTTGTTTGAGCTGAATGGGAATGAGGTGTAACCTCCCACTGGTTTGGGTCTTTGAGCTCAAAGAATGATGTTTGTGGTCGGTAGCCAACAATCTTCTCTGTCCCTGGACATCTCCGCAAGAGATCCTCAGTTTAGCTTCCTCGGCACAAACATCTTCAGCTGCTACATCAATGTATTTTCCCATCATAAGATCTGAAGTGGGGATGATGACTGAAGATCACACATTGTTCAGAACATTTTGTCCTCCCTCAGCTCCTGAACCATTCTGTGTCCACGTGCAGCAAGACCTGGGCAGCATTCCGGTTTGTGCTGTTAAAGTGTCGGTAACATACATGTAACAGTGCTGCCAGTCACTGCACATTTCCACAGTTAAAAGAGGAGCTCAGTTAGCATCTAAAGCTGGTTACACACTGATATGCGGAAACAATTCAGCCCGTGGTCTGAACATGAAGAGGGATAGCACATTTAATCCTCCTGCCTGTTCCACAGGAAGGGAAGGGGTCTGGTCAGTACATCGAGCTGTTAAACAGGAAAACGCATATCCCAATCAGACCCTTAAACCTGTTCCATGAGACCAGGAGAAGGCTATTGAGCCCCTCAAGGCAGTTACACAGGAACAGGAGGGTGTCATTGATGTTACAACATGACAAACCAATGAAGCCGAGTCTGCACTGAAAAGGGGCTCCATGATGATAATCATGGCTCCATTGTTTGTAGAACGTGTGCTACTTTAACACAGTTTGCTGGCGGTGAGGAGGGAAGTCAAATGTTTTGTGTCAAGTCTCAAGGAGGCATCCTCCATCTCCAAGAAGGCACAATCATGATCTCCATGGAGGTCAGAAGCTACTGGGATTAGTTAACTCCTTTATAATGAATGTATTGTGGCTGCTTTCGGAATTATGGATAGCACGACGTTCATTGCATGATCACGCACCAACTGAACTGTATTAATGATGGGAGAGTTCATTCAAAAGCATGAACATCTGTCTGTCTGTCTCTCTCTCTGTCTGAATCGAAATAGGGAGTGGGGGTGTTCGGTGGAAAATTCTCAGAGGCTCTTAAGCTATCGATAATCATGTAACCTGGAAAAAAAAAGCCATGGAATTTATCAGCGTATCAGTGTCTGTTTAAAACATTACGAGTGATTCTCCATCCCCCTTGTTTCAATGCAATCACCTCTTATTCTCTCACTGAGCTTCACTCACTGTTCATCATGGCATCATCCCAGGGATTAGTCTGGTGAATCTTGAGAGAAAGCCTATCCGCAGTACCCCAAATACTGCAACAACTACACTGTCAGGGCTGATCGCAAATATCCTTTTCTCTCACTTAGACATCGCCGTTTATTTCATGTGCCACAAAAAGCCATTCCTTCGCTATGCACTATGACTGACATGGAATTTATAAGTTTCTTACATCTGTACGTCAGCATCAATAAAGCCAGCACCAGAGATGCGTATGGAGATGTGCATCACTCTCGCGGAATATATCAATGAGATTGAATACACCTAAAATCGTGGATGATCACCCACCTGAATAGAAATAAGCTGTTGGAATATGGGAAACAGGCAGAGGAAGGGAGATATCTTTACTTTAGTTCTTCTCTCACAGGATGTATGCATTACTGGCCACGGCAGCGTGTTATGCTGATCTTGAACTGAGTGGCTGGTTCAGTTGTTCGTCAGGGCATTATGGAGTAAGACACATTGCTGGGGATTTATAATATTGCAACAAAGGATCAATTCTCCTGCATAATTAAAACCAGCTACAGAGAAAAGATTTATCCCAATCAGTAATCTGTGATAACTTTAGAGTCCAAAACTATTTAAAGAAAAAATTAACAACTTTATTTCTTAAAGTATAACAGAGAATAATAAACAAATGACTAGTTACAACTTCTTCTTCTAAACTATCTTTGACCTTCCCCCTCCACAATACTAGTCTGATAAGACTCCTAATTAAGATTTACAAAACAAAACTTTGTACCTCAATACCAGGAAGCTTTCGGTTCTTCTCCATATTACTGTCTTCTTTTATTCTAGGGGATTCTGCTTCACTGGTTACGAACCAATAAAGGTACCTTTAGGAGAGCTGTTTTTCAAGCAGTCTTTGCCTGTTGGTAGTTTGACAGTTCTCCACTCAACTGTTAAATTTTACACAGTCTTGTAGCCCAAACCATCGGATTGTGTCATTGGCTCCAAAGGTTGTCAATATATTAAATTCAGACTTGATTGGAGGTGGGTAATTTGGGGTATAATTTAGACTATTGGGCTGAATTTGTTTTTGTTTTGAGACAATGAGCTAATCGGTTGTTCGACCAAATTTTACATTGTAATATTTTTCAGAACTCTTGGTGCTGTCAGGTGGTTATTTCTGGCTTTCAATTCTCAAGGTACAGTACACCCACATGTTCATCACCAAAGTCACACAGAAACTTAACTAGGGAAGCATGATACACAATGATTTTGTGAAAGGACTTGAGGCAAGCAGATGGGTTTTTAAATAATAAGTCATTATGGTTGCTTTTAAATTCCACGAATTTTCTTCGTGGGATATCAACAGACTATTATTCTGTGGCTCTAGGTTATGAGTCAATGGCTTGACCACCATAAACTGCCTTCCCATATGTGCAGAGAACAAGTTAAACATCCTCAAGAGCAATTATTGAGTGACAGACAATAAGAAACAGAAAGAACTTGAAACTGTTACATCCAGATTGAACAAAGGCACAAATATAATTGGTTGAAATCTTAGAGAAGTGGTAAGGCAAGTTGCTATTTCACCCAGAGTATTGCAGGGACCTGGGAGTCATACATGGAAACAGATTACAGGCAGAAACTCTCAAACCATTATACAAAGGTGCCTGGATCTGCACCTGAAGGCCTATAGTCTCCGGGAGACAGAACTAGGGCTTTTAGAAAACATTACTTCTTGTCTAATGCAAGATGTGATCTCCTTTACAATGTGCTATTTTCTGAAGTTTTCAAAGGGTCCCAATATCTGATAGAATCAAGATGGAGGGATGAGAGGAGCGGGCAGAGAGGAGCAGTGTGTAAATTGATTAGCATCACAATAATACTGATCCCATCCTTGATACACAATGCTACTTCACTGTGTTGGCCTATATATCCTTCCTGTAGAAATGGGGAAAACCTTTGATTGTCCAGTTCTCAGTCGTGTTCACACTGCAGCCCCATCTCCATAATCCCATCTCCATCTGACCTGGTTCATAACATTTATAGCTACCATTTCATTGGCCTTGTTGAAACGTAAGGAAGGAATTCAGGGATGGCAGCAAGTATAGAGTTCAGGATAGCTGGAGGGTCCAGAGGAGGTTTCAGAGATAGGATGATGTGTGAAGGCTGAGGGATATTACAGGGATATGGGTTGTTCTCGAGGCGGAAAGGGATTACAAAGAAAATAATAGCTTGAGGTTTTGGTTGAAGTGAAAACAGAGCTGGACCAGCCACATCAGTATTCTGGTTACAAGAGCCTTGTAGAGAGAAACCCTCCCCGACACCTGATGTAAATGTTAACTGGACAAATTATCACATGATTTAGCTTTCTGTGTCTGTCTACACCAGAAATAAATGTTCTGTCCAATGTGCCTACAAACTGCCAGTCTTGGAAATTTCTTCATGTTCCATTACCCTTGCCACTTCTGTAAACCCACTAATTTCTCCAAACATTCCTATTTGTGTAAAGGTTTCCATACCCTGTCAAGTTCCCTGCTTCAAAAACCCCTTCTTTGTTATGGGGAAGTTCACACACAAACAGTGGATCGTATTTTTGGAAGCAGTAAGAGATTAGTAAGAGACATTCTAGGTGGAGGACATTGAGATCGAGAGTTTGCAGGAAATAGAAAAAAAGCTTGCATTGGTCCGGCAGGTGATTGATAACAGGAGGGTCTACTGAAAGGTACATGACATTCCTTGGAGAATTTTACAGAGACAGTTTTGGCGAAACTGGAGGAGCTTTCACAGGCTAGGAGATTTGTGGGTATTAATGAACGTTAGGGGTACGTGGAGGGTTTTGGCAGTGATTGGAACGGGGTCAGTCAGGTAAACCTCAATAATATATGTTCCCTGATTAGGACTGCGAACCTGGCCCAACCAGGGAATCCTGGCAGACAGAAATAAACAGGAGCATCAGGGACTCTGGTCGCTATCGGCGCCGGCTCTGAGCTAGTGTGGGTCAGTACTATGTACCATGCATGAAGAAATAAAAGGTGAGTTGGCAACGGAATACCGGCCTCTGTGGAATTATTTCAGTTTTAACATACGGTAGCTATTACAGGGACAGGGAGGGCTGGAGGTTTTTCCACAGATCGGGAGTTTGCAGAGAGACAGTGAGCTGTGTAGGAGCAGAGCATGAACTGTACAAGTCCCGCCCTGGTTTGTTTAATCAAAATGGAACACTTCACATTTATTTAATTAAACTCCATCTATTATTCTTCAGTTCACTATCCTAGCAGTACAGGTCATCCTGTTGTATCACAGATAACCTTCTTCACTGGCTCACCAATTTTAAGTGTCACCCCCAAAAAAAGTACTTACCAGGAAACCAATATTCCCATCCAAACCATTTATCTGAATGACAAACAACAGGGGACCCATTACACCGCTGGTCACATGTCTCCTTTCAGAAAGACAACGTCTCCCATCACCCACTGTCTCCTACCATAAGCCACTTTTGTATCCAGGTGACTAGCTCCTCCTGAATGCCATATCTTTTTTCATTGATTGGAGCTTATTACTCAGTTTACCAAAACAGAATGAAGAACACAGAACTGTATAGCACAAGACACTTCGGCCATGATGTCGTGCCAACCTTTTATCCCATGATAAGATCAAACTAACCGACATACCCTTCATTTACTACCATCCATGTGCCAATCCAATAGTCTATTAAATGTTCCAAATATCTCTAATTTTACTACCATCGATGGCAGTGCATTCCACCCACCTGCCACTCTCTGTGAAAAGAACCAAAATTTGAAATCTCCCCTTAACCATCCTCTATTCGCCTTTATATTATATCTCCATGTAATAACCATTTCTGCCACAGGGAAAAAAAATGTATCTCACTACTCACTCTGTCTGTGCCTCTCATCAACTTGTTTACCTCGACCAAGTGCCTCTCACCCTTCTTCACTCCAATGAGAAAAACCTAAGCCTCCTGAACCTTTCTTTATAAGCCATGCACAGGCAGAATCCAGGTGAATCTCCTCTTTGCCCTCTCTAAAACTTCCACATCCTTCCTGTAATGGGGGGGACCAGCACTGAATGCAATATCTAAGAATGGTCGAACCAGGGCTCTATAAAGCTGCAGCATAGCCTCATGCCTCTGAAACTCATTCCCACAGCTCATGAAATCCAACACAATGTATTCCTTCCTAACAACCCTTTTCAGCTTGGGTGGCTACTTTGAGGGATCTGTGGACGTGGAACCCAAGATCCCTCTTTTCCTCCACAATATCAAGAACGCTGACTTTAAACCTGTATTCTGAATTCAAATTCGAAAATGAATTCAAAATGAACCACTTCACACTTTTCCAGATTGAACTCCCTCTCCCACTTCTCAGCCCAGCTCTGCACGCTGTCAATATCCCATTGCAACCTACAACAGACCTCCACACTATCCACCACTCCACCAACTTCTGTTACATTGGCAAAGTAACTAACCCACTGTTTCACTCCCACGTCCAATTCACTTTTGAAAACTCAAAAAGAGCAGAGGTCCTGGAACAGATCCTGCACAGCACCATTGATCACTGGCCTACAGGCTGAGTGCTTTCTATCTGTCATCACCCTCTGTCTTCTATGAACCAGGAATTCTGTATCCGGACAGGCAGCTTTCCCTATATCTCATGCTTCTGTACTTTCTGGGTGAGTCATAAACGTTTTTTGTCACATTCTCAAATGATTCTATGAGATTTCTGAGTCTTGAATTGCCCGTAAAAAGCTCGGCTTACTATCTCTGATCAAACGATGGGTCTCCAAACAATTATAAATCCTGTCTCTCAAAGTCATCCCCAATGACCTGCATACCACAGACATAAGGGAGTATCTCTGTTCCATTTCTTGGACATGGAAATAACAGTTATCACACTTCTGGTATGGTAATCTTCTGGTATGTCTCCAGTGGACAGTGAGGGTGCGAAGGTTATCGCCAAAGGCGCAACAATCTCTTCCCTCGCTTACTGTAATAACTTTGGGAACATCACGGCTGGTCCAGAGGACTGATATATCTTTTTTACACAATTTTCAGCACATTCTTCTTCTTAACATCAACATATATCAGTCATTTTCACGCTGCCCTCATAAATGTCAACGTCCCTCTCAGTAGTGAATACTGAGGCATATTATTCATTAAGGACCTCCGGTGCCTCCTCTATCTCCAGACACAAGGTTCCTCTACAATCCCTGATCAGCTCTACCCTCACTCTGGCCACGCTGTCATTCCTCACATAAGTGGATCGTGCCTTACGGTTTTACTTAATCCTTCCTAAGAATGCTTCTGCAAGCACCCATCCATCTGTCCTGAGCTCATTCTTCAGATCCGTTCTGGCTACCTTCAGAAAATCCTGGAGTGTGGAAACTGGCCATTTGGCCCATCAACTCCATTCCACCCCTCCGATAGTATGCCACCTTACTACTCTCTGTTTGCCCTTACTAATGCGCCAAACCTACACATCCCTGAACACTATGGGTAATTTAGCATGACTGAGTCACCTAATCTGCACATCTTTGGACGGTGAGTGAAAACTAGAGCACCTGGCAGAACCCCACACAGACATGGGGAGAATGTGAAAGCTCCAGTCAGACAATCACCCGGGGCTCGAATCAAAATCAGCTCCCTGATGCTATGAGGCAGCAGTGCTAACCACTGAACCACCGTGCTGCTTCATCTAATTCCATCTGACACTTGCTTCCTCAACCTCAAGTAAGCTTCCTTCTTCCTCTTGACTAGATATTCTACATCACTTCGAATCTTGTTAAGTGCTTCACCAACGTCCACGTGGACAATACTGACTGCTCTGCTTTCATCTATCTCTTTGCCACCTCATCGAAGAGTCAATCCAGTTTGTGAAGCATGGTTTTCCACTCACAAAGCCATGCTGACTATCTCTGATCAGCCCTTAGCTTTCCAAACATATGTAACACCATTCTGCCCGAATCTCCTCCAACAACTTCCCCATCACTGGGCTCAATGGGATGTAATTTCTTGGTTTTTCCCTGCTGAGCTTAAGTGATGGAACAGCATGAGCCACCCTCCAGTCTTCCGACACCTCACTGTATCTGTTGATAATATAAATACCTCTGTAAGGGACACTGCAATCTTTTCCCAAGCTTCCCACAATATTGGAGAATCGACCTAATGTGCTAATGAGGATCAATCTACCTTTATATGTTTTAAGATTCCAGCACTTTTTTTCACTGTTGAGGATTCTTTCCAAGATATCGCTATTTATTTCCCCAAGCTCCCAACTTCCATGTCTTTCTCCACAGTAAATGTTGACAAGATGTTTTTGATTAATATTTCACCCATCTCCTCTGGTTCCACACATAGACGACCATATTGATAGTTAAGGAGACTTATTCTCTACCAAATTACTCCTTAACCTTTATTGAGACTTTCGTAAATGTTTCTGAAAATGCAAAGAAACCATATCTCCCATACCACCACACCCTCCTACACCTTTACAATTCTACCATTTATATTCACGCCAACAAGTACAATCCAACAGACTCAAAAACAAATGTTCTTTTTCACAATGGGTTTCTAATGGTCCAGTTGTTGTATACTGATATATCGTTTCTAACACATTCCGGCTCCCGACTTACTGTCAGGCTAACACCGTTTGGTTTCAGACTGACAGCAAAAAGGGTTGTGTGAGTTCTTGTTTATCAGTGCGAAAAAGGTAGCTTACAGATTCAACAGGTGATAGAAAAGGCAAATTAAATGCTGTCATTTATGAAAATGGAAGGGAGTTTAAGCAGAGTGAGGTCCAGCTAAAACTATGCAAAGTATGAGTCAGACCACACCTCGAGTATTATGAACAGTGTGAGGGCCCGAAGGAACGACAATGTAGCATTAGAGGCAGGCCAGAGAAGCTCTGCTAAACTGGTCCCGGGAATGGAGCGATTTTCTACTGGGAAAAGGTGAGGTAGATCGAGGTTGAACTCATTGAGGTTTAGAAAAAATGAGAGAGAAATGGAATGAAGAATCCAAGATTCTGAAGGACTTTGCAAGGTAGATGCTGGGAAGTTAGAAAATAGAACAGTACAGCACAGCAATAGGACCTTCAGCCCACCATGGCTGTGCTGGCCATGATGCTATTCTCAAATCCTGCTATCTGTCAGCACATGGTCCATATCCCTCTATTTTCTACCTGTTCATGTTTCTGCCTAAATGCCTCTTCAAAACTTGACTCACATTTCTGTTTCTACGACCTCCCTCTGTAACATCCACTCTTTATGTTAAGAAAACTTGCCTCACACATCTCTTTTGAACTTTCTCTTTCTCACCTTAAACCTTTGCACTCTAGTATTTGAAAGTTACACGTTACACAAGAGTTTCTGACTATCCACATTAGCTGTCCATCTCCTACAGTTATATTCCTGTATCTGGTCGCCTGTCAGCTTCTGATACTCTCACAAAACAACCAACTTTTTTTAAAATTTCCTCTGATACCTAACACACCCTTAAAAACCTAACACAGGCAATGTGCTGATCAACGCCTTTTGCACCCTCTCCAAAGCCTCTACATCCTTCCTATAGTGTGGAGGTGAGAACTGCACACAATATTCCAAATGTGGCCAAACAAACATTTTATACAATTATAAAATCAGATGCAAACCACTATACACAACGTTGTGACCAATGAAGGCCAGTTTCCCTGTGCTTTTTTTCTCATCTGAAACACTTCTGTTGCCATTTTCAGGCAGTTACTGACTTGCAAAAAGATCCTTCTGTATATCAATGTCCCTCAGTATCCGAACTGTCTTCTCGAATTTGACAAAACCTCACACTTGTACGCATTAAACTCAATTGGAACGTCATTCCAACTGGTCAGTAATTTCCTGCAACGTTGGATCTTCTTGCTCATTAACCCCAACTCCAACAATTTTCATGTCATCTGCAATGATTATCTTTGCCACTTCCTTTTGTTTCAATTGTGTGAGAACCTGTTACTAGAGGGCATAAAATCCCAGCAAGGGCTCACCCATTTCAGATGGAGATGAGGAGAAATGTCTTCACTCAGAGGGTCGTGACTCTGTGGGAATTCCTGACTGCAGGGGGCTGTCGAGGCTGGGTCATTAAGAATATTTACAGCAGAGTTGGACAGATTTTAATGAATCAGGGAAACAACGGTTTTGTGGAAAAGGTAAGAAAGTCGAGTTGAGGATCATCAGGTCTGCCATAATTTGATTGAAGGGAAGAGTATATTCAATGGGCCAAATGGCCTATTTCTGCTCCTACATCTCATGGTCTCACCTCAAACTCAGTATCTATATGATAGCATTATGGGTCTTTGCTAACAAAACTCCTTTATAATGGGATTATTAGATATTTATTATTACACAGCATTTGATCTACAATAGACAATTTTGTTGATGGCTCCTTCATATGATGTTATAGAAAACGATCTCATAAATAATCAAGGATTCCATCCATTACAGGCCTCATAATCATTAGTTATCCACTCGGGATGGACACCACTGTCACACACAGTTACTGTACTGCCCTTGCTATAAGTACATTCAATGTCTTGGACTGCAGCCATGACATTACCAACACTGTCTGGTGCCTATAAAAATAATTCCTGCTAACGCTTGCTCTCTGCTTGTTTATTCCCAGCTCCACCCAAATAGACTCCAAAATTTGATCTTCAGATCCACGTGGCTATCTCATTAATGCATTAACCTCTTCACATCTTGTTGGCTTTTTGCCTAGTCTGCGTAAATCCAAATAACACTTGAATATTCCCTTCCCTGCGATGATTATTCTGCAGCTACATCTCCAGAATGTCTGTTCCATCATATCCCTTCACTGTCATTCAATCTGCGAATGCAGGGAATCATTCCTCAGTAGTGGGAAGGGGAGTGGGATTGTTAAACGGATGAATAGACGTTACAGAGATAGGGAGCTTACAGGGGCTCGGGGATATTAGAGTTAAACAGAGTTGCATCTGATCAAGAATGTCAGCGGGACAAAGGGGTGTGGAGATTGGAGGAACTTACAGAGCTAGAGGGAGCTGTATTCGATTCTGGAGATAGGTATATGGATGGATGTAGAGAGAGGCAGGCAGACTGAGAAGCTCAGACGCGCTTTTTTCTTGGAAAAGAATATTGTATGTACTAACAGAGACATGGAACGTTGTAGTGACTGAAGACGTTTACGGATATAAGACACCTTCTAGGTTCTGGAGGCTACAGAGATATGAAGGCAATGGAGAATGCCAGGTTACACAGCTGGGGAGGGTTACACAAACTGAAAGAGGTGCCTGTGGTTGGGAGCGTTGGGGGAGAGGGGGAGGTTTAAATAGATCAAGATCGAAGAATTGGAGAATGATAAGGAGGTTGCAGATGGATGTAGATATTGGATGAGCTGACATTGAAAGTGAGTCTTTGAGGAACTAGAGAGTTGCAAAGATTGGGGTTGGTGCTCAGATCGGGAAATCGGCAGGGACTTCAAGGGATTACCCAACAAGGGAAGATTAAAGGGGCTCAATAGACTGGGGGTGTTGTCAGGACTGGAAGAGTTTACACAGAAAGGGCGGGCCTTTCGAGCTGTAGATGTTTAAGGAGATCGTGGTGTGGTTGGAGCAGTTAACAGAGACTGGAAAACTTTTAGGTCAGTACTAAGATACACAGGCTTTCGTGAATGAAAATATGGGAAGCTTAATGGGACTGGAGGAGCGAAGAAAGGTACAGACAATAGTGGTGGCTACAGATGTTAACGGACTATCGAGGGACTTGCAGATTAGAGAGAGTGTGGGCTTCAGATTCTAACAGACATTGTGGCGGCTGTATCAGCTCACATAGATCGGGAGGGTTTTAAGAATAAGGAGGACTTTTCAGAGAAACGAAGGAATGTAGGGATGGGACATGGTAATAGCGACTGTGTACGTTAAAGCAGCTTTTGAAGGTAACAGAAACAAGTAGTATAGTCACATGTGGCGGACGTTAAAGGTATCACGATTTTGAGTGACTGTTGGAGATTACATGCACTTGGAGGGTATTAGGGACTTGTAGAGTTTACAGAGATTGAGTCTGTTTTGGAGAGGAAGAGTTTATCATCATAGTTAGGATTACAGAGACTATATTACGTGATAGGGAGAGTAGAACCGGAATGTATCCACAGCCTTGGAGGATGTTAACAGGTGGAGAAGGCTTCTAAGGTCAGGAGTTCGTTGGAAGATTTCACAGCGAGTGGGATTCTCAGATAGGAGCCTGACATAGTTACAGAGAAAGGGAGGTATTTTAGGTCTGGAAGGAACTACATAGATTGGGACAATTCAATGGACTGAAGAATTTTTCACAGATAAGGATGAGTTATAGGAGCTGGAGAAGTTGACCCAGGTAGAGACGAATGGGGAGGTTAAATGCAAACACATTGACGTGGAGGGTGGTATTGGTAGGAGGAGCACATAGGGATAGATGGGACTGTCGTGGTTCACAGGGCTGAAGGTATTTAGAATCTTCTGGGGATGTTTAGGGATCGGGTGTTCTGGATCAAAGAACCTGACAGAGACCGAGAGCGTTGTGTTGTCTAGAGGAGAATCCAAATCGAGGAAGGATTGGAGGATATTACAGACATCAGTAATTCAGCTTGGGCCAGGACTGATGCCTGGAACCTCCTGAGTTGTCTCAGTGAGGACGAAAACAGCCCTTTACGAGATGGTGGGAATGAAGCCTAGAATGTAGCTGTTCCCTGCCAAGCACTGTATCTATGTTCAAAGTTTGGGAGAGGATTTGTTGCTCGTGTGCTCGTGGTTGTGGTTCTGTTCGTCGAGCTGGGGGTTTTCGTTGCAAACGTTTCGTCCCCTTTCTAGGTGATATCCTCAGTGCTTGGGAGCCTCCTGTGAAGCGCTTCTGTGATGTTTCCCCTGGCATTTATAGTGGCTTGTCTCTGCCGCTTCCGGTTGTCAGTTGCTGTCCGCTGCAGTGGCCGGTATATTGGGTCCAGGTCAATGTGTTGTTGATAGCATCTGTGGATGAGTGCCTTGCCTCGAGGAATTCACTGGTTGTTCTCTGTTTGGCCTGCCCTGTAATAGTAGTGTTGTCCCAGTCGAATTCATGTTGTTTGTCATCTGCGTGTGTGGCTACTAAGGATAGCTGGTCGTGTCGTTTCGTGGCTAGTTGGTGTTCATGGATGGGGGTTGTCAGCTGTCTTCCTGTTTGTACTATGTCGTGTTTTGTGCAGTCCTTGCATGGGATTTTGTACACTACGTTGGTTTTGCTCAAGCTGGGTATCGGGTTCTTTGTCCTAGTGAGTTGTTGTCTGAGGGTGGCTGTTGGTTTGTGTGCTGTTGTGAGTCCTAGTGGCCGCAGCAGTCTGGCTGTCGGAAATGCTCCTGATGTATGGTAGTGTGGCTAGTCCTTTGGGTTGCGGTATGTCTTCGTTCCGTTGTCTCTCTGTTAGGCATCTGTTGATGAAATTGAGCGGGTATCTGTTTTTGGTGAATACCTTGTATAGGTGTTCTTCTTCCTCTTCTTGCAATTCTGACAGCCAGACTGCTGCGACCACTAGGATTCACAACAGTACATAAACCAGCATCCACTTTCAGACAACAACTCACCAGGACAAAGGACCCGATACCCAGCTTGAGCAAAACCAACGTAGTGTTCAAAATCTCATGCAAGGACTTCACAAAACATGACATAGGACAAACAGGAAGACAACTAAGAACCCGCATCCATGAACACCAACTAGCCACGAAACGACACGACCAGCTATCTTTAGTAGCCATACACACAGATGACAAACAACATGAATTCGATTGGGACAACACTACTACTATAGGGCAAGCCAAACAGAGAACAGCCAGGGAATTCCTCGAGGCATGGCACTCATCCACAGATTCTATCAACAAACCTATCGACCTGGACCCAATATATGGGCCACTGCCGTGGACAGCAACTGACAACCGAAAGCGGTAGAGACAAGCCAATATAAATGCCGGGGAAAACATCACGGAAGCGCTTCACAGGATGCTCCCAAGCACTGATAATGTCACCTAGAAAGGGGACGAAACGTTTGCAACAAAAACTCCCAGCTCGGCGAACAGAACCACAACAACTGTATCTTTATCCTGTCTTACTGGTCTGAATACAGAAGGCCACAAACTCCTCCCTGTGCTGTTTACCGTGAGTGACCTTACCGGCTGCAGGATTTACTGAAGGCTCCAGACCACCTTCTCCATCTCCTTCTAGCTGACAAACCATCTTTGACGAGAAAGGATTTAAGAATTTGGCTAAGCCATGAACATCCTGATTGCATGCAGGAGATAGTGCAATCGACAGAATTGGAAATTAGACTTATGCAGTGCGACTGACACATGCACAGTAGTACTGAGGCCAACAGAGATCTGGAAAATCCCATTCTTCATCTCTGATCAGTGCTGCTGCGTCGCTCTGGGGTGGAAAGTCTGTTGGCTCAGCATCTCAGAACAGCCGTGATAGCAAGAGGCGCTGACAGTGGCATCAATTCGCCCCACACATTTCGGGATACCACGTGGAGAGAAACTGAGTGATATCAGGTATCAGGATGACAGAATAGTGTCAAAAGTGGTTCTGATTCAGTGGGATAAACAAGTAAATTATTGTTTCTTAATTTAAATGCACAAAGTATCTGCAATAAAGGATATGGATTTGTTACTTGTGATTTCGTTCTGATCGCCATCAGAAAGACACAGTCTCAGGTCAGCACAAAGTTGGGCCATTAATATTCACTGCTACAAAACATTGTGGAAAGCCAGGCAGAATGGGAAGCTGGGTGGCGAACTGTCATTGTCAGGGATAACATTGGGATTACCAAGATAACATGTGGCCTGAGGTTATGAATACTTTCAAATCCAAATAGTGAGTAATAAGGGTCAGAGTACAAAAGTGGAAGGACAGTGTTAAAGCCACTTTACGGAATTATATTGTTAGACACTGCATTAACAGGGAATTATTTGAATTTGCAACAAAGACACTGGCATAATTGTGATGGAATCCGATCTTGCTATCTCACCATCTCATTGGCGATGGGTCACATACAAGGCTGGCTCTGTCCCACTCTCAGGGGGAGTCTGTCGGTGGATGTACAGACCGATGTGGCCTTCCACAGACTCTGTTACACTTGGGGTGGAAGATAGCCGGGGAAGGGGTTGGGTGAGGCATTGGTATGACAATAAGCTCCTTGTACTGTTTTATCCTGGATTCCGCTATAGCCCGACAACAAATCATGAGGTGTTCGACACCTTCCCAATGCGCCTCCCCAAGTTTGGACAGTCCAAGCCCAGTGATTCCCAACAGTTACCAGATTTGATTTAGAAATCCTTGGAAGACAAAAAAAAACTAAGAATTCTGAAGAAGCCAATGATTTAGAAATATGGCCGTATTTTTTAAAGGGGTCGACTAGCAGCAGGAATGCAGTAGGGAGGGGAATCATTATCAGGCTTTAATGAGATGATATGAACAGGGAGAAGTGAAGGTGCTGGAGGTGGTGTGACTGCTACAGAGAGTGGTCAGGGCCTGTAAGATTCTACAAAGCCAGTATGGATTGCTGCAGCTGGAGGGGTTTGCAGCAATAGGGAGGGATATATATTTTTTTTATTCATTCATTCGATAAGGATGTCACTGATTGAGTCAGCATTGTTTGCCTACGGCTAGTTTCATGGAGGGCAGCTCACACTCTGCCACATTGCCGAGAGTCTGGGCTTATGCCCGAAACGTCGAATTTCCTGTTCCTTGGATGCCGCCTGACCTGCTGCGCTTTTCCAGCAACACATTTTCAGAACTTTCTCCTCACATGTGAGCGAGACCAGGTAACAATGTTAGATGTCCTTCTGTAAAGGGTATACGTGAAACAATTGAGTTTTTCCGCATAATCAACAATGCTTATATGGTGGTCTCACTAATGTCCTGCACAGACATGACATGACATCCCGACTCCTATTCTCAATGCTGAAACCAATGAAGGTAACCTTCCCAAATGCCTGCTTCACAAGCCTGTCTACCTGGGACACCACTTTCAACGAACCTTGTCCCTCGGTCTCCGATTGGCAACACTACCCAGGACCCTAATATTAACTGTACAAGTCCAGCCCTGATCTGCTTTCCCAGAGTCCAACACTGTGCGTTTCTCCACCTGTTATTCCTAACCTCACTGGCCCAGCAGTTCTGTTGATCCCATTGTACGCTCAGATAATCCTCTTCACTGTCCACTTTCCCACCAATTTCATTCTCACTCACCAACTTGCTAGCTGCATTATCATCCAAACCGTTTATATAAATGATGCACAACAGTGACCCAGCCCCGAACTCCAGGGCACACAGTTGACCACAAGCCTGCAGTTTGAGCAGTAATCTCTATGAACACACTCTGTCTCCTACCGGCAACCCTATTTTGTTTCCAGTTGGTGAGCGCTCCATGGCTTTATGTGATCTAATCTTATTAACCAGTCTGCCATGCCGAATGTGTCAACGGCCTTGCTATAGTTAGAGTAGACATCATCTACTGCTGTGTCTTGATCGATCATATTTCTAACTCCTCAAACATTTAATCCAGTTTGTGAGACATGATTTCCCATGCAGAAAGACATGCTGACTATCGCTAATTCGTCCTTGCCTTTCCAAATACACGATGATCCTTTTTTCTCAGATTCTCCTCCAACAACTTACCCGTCGCTGCCATTGGTCACACTGGCATTTAGTGGCTGTCAAAGATACAAATATCTCTGCAAGGAGCCCTGTAATTTCCTCCCTTGCTTCTCACAAGTTGCTGGTTTACGTCTAATCGTGTTCCAAGGTTTAATCTGACTTTTTTTTGCATTTGAAGCCATCCAGCATTTCCTGTCCTTCAATGTAAACTCTGTTCGAGACATCACTATGTATTTTTCCGAGTTCCTGAGCTTCCACGTCTTTCTACACAGTAAATCCAAATGCAAAGTGTTTGTTTTGGATCTACCCCCATCAGCAGTGATTCCACACAGACAGCCTCATTGACCTTTCATTGGCCCCATTTTCTCCCTCGCTAAACTTTAGCCCTTTTTGAAACTTTTCAAAATGCTTCTGAAATTTCAAATATCCCTCGATTGCTTCTAGCCACCCCATCCTTATGTATTCTGCCCGTTATGGTCACACCAAAATATAGAATCCAATAGATTTAAAAGTATTCCACTTTTATAAAACTATGCATCGCCCATTGCACATCCCGGGAGTGTTGTTCTCAATGGAGGAGATCATACTGATTGGGATAGTTTTCGGGATTAAAAATGTTATGAAATAATGGAGGTGGCAATGGTGAGAGCAGATTTCAGCCAGTTGAAGGATATATACCTGAAGGAAGTTTCACAGATAGCGATGACTTGAGGGTCTGGAGGGGGCTGCATATGAAAGGGGTTGTAGTGACCAGAGACATTTACACAGCTCGGGAGAGTACCAGTGGGAGGCAGAATTCACAAAAACGGGGAGGATTGTAGTGTCTGTAGGGCACCAAAGACATGAGAAGAGCTGTATCAAATTGATGATTGACACAGGCAGGAAAGTGTGAGAGGCTTGGAGAAGCTCACCATGAGAGACAAGAGATGTTATCTAATTGCGGATATTTAAAATTACTGCAGGCAGTCAGAGATCATGAGAGAGTTACAAGGTCCGCTGGAAGTTCTACAGATCTGGAGGATTGCAGAGACTTGATGATGTTGTACATGGAATTAAGGTTATTGGGACTGAAGCTGGGAACAGAGATAGAGATAAGCAGCGAATTACAAAGATTTGGTGGGACATGGTCTCTGATGGAAGTTCCACATCAAGGGATGTTTTGTGGAACTGCAGGACCTTGTAGAGATTGGGAGATTTGAAGGGGCTGGAGCACTTTTCAGAGGCATGGAGAAATGTAGTGACCGCAGGATACAGAGATGGTGAGGCCTGTAGGAGATGCAATAATTTGGAAAGACTGTAGAAGCTGGAGGGGTTCACACAGACAAGAAGGATTGTAGGAAGATGAGGAGTTTTCAGAGATAGGGTGTTTGGAGCATTGTCAGCAATCATTGGTTTGAACGACTGTCCAGACTGGGGGAGGTTTCATTATGAGGGAGGAACAGAGCAAAAGGAAATGGTCGCAGAAAATCGAAGAACATAAACATGTCACTTCGATGCTGTGCCATTGAGGGTCATCAGGAGGAGAGTTTCATTATTAATGTGTAGAGATCCTCAGGGTAATGGACAGGGGGGATACTGAAAGGATGGTTCATTCCCCTTATGGGAGAGAGACAAACAGACAGACTCTTTTTGACAAAAATGGAGAAGGGGTTATCTTTCTTTCACTGGTCCAAACCTCCTCTAGGTTTGTTCCCACACAGCTCAACGGAATGCGATAACAAAGAGCAAGATCCGTTGGGACTGCAGGAGATACGAAACAAAGGCCTGTTTGGAAGGGCTGTAGGGAGTGAGAGACAAGTTCAACAGCTGGAAGGGGTTCCAGGGAGTGGACACGGTCAGGACTAGAGAACATGACACGCTTACTCATGAGAGATAACGATATGGCACTCAGTCAGACACAGCAGGAGGCTCCCAAGCTCTATACCTGTCATTTACTCAGGGAGCTGCTCTCACCCAGTCTGGTGCAAAGCCCCACATACAAACAGCATGATGGTTCCCAGTTCTTGGTGCTCAGGGGCCAGTGCACTCACCCCTGAACCTATCGGTGAGGTATTTACACAGTTATACATTCTCCAGGAACACTGTGTCTTAGCCGACATTAATTGATAAATGCACACGCTCCCAAGCAAAGACCATCTGCACTCAGATTCACTGCTTATACGATCCTCTGAATGACAGTCTGCAGACAACAACAAAATTCACGAAACTCCATTGTATGGGTCAGGTTTAAAAGTAAAACTTCCATTCTCTCAAAATGGATACTCCCCAATGAATGCATCTCATGAAACGGTCACTTTAAAAATCTGTCTTAAAAACATTCCAATGATGGTTTAACGAGGTGAGCGCTGCTCTGTCGTGTAGATCTGGAGGTTATCAGTTGCAGGTTAGTGCTTTCTACCAGAGCAGCACTAGGTCAGCGTCAGGCACACAGACAGCATGGGCAAAATGATTGACATCTGAATCTCACATCTCCAAGTCTGGGAATCTGAAGCTGTGCTCACCCGTTCTCGGAAGTATCTCCAGAATTAGGTAATCAAGATCGGCCTAATGGTCAATCAAAAAAACATGTTGTTCAAATTGTAACATCCTTAAGGATACACAACCCGCTCCCGGCCTCATCCTGCAGTTTCTATGGATACCGCTACATCTAATCTCCTGCGGAATCCACGTCCCTTCCTATATTTACACCATCCCCCGAGTTCTGCAGCCCTTCCTTCCTCCGTAATGTGGTGCAGACTCTACAACTCTTCCTTCCTATGCAATGTTGCCCAGAAGGACACTGGAGAATGGCAGGACTTAGAGATCTGGAGGAATATCGGGTCATTAAGATTTTGCAGCTATTAGGAAAATTGCAGTAGCAAAAAAGAGGCTTCAGTTATTTTGAGGGTTGATGCTAATAAAAGAGGTTACAGACCTAAGGAGGATTGGAGGGGCTTCAAGTGTTTTCACAATTTGAGTGTGGTAGGGATTGGAGGAATTTACCAAATAGGGAGGGTTAAAGACTGTAGGATTCTGCACAAAACCTTTTCACAATTAAAAGCACGATTCCGGGCAGTATTCAAGAATAGAGGAATCTTGGGTCCACGTCCATAGATCCCTGAAGTTGATAGGGTTGTTAAAAAGGTGTATGATGTATTGGCTTTCATAAATAGCGCATTGAGTGGAAGAGTAGCAGCATTATAGAGCCCTCGTTGGACCACATTTTGAATATTGTGTTCAGTTCTGGTTGCCACAATATATGAAGTATATGAAAGCTTTTGAAAGGCTGCAGAGGAGATCTACCAGGATGCTACATGTTTAATGAAGAAAAATTTGGGGGAGCAAGGGTTTCTCTCACTGGAGAAAAGAAGCAAGAATGATGATTTCATAGAGGTGTACAAGGTAATGAGAAATGTAGATAGAGTGGATAGCCAGAGACTTCTAACCATGGCAGAAATGGCTATCGCAAGGGGATAGTTTGAAGGGACTTGGACGAAGGTTTAGGGGCGATGTCAGAGGTAGCGGCTTGACATAGAGAGTGGAATACACCATCAGCGGTGGCACGAGAATCAGATACACTTGGCACACAGATGATAGGAAAATGACGAGTGTGTAGGTTAGTTTAATCGTGGAGTAGGATAAAAGGTCAGAACAACAACGATGGCTGGAGGGCCTGTACTGTGTTGTACTGTTCTGTGTTATAAATAGAGGGCGTTACACTGACAGGAAGAGGTGTTCGGAAAGCTGGAGTGGATGTGATCTGAATGAAGATACACAAATAGAAAGGTGTGCTCGGATTGTCAGAGGTAACAGAGACAGCAATGTTTTGATCTGGAGCAAACGACCCAGACTGGGAGGGCTGTGGGATCTGCAGGTGGTTTCATATGGGGTGCATGGGGCCATAGGAGGTTCCTGAAATGTAGAGAGCTAGAGGGCCTGCAGGAGATCATAGAGATGGGGAGATTGGGGGAATGGAGCAGTTTACAGGGATAAGGATGCTGGCGAGTTTATACAGACTGGGACTATTTAGGGAATGGAGCAGATTACAGTGATAATGGAGGTTGGATAGACTGGAAGAACAAGCACGCATATGACCTGAACAGGTTTACAGATATCGAAAGACTGGGGTTGATTTAGACAAGGAGGGTGTGGAACCAGACAGATTTTCCTGGAGATAAGACCAACAATTATGGTTGGAGCCAGTTTCGCAGATAAAGGAGCATTCGTAATCTCCTCCAGTTGGGTCAAAATGCGAAGGGTTGTAGGGGAGGGTGACGTTAACACAGATAGTGGTGTAAGAGTTGCAGAAGTTTATGCAGATGAGTAGATACATGGAAACACTGGAAGAGCTTACATTGACAGGGTGGGTGATAGTGATGAGAGCATGCTACTTAGATTGCGGTTCCTTTAGGAACTGGATTGGAACAGTCACAGGGACTGGAGTGGGTTCTGCAGATCAGAGTATGGCAGAGACCTGAGAAGATTATAAGGTCTCCACAGATTGATTGTGTCTTTAGGGCTGGAAGAGGTTCGGTAGCTACGGAAACCTTAAAGCGAGTGTATACCATCTTCATTTGCCAGACCAGAACCTCAATATCCATCATCAGCCAGGGATACCTAAACCTACCACTTTTCCCTTCACCCTAACAGGTACATACTGACCCTGGATTTTTAGGATCACACTTTTAAAAGCCTATCCTTTTCCAGTCGTTCCTTTTCCTTCAAACAGAATCTCTCAGGCATCATCTGCTAACCAGAGGGCATAAAATCCCAGCAAGGGCTCACCCATTTAAGATGGAGAGGAGGTGGAATGTATTCACTCAGCGGGTAGTGACTCTGTGGGAAATCCTGATTGCAGGGGGCTGTCGAGGCTACGTCCTTTAGAAAATTTTTTACAGAGATGCTCACATTTTAATTAATCAGGGAAACAAGGGTTTTGCGGAAAAGGCAGGAAAGTTGAGTTGAGGATCATCAGATCAGCCATGATCCGATTGAAGGGCAGAGCATACTCAATGGGCCAAATAGCATAATTACGCTCCTACACCACATGGTCTTACATTAAACTCAATATATCCTGCATAACATTTTGTTTATGCTCAAAAACTCCTTTATAATGGGATTATTACATATTTATTATTACACAGCATTTGATCTACAATAGACAGTTTTGTTGATGGCTCCTTTAAGTGAATATATAGAAAACCATCTCGTATATAATCCAGGATTCCATCCATTACAGCCCTGATACTCATTCCTCATCCAGTCGGGATGGAGACCACTGTCACACACAGATCCTGTCCTGCCCTTGTTACAAGTAAATTCAGTGTCCTGACTGTAACCATATTTATATCCAGCATCCCCTGTTCTCCAATGTGAACTCTGCTCAAGACATCACTATGTATTTCCCAAGTTCCCGAGCTTCCATGTGTTGTGTAAATCCTAAAGCAAATATTTGTTCTGTATCTCAACCATCAACAGTGATTACACACAGACAGCCTCATTGACCTTTCAGGGGAACAGATCTAAAAATATTCCCCTTTGATAAAATCCTGCATCTCCCATTGTTCCTAAGCGTCCAGTTATCATGTATTGTCATATCCTTTATAACACATTCCAGAACGTTCCCAACTTACTGTCAGACTAACACCGTTTGGTTTCAGACAGACTGCGCAAAGCGTGTGTGGAGTCCTTGTGTATCAATCTGAAAAAGGTTGCTTAAAGCAGGTAATAGTGAAGACAAATCAAATGCTACCATTTATTACAGAGGGGATGAAACCTAAAAATAGGGAGGTCTTGCTAAAACAATGCAAGGCACAAGTCAGACTACACCTATATTATAATGAACAATATGAGTGCCCTAAGGAAAGATATTCTTGTATTGAAGGCAGGCCAGGGAAGGTAAACTTGGCTGAACCTGGATTTTCCAATGAGAAGAGGTGGAGTAAATTGACCTTGAACCTATTGGGATTTTGAAGTATGGGAGAGAATTTGAATGAAACATTCAAGATTCTGAGAGTCTTTGACAGGGTAATTGCTGTGAAGCTACAAAATCGAACAGTACAGCAGAGTAATAGGCCCTTCGGCCCACCATGGCTCTGCTAACCATGATGCTATTCTAAACTAATCCCATCTGCCTGCACATGGACGATATTCTCTGCCTGTTCATGTTTCTGTCTAAATGCCACTTCAAAACTTTGCTCTTCTTGCCACTTCTCCCACCTCCTGAGCAGCTTCCACCCTCTTGGTAAAGAAAACTTGCCTCATTCATCTCACTTAAAACGTCTTACTCTCACCTTATACCGAAGCACCCTTGTATTTGACATTTCCAAATTGGAAGAGGAATTCCAACTGTCCAAACTATTCACGCCTCTCCTTATGCTATATATCTGCACACGGTCACCTCTCAGTCCCTGATATTCTCGCAAAACAATCCAACTGAGTCCAACCTCCTTACAGTAAATGCATTTTTGTCCATGCAACATTCTGCCAACCTTCTGTTGCAACCTCCCCAAAGCCCCCACATCCTTCCTGTTGCATGGCGATGAGAACGACACTGAACATTCCAAACATGGCCGAATGAAGTTTCATTTAGTCACAACATGACGTGCAAACGTCTGTACTCAAGACTATGACCAATGAAGGTAATCATACCATACTCCTCCTTTACCACCACATCCTATTGTGTTGTTATTTTCAGGGAGCTAAGGATTTGCATCCAAGATCATCTAGTTATCAATGTTTCCAATTAGTCAATTAGTGCACTTTTCTCTTCCATTTGACTTCATAAATGCATCTCTTCACACTTGTCCCGATGAAATTCTGTTTGCCATTTCTCTGCACAGCGTTCCAGCTCACCTACATCGTGCTGCAACCATTAACATTCTTCCTCACTATCCACAATTCTCCTTTCTATCCCTAATCATTTCATGCCTTTCCAAATGTCGTCTGCAAAATACTAATCAAACTGCTGACCTTTTCATCTGAATCACAGATATAAATTACACACAGATATTACAGCACTGATCCTTGTGAAACAGCATTGGCCACAGGCGTCAACCATAAAGTGTCCACTCCACATGCCTCTGTCTACTATCATCAATAAAATATTGCATCCAACTTAACAACGAGCATGGAGTGTGATTTTATCTTCTAGATCTCCCTTGCTATTTGAAAGTTGTCCATTTAACATGACTCTATATTTTGATTCACAGATTAAATTGGCTGTCTCACTCATGCACTGACTGCATGCTTTCTTCACAACAAAACGGTACCTTGTTTGCTTTTTTTTGCTGATCCTGCCTAAATCCCTACATCTGGTCAGGCAGCATCCAAGGAACAGGAGATTCGACGTTTCGGATGAAGGGCTTTGGCCCGAAACGTCGAATCTCCTGTTCCTTGGATGCTGCCTGACCTGCTGCGCTTTAACCTGCAACACATTTTCAGCTCTGATCTCCAGCATCTGCAGACATCACTTTTTACTTAAATCCCTACATCCCCTCAATAATCACATTGCTGTCATGATCATAGTGCAGCCACCCCTCCACAATAACAGTTCGATCATATCTGTTCTCTTCATTCCATCTGGCATTCCATCTGCCTTGTTGCAAATGTATGGCGCATGTCACCGGGAGAGGGCCTTGGAGGGATGGATAGAGATCACACAGTGTTTGGGGGCGCAACAATGTTGCAGGGTCAAACATACCTACAGTTTCTACAGAATGCTCACAGGAGAAAACGTTTTATTGTTTGGAGGAAGGTAGAGAGATAAAGCGTCTTTGATTAGACTTCAGAGTTAGGGATGTGTGTAGGGTTGTGGATCGTTACATGAGAATATCACAATGATAAGGAGGATGGTATGGACTTTCGAATATTACAGGGAAAGGGAGGGTGGTATGGACTGGAGAATGTTGCAAGCACATGGAAGATGATATAGACTGGAGAATGTTGCTTGGATAGGCAGGGAGTTGTAGACTAGATAAAGTTAGAAGGAGAGATGATTTTATGCACTGGAAGGTATGTCAGAGAGAGTGAGTTGTGTGCATGCTGCAAGATACGACAGGGATAGGGAAGCTTGTAGAGACTAGACGAGAGAGTCTTAGAGAGGCTTGTGAGAGACCAGATCCACTTATGAGCATAGGATGTGCTACAGTGAGCACAGCCTTTTGCAGATATGAATGAGGATACATGGCCACAAAACAGTCACACCTATACATAGGTATAGTGGAACGGAAGAAATTGAAGAGATTACACAGACTGGGATTGTTGTATACAGTGGAGTAGATTAAACTGTTAGGGATGGTTTTAGAGACTAAACACCATTAGGAAATAATGGGGATTGCTATGCTGAAAGTGGGTTTGAGCAAGGTTGAGGATATAGACCTGAAGGAGCTTTCGCAGATAGCGATGGCTTTCGGGTCTGGTAAGGGCAGCACAGTAAAGGGAATTGTCGTGGCTGGAGGCATTTACACAGATAGGGAGAGTATTAGTGGTCAGCAGAATTCACAAAAATGGGTCTGCAGGTCACGACAGAAATCAGAAGGGTTGTATCAACTTGATGGTGTACACAGGCAGGGAAGGTTATGGGGATTTGAGCAGCTCACCATGACAGAGAGACACATCGAGTCAAGAGCTGTAGCAGAAAGATTACTATGTTTAATTGTACAGAACTCCACATAAGTCTGTCCTGGTTCTTCCTTTATGCTCCTGAACCGCTGTCGTTATGCTTCTGGTACTAATCCAGAAGCACTTAAAATAGCCTGTTTGACATGTACATAATCTGTTGACCACTCATGACACAGCGCTGCAAATACCTCACTGGCTCTGCCTAAGAGCTTAGAATGAATTAGCTTTACCCACAAGACCTCAGGCCACTCCATCTGCCGATCCAATGTTTCAACTGAAGTACAGAGGTCCTTGAAAGTAGAGTCACAGGTAGATAGGGTAGCAAAGAAGGCACTTGGTATGCATTCTTTTATTGGTCAGAGCATTGAGTACAAGAGTTGGGAGGTCGTGTTGCGGCTGTACAGTACATTGGTTAGGCCACGTTTGGCAACCCGTGTGCAATTCTCTAAACTTCCTATCGGAAGGATGTTGTGAAACTTGAAGGGTTCAGAAATGATTTACAACGATGTTGCCACTGTTGGAGGATTTGAGCAATAGGGAGAGGCTGAACAGGCTGGGGTTGTATTCCCTGGAGCGTCCGAAGCGGGGGGGGGGGGGGTGGGGGTGGGGGGGAGACCTTACAGAGGTTTACAAAATTATGAGAGGCATGGAAATGATAAATAGACAAAGCCTTTTCCCTGGCGTTGGTGAGTCCCGAAATAAAGGTAATAGAGAGGGGAAATGTATAAAAGAGAGCTAAGGAGCAAATATTTCACATAGAGGGTGGTACACATTTGGAATGAACTGCCAGAGGAAGTGGAGGAGCCCTGTACAATTGCACCACTTGAAAGGCATCTGGATGAGTATCTGAATAGAAAGGGTTTAGAGGGAGATGGGCCAGGTGCTGATTGTTGTGACTAGATTGGCATGGACAAGTTGGACTTAAGGGTCTGTTTCCATGCTGTACATCTCTATGATTCACTGACTCTAATTGCCGAAGTTTCAAATCACCTCAGGCAGTTAATGATCGAGATAGAATTGTAAGGTCTTTGGGGGTTACACAGTATGGCAGGATTTCTGGGGCGTGATGATGTTGTATATGGAAGTACGGTTGTCGGGACGGAACCTGGAACAGAGATAGAGAGAGCCGCAGGGGATTACCGATATCTGGAGGATCGTGGTCTCTGGTGGAAGGTCCACGTAGAGGGATGTTTTGTGGAACTGCAGGACCTTGGAGAGATAGGCAGATTTGAAGGGGCTGGAGGGGTTTAAACATGCATGGAGAAATGTAGCGACTGGAGCATGCAGAGTAGTGAGGGCTGTAGGAGATGGAATAATTTAGCAGGACTTTAGAAGCTGGAGGGGTTCGCACAGACAAGGAGGATTGTAGGAGTGTGAGGAGTTTACAGAGGTAGGGAGGTTGGAGCATTTTCAGTAATTACTGGTTTGGAGCACTGTCCTGACCGGGGAAGGTTTCAGAATGATGGAGGGATAGAGCAAAAGAAAACAGTTGCAGAAAATCGGGGAACATAAACATGTCACTTTGGTGCTGTGCCACTGAGTGTCATCAGGAGGAGAGTTGTCCTCATTAATATATACAGATCCTCAGGGGAATGGACAGGGTGGATGCTGAAAGAATGGTTCCTTCCCCTTATGGGAGAGAGACAAACAAGCAGACTCTGTTTGAAAAGATGGAAAAGGGGGAGTTGTCTTTTTCCTCCAATGGCCCAAACCTACTTCAGGTTTGTTCCCACACAGCTCAAAGGAATGCAATGCAATAATATTGGTCATTTAGGATTGCAGGAGATAGAAGACCAAGGCCAGGTGGGAAGGGCTGGAGGGAATGAGAGAGAGGGGAGATGTTCAACAGCTGGAAGGGTTTCCAGGGAGTGGACATGGTCAGGACTGGAGAACATGACATGCTCACTCATGAGAGGGAGATAACGATATGGCACAAAGTCAAACACAGCAGGAGGAAAACAAGCTCCATTCCTGTCATTTACTCAGGGAGCTTCTCTCATCCAGTCTGGTGCAAAGCCCCACTTATAAATAGAATCTAGATTAGAGTGGTGCTGGTAAAGCACAGCAGGTCAGGCAGCATCCGAGGAGCGGGAACATCAACATCAGGCAAAACTTCGATTTGCAATTCTCACTTTTGCCACGTACAATCAGCATGAGGTTTCCCAGTTCCTGGTGCTAAGTCCCAGTGCACTCACCCCTGAACCAGTCGGTGAGGTATTTACACAGTTACACATTGTCTAGAAACACTGTATACTAGCTGATATAAACTGGTAAATTGACAGGCTACCAAGCAAAGACCATCTGCACTCAGATTCCCTGGTGATACAATCCTCTGAGTTATAGTCTGCAGAAAACAACGGAATCCACGAATCCCCATTCCATGGGTCAGGGTCAATGATAAAAGTGTCAATCTTTCAAAATGAGAACTCCTCAATTTCTGCATCTCTCGAAACTGGCATTTAAAAATATTAAAATGAAAAACATTCTAAATGAAGGCCTTGATGAGGTGATCTGTGGTCAGTCCTGTGGTAAGATCAGGATGTTACCAGATACATTGAGAGTACATTCTACCAGAGCGCCACCAGGTCAATCTCAAGACACAGAGACAATAGGCAAATAGATTCACATCTGAACTCACATCTCCCAGCCTGGGAACCTGAAGCTGTGCACAGCCATTCCGGTAAAGATCTCTAGTAACAGGACATCAGAGCCAGAAGACTGGAGGTTGGCTATCGTGCTGCTACTATTTAAGGAAGGCAGTAAGGAAAAGCCATGGATCTATAGACTGGTGAGCCTGACATCGGTGGGCAAGTTGTTGGAGGGAATCCTGAGGGACAGTATGTACATGCATGAGTCAGGGTCAAGGAAATGGTAAGACTTATTAGGGATAGTCAACATTGCTTTGAGAGTGGGGAATCATGCCTCACAAACTTGATTGAGTTTTCTGAAGAAGTAACATAGAGGATTGATGAGGGCAGAGCAGTGGATGTGATCTATGTGGACTTCAGTAAGGCGTTCAACAAAGTTCCCCATTGGAGACTGGTTCGCAAAGTTAGATCTCACAGAATACAGGGAGAACTAGCCAATTGGTACAGAACTGGCTCAAAGGTAGAAGACAAAGAGTGGTGCTGGAGGGTTGGTTTTCGAACTGGAGGCCTGTCAACAGTGGAGTGCCACAAGGATCGGTGCTGGGTCCAATATTTTGCATTATTTACATAAATGATTTGGATATGAGCATAACAGGTATAGTTAGTAAGTTTGCAGATGACAACAAAATTGGAGGTATAGTGGTCAGCGAATGAGGTTACTTTCAATTACCATGGAATCTTGAACAGTTGGGCCAATGGGCTGAAAAATGGCAGATGGAGATTAGTTCAGATATATGCAAGGTCCGCATTTTGCCAAAGCAAATCTTTGCTGGACTTACACAACTAATATTAAGGTCTGACGGAGTATTACTGAACATAGAGATATTGGAGTAGAGATTCATTGCTCCTTGAACACAGAGTCGCAGGTAGGTAGGGCAGTTAGGGAGGCATTTGGTATGCTTTCTTTTATTGGTGAGAGTATTCAGTGCAGGAGTTGGGAGGTCATGTTGCGGCTGTACAGGACATTGGTTAGGTTACTTTTGAAATATTGTGTGCAATTCTGGTCACCTTCCTATCGGAACGATGTTGTGAAACTCGAAAGGGTTCAGAAAAGATTTACAAGGATGTTGCCAGGATTGGAGGGTTTGAGCTAAAGAGAGAGGTTGAATAGACTGGAGAAGTTTTCACTAGAGCATCGAAGGCTGAGGGGTGACTTTATAGAGGTTTATAAAATCATTAGGGGCGACCTTATAGAGGGTTATAAAAACATGAGGGGCATGGAGAGGCTAAAGAGACAATGTCTTTATCCTCGGGTGTGGGAGTCCAGAACGGGAGGGCATAGGTTTATGGTTAGAGAGGAAGATATAAGTGACTTAAGGGGCATTTTGTTTTCATGCAGAGGGTGGTGCAGGTATGGAATGAACTGCCAGAGGAATTGGTGAAGGCTGATACAAAGACATCTGGATGAGTATACGAATAGGAAGGGTTTTCAAGAATATGGGCCAGATGCTGGTAGGTGGAAGTAGATTGGCTTGGGATATCTGGTCGGCATGGATGCCTTGGACCGAAGGGTCTGTTTCCATGCTGTGGGTCTCTTTGACTCTAAGAACGGCTGAATGGTTCAATAAAAAATGATCTGTGGTTCAAATCATAACATCCTTCAAGTCCCACAACTCATTCTTGGTCCCACCCTGAACGTTCTATGAGTCCCAGTCCCTCTAACCTCCTGCAGGATCCACGTCCCTTCCTACATTAGTACCATCCTCCAGGTTCTGCAGCCCTTGCTACCTCTGTAACATGGCGCATTCTCTCCAACTTTTCCCTCCTCTGCAATGTTCCCCATAAGGGCAGTGTAGGCCGGTGGCATTTACAAGAGTTAAGAAGGGATATCGGGACTGGAGGATTTTGCAGGCATTAGAAATATAGGGACTTGAGGAGGTTTCACAATTTATGAGTGTTGTAGGGATTGTGGGAAGTTACAAAGATTGGGATGGTTTCAGATTGGAGGATTCTGCAGAAAAGCTTTTCATGGTTAAAGGCAGGATCCTTAGCAGTGTATACAAACAGAGGCATCCTGTGTCCCAAAAGTTGCCATCCAATTTGAGAAGGTGTTAAGAAGGCATATGGTGTGTTGGCTTTCATTAGCAGATTTGGCTAAGACCCTAAACAGTTTTTTTCACTCCAGAACTTACTGTGGACAAAGACTGGGGAACTCAGGGAACAAGAGTAATACGTTAGACCACAATTGGAGTACTCTGCAATTCCAGTCTCCCTGCTCTAGGAAGGATGTTGTGAAACTTGAACGGGCTCAGGAAAGGTTTACAAGATGTTGCCAGGGTTGTTGCTGAATAAACTGTGGCTATTTTCCGTGGAGCATCATAGACTTTAAAGAGGTTTATAGAAACATGAGGGGTATGGATGGGGTAAACATTCAAGGTCTTTTCCCAGGGTTTGGGAAGTCCAAAACTAGAAGTCATAGGTTTAAAGTTAGAGGGGAAATGTTTAAAAAGGGACCGAAGGGACAGCATTTTCATGCACATCGTGATATGTGTTTGGAATGAGCTGAGAGAGAATGTAACGGAGACTGATACAATTACAACATTTAAAAGGTATCTGGATGGGTATATGAGTAAGGGTTCAGAGGTACATGCGCCAAATGCTGGAAATAGGATGAATTTATTTAAATCTTCTGGTCAGCATGGATGAGTTGGACCGAAGGGTCTTTTTCTGTGCTGTACATCTCTATGACTTGAAAAGAGTGCATGTTATAGAAGAGGTGGTGCTTGTGGTTTTAAAACACGATGGTATGGAAAGCCCCAGGACCTGATTAAGTGCATCGCAGGACATTGTTGGATGCTAGGGAAGAAATTGAGGAGCTACTAGCAAGGGTATTTGTACCATTGACAGTAATGTGTGATGGGCTGGAATACTGGAGGTTGGTTTAGTGGACAGTGAAGGAGGTTTTCTAATGTTACAAAGAGATCTTGATGAAATTGGTGAATGGGCTGAAAATCTGTAGATGGAATTCAATCTGAATAAGTGCGATGTAGTGTACTTGGTAAAACAAACAAGGGTAGAGCTGATACAATTAATGTTCGGGCCTCGGTTAGTGATTTAGTGCAGAGGGACCTCCGGGTTCAGGTACATAATTCTTGAAGTTTGCATCACAGGATGTATAAGACAGTGCTTGGCATGCCTGACTATTGCTCAATCCATTGAGTGTAGGATTTGGGACATGATTATGATATTGTACGGACATTGGTGAGGACTCTTCTGCAATACTCTGTCCAGTTCAGGTCACCCAGTTATCGGAAGAATATTATTAACCTGAAGGGTGTTCAGAAGATATTTACAAAGAACTCGCTGGGCATGAAATGCTTGAGTTCTGAAAAATGGCTGGATACGCGGCGTTTTTTTTTCCAGTGGAGTCTTTGGGTTGAGAGGTGACCTTATAGAAGTTTAAGAAAGAAGTTGGGATTATAGATCGCGTTAATGGTAGTTGGCTTTTCCTTACGATGAGGCAGTCACAAGTGGACGGGCCACACTTTTAAGGTTAGAAGAGAGAGATGTTAAAAAAAACGAATATAAGGAGCACAATTGTTACACAGAGGATGGTTTGAGTAACGAATGAACTGCCTGAGGTAGAGGTCGGTACAATTACAACGTTTAAAATACATTTAGTTAAGTACATGGATAGGAAAGGCTTGGAGGGATATGGGCCACCAAGAGGCAGCTGGGATGGGTTTCGTTTGAGATTACGGTTGGTATCAACTGAAGGGTCAGTTTCTATGCCGTACAGCTCTGACAACAATATGGTTTTTTTCCGTTATTTAAGAAAGACTGCGATGGAAACCCAGGGAACTAAAGGCCAATTAGCCCAATGTCAGTGGTGGGTAAGTTACCGAAATGATTCTGCCAGACAGGAGTTACATGCATTTGGAAAGGCAAGAATTGATGACGATTTTGCGTGCAAAGTCTGGTCTCACTAACGTGATTGTTTTTGTTGAAGTGGTGACCGTATATTGTCTACACAACCGTCAGCAGGACCTTTGACGGGATTTAGCATGATATACTAGTTCGTATGATTAGATCACATATCATCAGGGGGAGCTAGCCAACTGGATACAAAATTTGGCTTGACAGTAGGAGACAGGGGGTGGTGGGAGTTGATTGTTGTTCAGACTGGAGGCCTGTGAGCAGCGGTGTGCTACAAGGATCGGTGCTGGGTCTACTGATGTGCATCATCGACAAACGATTTGGTTGAGAATATCAGAGACATTGTTAGTAATTTCGGGGATGATCAATTTAATGGCATAGTGGGCACTGAATATGGTTATCAAACGGAATCTCGACCAACTGGGTCAGTGAACCAAGGCATGAAAGATAGATTTTAATTCAGGTATTGAGTTTTGGACTAACACCGTTAATGGTACAGCCCTGGGCAGTGTTGTCGAACAGAGAGAGACCAAGGGGTGCAGTTGCATTCTTCTTTGGAAGTGGCATCACAGGTGGACAGGGTGGGAAAAGCGGCCTTTGGCGCACTTGCCCTCATTGGCCAGCACTTTGATACATGAGTTGGAGATATTTGTAACTTTGTCTTCAATATTTCCCTTGGACAGAGGAGGCTTATAAGGGGTGACCTTATGAAAGTTTATAAAACCATGCAGGGAGTAAGAATGGTGAATGGCCAATAGTGAGTCCAAAACTAGAGGGTGTAAACGGGAGGTGAGAGAGCAAAGATTTAAAGAGGGAGCTGACGGGTAACATTATCCATAGAGGATGTTGCATAGATGGAACGAGCTACCAGGGCCACATGGGAGAAACAAGAACAATTACAAGATGGAAACGAAATTTAAGCAGGTACATGGAGAGGTGAAGGTCTGAAGGGATATGGACCAAACACAGGCAAATGCGACTCATCCAGTTTTGGAAAAATGGTCAGCATTGATGACTTGGACTGAAGGTTCAGGTTTCATACTGTATGATCTTGTACCCAGTTAAAGAGGAGAAGAATACTGAGATATGATATGTTGTAGACACGAAAGCAAGATATAGCCATAGGGGTTGGTAGTCTGGAAATCGGTACATTTAAATATGCGGAGGGCATATATGGAAAGAAGGAGGTTACAGTGATAGGAACTGTTGCAGGAGTGAAAACTATATTGAAACACGGATCCACAAGATATACCATTGGTACCGTGTTGGAGAGAGTACACAGAACAGAAAGATCCCAGGCAACATTCGCATCCTCTCGTGGGAGGCCTGCTTTCCCCTCTGTTGTACTGATGCTAACTAAGTCAGCACAGGCCTGGATTCATAACTGTGAACTCTCTATGCTGTCTCAGTGCAACCTAAGTTAAGGTAGACGTGGTGATTGAGCTGGAGGTGTGTCCGTAATGTGCTCGTCCTCCAGCACTGTATCTGTGTCATGTCCTGTTAGCTGATGTTTTGAGCCCTCTCATTACTGTCTGCTCTGTGCACTCTAAGTGATCTTACCTCACTGCAGGATTTATTGAAGGCACCTTTCTCCCTGCCCTTTGTCTCTGTGGCTGACCAACCATCTTCAATTTGGTGATGGACGAGACATCCCGCAGTTGGGAAGTCTATTGAGTCAGGACATCCCTCAGTACCTACAGGAGGCAGACAAATAGACAGAACGGAAAATTACACTGATGTAGTAAAGGTTACACATGTAGAATGGCACTGAGTCCAACAGAGATCTGGAAAGTCCCAGTCTCCCCCTCACGCCCCTCCCCCCAGTCTGTGCTGTTGCATCTCTCTGGAGTGGAGAATTCTGTTAGTTCAGGATCTGGAGTAACTGCAAGAGTGAGAGGCACTGACAGAGGCAGCAATTAGACTTACACTAAGGGATAAAACATGGAGAGATACTGAGTGATATCACCAGAGTTCAGGAAGGTGCCATGATCAAACAATTGTGACAAAAGTATAGAATGAGCTTCATGATGCACTGCTACAACTGTCAGGAGTGAGCAACCTGTGAACAGGCGAAGTGATGGCCTAGTGATATTATTGCTAGACCATGTATCCAAAACCTCAGCTAAAGTTCGGTGGAGGAAGGTTTGAATCCCACTATCTGAAATGGCAGAAATTGAAATCAATAAATTCAAATATTATTATTAACATTCCATAAATATGTATGAGACCATTGCTGATGTACAAAAAAACCAAACACTTTTCCTTTCCAGAAGGACATCTGCCCATCCTCACGTGGTCTGCACGACATACCCACAGCAAAGTGTTTTCCAAATCCAAATAGAAAAGGTGATGCATTGGAAAAGCACGGGGATGTGGCTAAAGTCAAGCAGAAAGGAACAGGGTGGGATAAGGTTTAACTAAATCTCTACATTAGCGAATTGGTTTCTAATAGGAAATGTTGGGAACGAGTACACAAAATTTTTTCCGCCTAGACAAAGTATTTTCAATAAGGAAGCTGGATTTGTGACACAGAGGTGAGAGAGATTTAGACATCAAAGATATGTGGTTACAGGGTGAACAAAATGTGGAACATAACTATTCAATAGTTCATAACCTTGTGGAAACTCAGGCAAAATGGGTAACACTAACAATAATGTATAACAAAGGCATTAAATAGAAAGCGGGGCGGGGGGGGGGGGGGTCCTTAAATATGAACAGGCAAAAAATGGTCACAAATTCTCCTTAGCAGATAATGTTAAGGGTAAGGCATAAGATATTTAATAAGTACAGTTAGTGTAAGAGGATCCCCAACTAAGCAGTGGGGCCTGTTAGAAACGAAAGGGACAAACAGTGCATGGAGCCAGAGGAAGTAGGTGAGGTCTTCAATGAATACTTCCCATCTGTATTCACACAGGAGAAAGGCATTGGAGCCAGGGATTTCAGTTGGGATGCTGAGGTTCTGGAACATGTTAAGCTCAATGAGAAGGAGGCATTAAATGTATTCACAGGCAAAAAGGTGGAGAAATTCCCAGTAACGATAAAGTATATCCCAGGCTGTAATGACAGGGAAGGGAGCAGATTGCTGGGGCCCTGGCGGATATATTTAATACTTTGCTGGCCACAGGTGAAGTGACGAATGACTGGACTATAGCTAATGTGGTTCCTTTGTTCAAGAGCAGTAGGGATAGGCCAGGTAATTACAGAGCAGACAGTATGACAGCAGGGGGAGCGAAATTATTGGAAACAATTCTGAGGGACACAAAGAATCAACATTCGAAAGGACAGGAATACATTAGGGATTGTCCTCTGATATTGATGAGGTCAGTGCAGATGATGTGGTTTACATGGAGTTTATTAAGATCTTTGACAAGGTCCCACATGGAAGGCTGGTCCAAAAGGGAAGAGCCCATGGAATCCAAGGCAAGTTGGAAAATTGGATCCACAATTGGTGGAGGATGTCTTTCACAATTGGAAGCCTTTGCCCAGCGGGTGTACCACAGGGATCTGTACAGGAGCCATTGCTGGATATTATGTTCAATAATATCTAAGATGTGAAAGGAGAAGGATTCATTAGTACGTTTGCAGTTGACATGAAAGGTGAGGGTGTTGTCCACAGTGAGGGGGATGGTCTCAGGCTGCAGTCTGATATGGATCAGATGATAAACTGAGCAGAGTATTAGCAGATGGAGTTTATTTCTGATCACTGTTGGAAGTTTAATAAGTGAACGATATCCATCATGAATTGTAGGTCCTCCTGAAATACTGAGGAACACATGGACCTTGGTGGACAAGTCCCTGGATGTCTGAACGCCTGAAGGTGTCAGCACAAATAGACAGGGTTGGGAAGACACCTGAACTGGGAGCAGGAGGGGGACCCATATCCTGGTGGGGAGAGTTGCTGGAGCTGCTGGAGAGGATTTACACTTATCTGGCAGGGATATGGGACCCATAACAGTCGGAAGGCCAGAAAGAAATTTGAGGCTGGTACAGATGTTCAAGAGAGCAATATAAATAGACAAGGCAGGCAAGAACATAGCAGGCAATGAGTGAAAACTGGTGGGTTAAACTGCATTGATTTCAATGCAACGTACCAGGCAGATAAGGCAGATGAACCCAGAGCATGGATGGGAACATGGGACTGGGATGTTGCAGGTATTACAGAAACACAGCTGAGGGAGCGACAGGACCAGCAGCTCAATGTTCCAGTGGACAGATGCTGCAGGAAGGATAGATCAGGAAGCAAAAAAGGAGGAGAGCTGGCGGTTTTGTTTGGGGTAAAAATCCCAGCAGTATCTAGAGGGAGTATTCATGCAGCATCGCCCAGATAAGCGATATCGCTGGAATGGAGAAATAGAAATTGGTCAACAGTTTGCTACGGTCATACTACAGTAATAGACAATGGGAGATAAACGAGCAAGTTCGTCAGGAAATCTCAGATACCTGTTAGAATAATAGGGGTGTAAGCGTAGGGGATCTTAACCTTTCCAAACTTGGACTGGGATTGCTACTGAGTTAAGCATTTGGATGGAAGGAATTTGTTAAGCGTGCTCCAAAAACTCCCAGTCATTACGTAAATGGCCCAACTGGAGAATGGGGCTAAACCTATCCTCCCCTTGGGAAACAAGGTAGGAATGGGACTGAGGAGTTACTGGGGAGCACTTTGGAAAGTCACCACAATTGTATTAGTTTGAAAATAGCGATGGAAAAGGACAGGCCTGGTCCACAAGTTCAAGTTATACAATGGAACAAGACAGTATTAGACAGGACTTTTTAAAGTAGATATGGGGAGGTTATTTGCAGGTAAAGGAAAGTCTGGTAAGTAGGAATATCTTAAAACCGAGATAAAAGGAGCGTTCAGCGCCAGCCTGTTCTTGTTAGTGTGCTGCTCAGTGATGACAGAATTAGGAAACATTGGCTGAGTTTCGAGGCTCTGGTCAAGAAAAAAGTGGGCACATGTCAGATATAACTGGCTGACCCAAGGAAATCCCTTCAGGAGCATCGGGACTGTAGAAATACACTTAGGATTGAAATCAGGAATGCAAAAAGGGGACATAAGATAGCTTTGGCTGAGAAAGTTAAGGAGAATTGAAAAATGTTCTGCATCTGTATGAAGGCAAAAGAAGAGCAAGGGACAAATCCGGTATTCTCAATGATCAATGAAGCCAACAATGTGTGAAATTATACAATTCTAAACAAATATTTCACTTTGGAACTTACTGTGGATAAATACTGGGGAGCTCAGGGAGCTAAACAGTGTTTGGCCCGACTACTATTGGAATACTGTGTGCAATTCTGTTCTCAATGCCAAAGGAAGGATGTTGTGAAACATGAAAGTGTTCAGAAAAAATGAACAAGGATGTTGCCAGGGTTGGTAGGTTTGCGCTACAGATAAAAAGCTGAATAAACTGGGGCTGAATTCAATTGAATATGGGAAGCTGAGAAGTTAACTGATAAAGGTGTTCAAAATCATGCTGATCATCGATAGGGTCAATCGACAAGGTTTTTTCCCCAGGCTGGGAGTTTCCCAACCGACAGGACATAGCTTTAAAGTGCGAGAGAAAATTTCTAAAGGGAGCTAAATGACAATTAGTTCCTGCAGAGTGTATCAAATAAGCTACCAGAGGAAATAGTAGAGGGTTATAGAAATACATTTAAAAGACATGTGGATGTGTGAATGAATAGGAAGAGTTTAGAGGGATATTGGTAAAAATCTGGCAAATTTGACTAGATACATCATGCAGGAGTTGTTTCTGTGCTAAGGATTTGTTTCTGTGCTATACATCTCTATGACTCAATGTTTTGAAATGAGTCCACATGAAGAGGAGGTGCTGGAAGTTTTATCCATTTCCATTGCTAAACTAAACATATCTGAATTATGGTTACTCTCTCCAAAGTGCTCGCACACAACTAAATCAAACACCTGGCTTGGTTCATTGCCAAGCACCGGATCCAATGTGGCCTTCACTCTTGTCGGCCCTTCTGTACACACTAGACGAAAACTGATCCATCCAACATATTAAAGTTTTAGCATTTCCAGTCAATGTTGGGGAAGTTAATGTCCCGCATAATGACGACCCTGTTCCTTTCACTCCAAACCAGAATAATTTTGCTAATCCTCTCTTGGACTTCCCTGGAACTCTGTGGAGGTCTATTAAAAAATACTCCAAGCAGTGTGATCTCTCCTCCCCGATTCTAACCGCAGCCCACACTACCTCAGTAGACGAGTCCTCATAAAAAGTTCTCTCAGCCACCGTTATACTATCCTTGAGTAACATGACATGTATGGACCCATTGCAGTGCTTCAAACTCCATGAGCCGGCCATACTCTCTATGTCAGACAGACTCAGTCTGGAACCTCCTCTGTCCTTAAGGCCTTATACAATGCCTGCGCTCCTCTGTTTACTCTTTGCACGTTCCCTTTCCAACCCACCCAACCTGCTTCACTCCACAGTTGGAGCTGTCAAAGGCAGAAGTCTGTGCAATAGCCTCCCTAACCTTCTCTATCCTCCTTTAAGAAGTATTTTAAAATCATTCTGTTAAATCAATGTTTTGATCATCCACGAAGCACCTTAGCAGATTTGCCATTGTGAAAGATTCCATACAATGCAAGTAGTTGTTATTATTGCCGTACATTAGGGGAAACATGAATGATGCATTCAAAGTTCTAACAAGAAAGTCACTGATAGGTGTAGTGTGTCAGCCACCAAATAATAACATCACATTGGGATGGGCAATAATCAAATAAATAACTAATGCCTGTAAAAATGGTACGGCTATTATCATGGGTGATTTTAATCTACACGTAGATTGGTCGAACCAGTTCAGTCAGGGTAGCCTTGAGGGGTTCATTACGTGTATTCATGATAGTTTTCTTGAACAGTATGAAATGGAAGTAACAAGGGGGCAAGCTATCCAAGATCTGGCTCCTGTGCAATGAGACAGGAATAATTAATTACCTCAGAGTTAGGGATCCTCTTGGAAGAAGTGATCACTGTATAGTTGAATTTAGAATACATATGGAGAGTGTAAAGATAAAATCGAATACCTGTGTCCTGTGCTTGAACACAGGGAACTAAAATAAAATGAAGGAAAACCTGGATAAAGTAGACTGGAAACAAAGATTATATGGTGGGACAGTTTACGAGCAGTGGAAGATTTTCAAAGACACTTTACAAAGTGCTGAGCAAAGGTATATTCCAGTGAAAAGGAATGAGTGTAAGAAAAGGCATACACTGCAATGCTGAGCTAAGGAAAGCGATCAAATCGAACGAGAAGACATACAAAGTAGATAAAAAGAGCATGAAACTATAACTGGGAAATCTTAAACGGTCAACAGAAAGCCACAGAAAAGCTATAAAGAAAAGTTGGTTAGAACTTGAGAAAAAATAAACTAGCACAGACTATAAAGACTGATAGCAAAAGGCTATATTGAACGAGAAAAGAGTGGCTAAACGTTGGTGCTTGGAAAATGAGAAGGAGCATTTAGTTATGGGACATCACAGTGGAGGATACAAATATTTTGCCAGTAATTAACAAAGACACATAGGTAGTGAGGATTTGGAAACTAACATTATTACAGAACAGATAGTGTTGGACTGTTGGAGGTAATTGAGCTAATGATAGAAAAGTCTCCTGACCGTAATGGAATGCACCCCAGAGTGCCAACAGAGATGCCAGGAGAAATAGCAAATGCACTGGCAGTAATTTTGCAAAATTCACTGGACTCTGTGGCAGTCACAGCAGACTTAAAAGCAGCAAAAGTGACGCCACTGTTTAAAAAAAAAGAGGTGGACAAAAGATCGGGAACTATACACCAGTTAGCTTATTGTCTTTAGCGGGGAAAATGCTTGGGTCTATTATCAATGAAGAAATAGCAGGGAATCTCGATAGAAATTGTCCCATTGAAAATACACAGCATGGGTTCATGAAGGGCAGGTCATGCTTGACAAATCTTTCAGATTTCTATGAAGACATTTCGGGCAAGGTGGACAACGGGGACCCAGTGGATACGATGTACCTGGATTTCCAAAAGACCTTCAACAAGGAGCTGCGCAAAAGGCTGTTTCATAATAGAAGGGTGCATGGCGTTCGGGATAGGGTATTAGCATGAACAGAATATTGGTTGACTAATAGGCAGCAAAGTCTGGGGAGAAATGAGTATTAATCTGGCTAGCAATCAGTGACTAGTAGTGTGCCTCAGGGATCAGTGTTGGGACTACGATTATTTAGAATTGAAACAGATGATTTGGAGTTGTGGACCACATGGAGGATATCAATGGATGCATGAGACTAAGATGAATTGCAGGTTAAAGTGTGCGGAGGACTGTGAAAATTTGTAGAGTAACATAGATACATTGAGTGAGTGGGCAATGGTCTGGCAAATGGAATACAATGTTCATAAATGTAAAGTCATACTGTTAGGTTGCAGTAACATAACAAAAGAGATTATTACTTGAAGTATAAAAAGTTGCACCATTTACTATGCAGAGGTACCTGGGTATCCTTCTGCATAAGGGTTGGTCACCAGGTACAACAATCAATTCAGAAGGCAAATGGAGTTTTGTCCTTCATTGCCGAAGGGATTGTATTTAAAAGCAGAGATTATGTTCTTGCCATATTGGGTGCTGGTGAGGCCACACGTGGAGTACTGCATGTAGATTTTATCTCCTCACTTGAGAAAGGATGTACTGGCACGAGAGCAGGTGCCGAGGAGTTACGAGGAGATAACTAGGTTGATTCTGGATTGAGGGAGTTGGCTTAACAGACACTGAGTAGATTGGGATTATATTCATTGGAATTTATAAGAATAGGAAACATATGAAATAATGAATGGAATGGATAAAATCGAAGTGGAGAGGTAGTTTCCACTGGCAGGTGAAGCTAGGACAAGAGGGCTTCAGCTCAAGATTTGAGGCAGCAAATTTTGGTCTGATTTGAGAAGGAACTCTTAACCTCTATGGAATTCATTGCCCAGGGAAGTAGTTGATGCTAATTCAATAAACGTTTTTAAAGCTAAGGTAGCTTTTCTTTTTAAATAAAAATAATTAATTAAGGAATACGGTGAGAATGTGAGTAAATTGTTCTGCATCTACGAAATGATCATCCATGATATTATTGAATGGCAGAGCAGGCTCAAAGGGCTGGACGGCCTTCTCCTGTTCCTTGTTCTTATGTTATGTATTCCTCCCTCACTAGTGACTTGGAGGTGCTCGTGTTAGATTAGGATGGACAAAATTAAAATTCGCCGAACACCAGGTTATAATCTAACAGGTTTATTTGGAAGAACGAGCTTTGCTGCTTCTTGATCAGGTGGGTGTATGATTGGTAACTTTGGATTAGTGGTGCTGGAAGAGCACAGCATTTCAAGCAGCATCCGAGGACCAGTAAAGTCGACGTTTCAGGCAAAAGCCCTTCATCAGGATCAGCCTGAAACGTCACCTTCGCTGCTCCTCGGATGCTGCCTGAACTGCTGTGCTCTTCCAGTAACACTAATCCAGAATTTGGTTTCCAGTATCTGCAGTCATTGTATTTACTGACCTGATTTGTAACTTTGTCCCTCACTCTTGTAACTGATAAACAGCAACAAAAGCCACAAAGCAGGGTGCTTGCTCCAGGCAACAATGGGCTGCAGGTGATTGATGTTAGCGGCATACCAATGGAAAGACAGAGGCAGATGGTCCTCCGATCAATCAGAGTGAATGATGGGCGGGACTAGACTATGCCACGAGATCACCCTTGCGGTCGGTGAGGACGTGCGGACAGAGAGCTGTCGGTAAGAAAAGAAATAAACAGCAGGAAGCGGGGGGGAAACGATGTTGGTATGGGCTGAGACGTTTAATAAACATTTGGTACACATCGGAAAATACAAATTTGAAACTTACAGTCCTGTTTTTGCAGCAAAACGGAAAATGCCTCATCTCGCTATTGGTCCGACTCAGAACCGCCATCTTTATTCGAGGCAATGATTCACTGGACACGTGCGCGGCCGTCAGCATTGTCGGGGGCAATGTTCAGAGGGGTTATGTGCAACCCTCTCTGATAGAGAGTCAGGGGGCAGGATTTACACAGAGCATGTTCGCACCCAGAGAAATTGATGTGGATTTTTTTCTGGATTAGTTTAGTTATTCAGTTAAATGATTTAGATTTGAATAGGGGAGGTACCGTTAGTATGTTTGCAGGTGACACCAAAAATTGGAGGTATTGTGGACAGTGATAAAGGTTGTCTCAGATTACAATGGGATATTGAGCAGATTGGCCAATGGGCTGAGGAGTGGCAGATAGGGTTTACTTTAGATAAATGTGAGGGGCGGCATTTTAGAAGAGCAAATCAGAGCAGGACTCTCACACTGAATTATAATGTCTTGGAGAGTCTTGCTGAACAAAGAGACCTTGGAGTGCACGTTCATAGTTCTTTGAAAGTAGGGTCACAGGTAGATATGATAGTGAAGAAGTTGTTTGGTATGCTATCGTTTATTGGTCAGAGCATTGAGTAAAGGAGCTGGACAGGACATTGGTTAGACCACTTTTTGGAATTGTGTGTGCAATTCTGGTCTCCTTCGTATCAAAAGGAGGCACTGAAGCATGAAATGTTTGAGATTTGCTTGTCAAGGATGTTGCCAGAGTTGGAGGATTTGAGTTGTAGAGAGAGAGGCATAATAATAGGCTGGGGTCATTTTTTTCTTGGTGTGCCATATTTGAAGAGTGTGATGTTGAAGAGGTTTATAAAATGTGAGCGGCATGGATAGGGTAAATAGACAAGGTGTTTACCCTGGGGTTGGAGCCCAGAACTTGAGAATATTGGTAGAAGGTGAGAGGGGAAATTCAAAAGGGCCCTAAAGGGCAACTAAAATAGTAATATTTAAAAGGTATTTGAATAGGAAGTTTTTAGAGGGATGTCGGCCAAGTGCTGGCAAATGGGAATAGATTAGGTTAGAATATCTGGTTGGCATAGATGGTTGGAGCAAAGAGTCTGTTTTTATGCTTGACATCTGTGATTGTGGGTTAATAAAAATGAACACTGCTCTGATTCACCTCTGGTCTCCTTGAGGTCCACTTGTTCATTATCTAGCTTCGTCACTCTCTCATGGGTGTATTTTTGTTTTGTTTAGTATTTAACTATTACGTTCACAGACTTTTTGTAAATGAATTGTCCATTGCTGCGCGGCTCGTGACTATATGCTGCTCCATTGTCAGGGTTCTTTTCCACAATATCTTTGACAGTCAAGAATTCTTTTTTCCAATAAGTGAGTGGATTTTCCTTTTATTTCTGACGGTCAAATTCTGCACCATTTGCATTCCCTACAATTCATATTGCACTCCCTGAAACATCATGTGTATTTCTTATTCCACTGATACCAGTGATAAATGCCAAAGCTCTGTTGCCTGTTGAGAAGGTGATGTTTGACTTCCTTGTACTGCTGCAGTTTGTATGGTGAAGGTGCTCCCACAATGTGGTTGGGTAAGAGACATTACAGATTATTCACTCAGCATTCGTGAAGAGTAGAAGATATCTATACAAATCAACATGTTTTTAATTTCACAAAAATATTATTGAGAACTTTTGGCTTAAGACCAGAGATGGAGAATATTTTGTCCGGTGATCAGAACCATTGCCAAATAATCAGTTTTTCAGGAATGCCTTAAAGAAAGAAAGCAGATCTTAGAGGGTTAGGGTGGGAATTCCAGACCGTATTGCCTTGGAAGCTATAGAAACAGTCACACAGGTGAACGGCATAAATAAACACATCATTGCGAATCTGAACTAAAATGGGTTATTGAGATATGAAAGGGTGTGCTGTGCAGGGAGATTGGAATGACTACAGCGAGGAATTAAATCCAAGGTGCGAAAGTAAATTGTTGTTGCTTATAAATGGGAGTATTTTGATGGATCAGCAAGTTTTGGTACAAGTGAGCACTTCGCAGTAGAATTTTCAATATTCTTCAGATTACAGCGACGGTGAATGTGGGATACTAGCCAGGAGTGAGTTGAGATAATGAAACCTCGAGTTAACAAAAGGAATGAAAGAGAATTTCAGCAAATGAGCTGAAACTGTAGTGAGGGTAAGGTGATATCACTGAAGTCAAAATAGTAGTCTTGGAATGAGACTGGGCTATCACTCTCACTTCACCTCTGGAATTCAGCTGTTTGTCAATTTGTGAATCAAGTCTGTAACAAGCTCACGAGCTGAGTGGCTCTGGCAGAACCCAAACTGAGTGTCTCTGAGCATGTGCTTGACAGCACTGTTGATGACACCTTCCATCACTTCACTGCTGAACGAGTGCGGACTGATGGGGGAATATTGGCTGAGTTGGCTCTGTCCTGTGTTTATGTGTTGAACATCCCTGGGCAATGTTCCTCATTGTCAGTAGATGCCAGTGCTCGAGCAGTACTTGTCTTGGTGGGCAGCAAATTCTGAAGCACAGCCATCAGTCTTTTTTCCAGAATGTTGGCAGTGCCTATAGCCTTTTCAAATTAGATGAAGAGATGGGTAAGTAATGTCTTGAGTTTTCAACCAATTCGATTCACATCTGTGATGCAGGGACCAATGGGGAAGCTCATCCACTTGGCACTGCTGGCTGAAGATTGCTGCAAATGCTATTGTCTTATCAGTTGCATGGATGTGTGAGACCCCTCTGTCTGTAGGGATGAGGATATCTGTGATGCTTCCTCCAGTAAATTGTTTAATTGTCCATGATTAGGTGTGGCAGAAATGCCGAGCTCAGATCTTATCCATTGATTGTGGGATCACATAGTTCTATTTGGTGTTGCTTGAACTGTTTGGCATGCAGGTTTGGTAGCTGCACCAGTTTGGCACCTCAGTTTTAGGTACGACTGGTACTGCTCCTGTTATGTCTTTTTGTATTCTCCATTGAACCAGGACTGATCCCCTGGCTTGATGTTATTTGTTGAGTGGGGGATATACCAGGCCATGAAATTTCGGATTGGGCTGGAGTGCAGTTATGCTGTTATTTCTGGCCCACAGTGAGTCAGAAGTTTCGGGGTCAAGACGGCTGATTTTATGGTTGTATTTTCCAGTGCATTGGTACATGTAATGTTTTCCATCCAATTTCATTCCTTTGTTGAGACTGTGCAGTGATTAATACAATGAGTGATTTGGTGGGCCACTGTCAGGAATGCAACTTTTAGAAAACAGTTTTGTGATTTACACATGAATGAAGTGAAACTGTCATGGTATTCGAACAGATGAATAACTCAACAGACTATCAAGGATTTTTCAAAGTTTAATTTCAGTTACATCACACTGTAAGTGTTTGCTATAAATTCCGTGCCTTAGAATTGTGTTCTGCACACTCACCTTATGAAGGAGCTACGAAAGCTAGTGTGCTTCTAATTAAACCTTTTGTACTATAACCTGGTGTTGCGTGATTCTTAACTTAGAATATGACAGCACTACTAACAGGATTGCATGAAAACAGGCTCAGTCCAGTTAATCAATACATTCGGCAGGATTTCCCCCAAGTTTGATGACACAATATTAGTAAAAATCGTCAACTTCAACCTGCAATGTTGCTCTTAACAAAACCTTCAAACTGACACAAAGCTCCCCACCACACTACAATGTGGTAAACGGGCCCGGCCCAGGAACTGGAACTGGGACATTTGTGGACTGTGATCTCAAAGGAAGCGAGCAAACACAATTCTGACTGATTCGTCCTCAACGATGAGTAGCAAGTTTGAGACACCGGCAGGTGATATGCCTTCTTGCACTTAGCTTATTTGCATTTCTTATTTGCAGTCGTGTTTTGCAAAATATAAAGAACTGTGTGTTTTTTGTCCATGGTTGGGGAGCTTTAACCGAGTTGATGAAAGTTGCTGCCTCTAGCTCCCCAAGTCAAATCATTGGATCGATAACAAAACAATAAACTGCAGGTGCTGGAGATCTGAACCCCAGAAAAAAAAGTGTTGGAGAAACTCAGCAGTTCTGAGGGCATCGGAGAAGAGAAAAATATGTTACATTTCAAGTTCACTGACACTTTGTCTGAACGGGCAAAAGGTCATGAAACTTTGAAATAACAATGTTTTAATTCCCCTCAGATATGTTGCTGGACCTACGGTTCTCCAGCACTGTGCTTTCTATATTGAACTTTAGTGTTTTTTTCCGATCTGTTTTGTAAATCATCTACAATAGTGAAAGGTTCATTCCAAACATGAGCATAGTTTCCACACTTGAGTTACAAAGCACGCCTCAGTTTAAAAACAAGATTTAACTCAAAGTAACATTCCATCTCAAAACTAGCCAAGTTACACCAGTAATAAAGCTTATCAACACAATGAGGCACTTCAGCACAACATCCCGCAGTGTTGAACACAGCCACCTTTCCCAAAGAATGATCACATATCACAAAATTGAAGGCCGAGAGCATGTCTCTTTAAAGGGGCTGAAGTCAAACTCTCAATTTTGGAAGGCTTTTTGATCAAACCTGATTGAACACTTAAATCTCAGGGCATAATCTTTGCTTTTTAAAACAAAGTTGGTGGGAAACATTACACATATTGCTAAAGATTCGGTTCAGTCTGCTACATAGAGCCAATGGTTAATCAAACATCACACTTGCCATTTTCTTCTACAAAGGGCTGACATCACATTTCTTCAGGATTTAAAGAATTTGATAAATTGTTTGTAAAATCATTTCTCACGTTAATGAACTGGACAATAAATGTCACTGTATGCAAAAAGAGTGAAGCCTGAGACAGCAGATTTATCTTTTGAGGGCAGTGTGTGTGCTTTCTAAATTCTGGGAGCATTTTGGGAGACTGCTCCCAGATGGTGAGAGTGAGCATATCTGGAACGTACTGTTTAGATTTGGGCATCCTTGGGAGACAATCTGTGGTTTCAATAGTACTTGGCTTGCGTTGTTGGTGTACAATAAGCAATTCATAAAGTAATTTATGTATTGTTGTTGACTACCTTAATGGTATTCAAATCTGCCAGGTTGCCTTCAATAGTGTGAATGCATCTATTGTAAACATTTGGAATATTCCAGAACTGCCCACAACTTGGCAAATTCAGGGGGGACAAAAAATCACATTGAGTAATTTGAAATTAAGAATCCAAGAGGACGTAACCACTGAAATATTCGATTCAGATAGTAAAATGGCGTGCTCACATTTAAGATACCTCTTATCCATAGGAATGGATGGACCGACAGAATTGGGACCAAATTCCTAGCTGTGGAGTTTGAAATGTGCTTTGATAAAGTCATCTGCATTTACCAACAATTATTTGGCAAGCTCGGAAATTTAAAAAAACAATACCAGCTTCATTGCTGCTCCAGTCGGGTCCCACGCTCTGTGAAAAAATAACAATGTTCAGGTTTATTGCATACACTCTGAAACACGTGTTCCTTCTGCAGATCCTGCAATTTTCCCCAATGAGCATAGTCCATCCAAATGTTGTTGCTAACTTTGGCCAACTCATTTCTATCCTAGCCTCTATAGCCTGAAGAGTGACCAGAAGCAATTACTCCCCATATGTGGGAACATTACCGATGAGGATTTTTTCCTTCAGAATTGACTTCCATATATTCAGTGCCAGAACAGATAAAAAGCTTGTTATCTTTTATAGAGCAATGATTCAGTGGGAGTAAAACATTAACCTTTTCTTGCTTAACAATCAAGCTGCTTAAATTTTAAACATGAACACTTTTTAATAGCTCACTAGATCCTAACAAAATATTTTGTGCGAAACAAATCACATGATACATAGTTATTCAGTTAACAAAATAAGTTTGTTCATTGAAGAACCCAGGGGAAAAGATCATGAAACAATCTGAGTTTGATATACCTCAATCATCATTTCACGGGCATTCTCTGCATAAATTCTCTTTTTCTTCCTCAAAGTATTCAACTTCTGGAATAATTAAGAGAATGAAGTCACAGTTGTTCAACACAAAATCAGACCCTTCCGTCCAACTTGCCCATGATGACCAGATATCCAAAATTAATCTACTCCCATTTGCCAGCATTTGTTCCATATCCATCTTAAACCCTTTCTACTGATTATCAGTTTATTTTACATTATCAGCAGTTGAAATACTGACTTTTTTTCTCCCAACATTTGATAAAGAAATCATAACTTCATTCATCCAAGTTAATTTTTTTAAACTTTCACAAAGGAACAAGTGAGAACAACATATAGCTGAATGCAAACCAAAATACAGCAGCTGCGCGATATCTGGGAACACTCTAAAGATGAGGCACTGATACTTTGGTGAAAGCTGCAGTCTGGCCAATTTGCAGCAAAAAGCTGTTCAATTTTATCCTCAAACAATTGAATGCAATATCCTCCTTTCGCAATAATGAGGCAGCATTTTGGGATGTCATTTTTGAATTATATTATTTTCAAATTTACTCACAATTAAGAGTGATCACTTGGTGCTGTCTGCATAACACAGTACCAAAAGGAATTAACAGAAAAAAAAAACATTATAACACAAATTCAGAGTCACGAATTCATTGATATTGCATGGGTTCAGCATTTATAAGTAAGCAACTTTTAAAAATAAATACAGATGCATTTACTAACTATAGTGGAGTACAGTCATGTTTCTGACTGAACAGTGACAGGATTGGACAGAGTCCACATGGATTTAAGAGAGGGGAATCATACTTTGCAAATCTACTGAAAGAATCTGCAGAGTCGAATATTAAAGAAAGAAATTGCAGGACATTTAAAAAAGCTTATCATTAAACATGGTAGACTGGGTTTTGTGAAAGAGAAAGTGTGTTTGACAAACTTGTGACAGTTCATGGAGGAGATAACTAGCAGGGCTGATAAAGGCAATCCAATGATGTTCTGTACTTGGATTTTAAAAACGCAATTTATAAGGTGCTACATAAAAGTTAAATGCACAATTTAGGAGCTCATGGTATCGGGGTAATGTATTATCATGGATTGAGGATTAGTTAACCACACTGGCTGTTGCTGAGTCCTCACTTGCAGTGCTGTATACAATGTTAGCTCCCATATTTAATAAAGGAGAAACCAACATCGGAACCCATTCAAAAAAGATTCACTTAGCTGCTTCGAGGACGAAAGGGTTGACCTACCAAGAATAGATAGGCAGGGGTGATGTTATGGAAACAAGATTCTGAGGAGCTTGACAGGGTGGATGTTGCCTAGCTCTTCAAGCATCTGTGAATTCTCAAACCAGGGGACATTACAGAAGGGAACATTCCTTTTAGAAAAATTAAAGCATTTTTTTCTCTTTGTGAATGGTTAGAATTTTCTCGCCCAATGTTTTGTAAAAGTTAATTGTGGGAGGGGAATGGTTGGGTTACTCTTCGGAGGGTTGTTCTGGCTTGTTGTGCTGAAGGGCCTGTTTCCACACAGTAGGGAACCTATGATTCTATCTTAAATTATTTTAAAAGATGGCAGATAGATTTTTGAAATATTGAGCAGTTGAGGGCTATGCGGATCAAGCATAAAAGAGGTGTTGAGGTCTGGGTTGGCCCAGCCATGATCTGATAGAGTGGGGGAACAAGTTGAAAGGGATGAATTGCCTATGCCTGCTCCGATTCCTTGAGGCTCCGTTTCATGATTTTTTGTCTCCAAAGAAGAGCGTGATACAATGTGCTCAAGATCTCAGATGTTGTGAAAATGGAGTGTTTATGTACTGATTCAGATGGCATTGATTCATCAATCACAGCTATGCAGTCATGAGTAGGAAGCAAATTCCCTCCATGAATAAAGGAAATCTACTGCAGAGTTCACACAAAGAGAATTCTTACCCTCAGCAAACTCTCCCATCACATTACCCAACATATCAGTTGAAGCAGGACACACTGCGCAAGGTCTAGACAACAAAAGGACCCCTGGTGATTGATGTCAGCACCTCACCAATGAAAGGACGGTGGGCGGAGTTGGAGAACCCAGCGGGAGGTTGGTCCTCCAACCAATCAAAATGAATGAAGGGCGGAGCTAAGCTTAACCATATGATCACCCTCGCGTGCAGCGCAAAGTTGCTGTTATGAATGCTTGGTATGTTATGAAGAGAAAGGATCTGGTAAGGAAAAAAGAAACAGGGAAACAGGAGAAAAAACTTGTTGCTATTAGTGGAGAGGCTTTACAAACAAATCGTGCACATCAGAAAACACAAATTTGAACATCTCAGCCCTGCGTTAGCAGTAAATGAGGAATGGCCTCAGCGCGGCTGTAGGCCTGCGTGAGCGCCGCCATCTTTATTCAGAACAACGATTCACTGGACACGTGCGCGGCCGCCATATTTGCAGGGGGCAAGGTGCAGCCAGGCGCATGTGCAGCCTTTCTCGAGGATAGAGTCATTGGGATTATAGGAGCAAATACTGCTCTGAATCACTTCTGAGCTCCCTCACGATCAATTTGACAATATCTAGCTTGCTCAGTCTCGAACCATGGGTGTATTTTTGGTCTGTTTAGTACTGTATTATTACGTTCATAGACACTTTGTAAATGAGTTTTTTCACTGCGGCCCAGCCCATGACCATGTGCTGCTCTATTATCAGATTACATTTTTCTTGAATATTTTTGACAGTCAAGAATTCTTTTTTCCAATAAGCAAATGTATTTTCATTCCATTTCTGACGATTACATTCTGCACCATTTTCATTCCCAGTAATCTATTTCCATGAAACATCAACTGTGTTTCTCCTTCCAAAGATACCAGTGATTAATGCCAAAGACTGTGGAAAGGGTGATGTTTGACTTTCTTGTACAGCTGCAGTTTGTATGGTGAAGGTGCTCCCACAATGTGGTTGGTTAAGAGGCATTGCAGATTTTTCATTACAGCAACAGCGATGATTTGAAGATAATGTCCAAATCAAGAACAGATTGTAGTTTTATTATCATGCTTATAATTTCACAAAAATACGATTGAGAACTTTAGATCTAAGGCCAGAGATAGAGATATTAGGTCAGGTGACCAAATTGCCAAAAAGCAGGTTTTGAGGGATGTCTTAAAGGTGGAAAGCAGACCTGTGAGGTTTTGTCTGCAAATTTCAGACCATGTTGCTGTAGAATCAGCCACACCGTTGAAGTAATGAATTAAGAAGTCGTTGGGAGTCTCAAAGAAAATGGGTTGTAGAGTTCTCAAAGGATGTGTGGTGCAGGGATGAACACGTTTGGGGAGAAGTGAGCACGTGGGTGGTAGAGCTTTCAATTTTTCTTGAGATTACACAGTGGTTGAATTTGGGAGGTTGGCCAGAAGTGTGTTTGGATAATTAAGTCAGGAGATAACACACGATGGATGTGAGTTTCAGTATATGAGCTGAGATGAGAGTGGAATCAGCTAGAAATAGTGGTGTTGGAGTGGACTGGGCTGTCCCCCTCAACTCGCCTCTGGGATTCAGCTGGTTGTCAAGTTGTGAATCAGGTGGTAACACAATCGGGAGCTAGGAGGCCATGATGGAGCCTAAAATGAGTGTCGCTTTGCTTAGCTGCTTGATAGCCCTGTTGATGACGACTTCCATCACTTTACAGCTGATCGAGTGTCGACTAACAGATGGAAATTGCCTAGGTTGGATTTGCCCTGTGTTTTTGTGTTGAACATGCCTGGGCAATGTTCCACATTGTCAGTCGATGCCAGTGCTGGAGCGGTACGTGGTTTGGTGGGTAGCATGTTCTGGAGCACAAGCTGTCAGTATTATTGCCAGAATGTTAGCAGGACCCATAGCATTTACAGAACTTGACCATTTCTGGATATTATTCAAACTAAATTGAACTGGTTTAAAGCTCACATCTGTGACTTTAGGAACCACTGGAGAAGGCTGAGATGGATCATCCCACTTTGCATCTGGCTGAAAATTGCTGCAAATGCTGTCATCTTAACTTTTGCATGGATGTGTGAAACCCCTCCATCAGTAAGGGTGAGGATATCTGTGGTGCTTCCTGTAATGAGTTGTTTAATTTTCCATTACCTTTCACAGCTGGGTGTGGCAGAACTGCAGAGCTCTGATCTAATCCATTGATTGTGGGATAATTTAGCTCTTTCGGTTGCTGCTGATGCTGTTTGATATGCATCTAGGCATGTTGGTAGCTTCACCAGATTGGCACTTCATTTTTAGCTGTGCCTGGTGCTGCTCATGGCATGCCGTCCTTTCCTGTCCATTGTAATGGGTGAGTGCAGGATATACAAACCCATGAGATTACAGATTGTGCTGGAGGACAGTTCTGCTGCTGTTGTTATCCCACAGTGCCTCAGAGAGTTCCAGTTTGAGTTCCTACATCTGTCCCATTTAGCATGGTGATAGTACCACTCAGCACAATGGAGGTTTTTCTCAACTTTAAGGTGATGCTTTGCCTCCAAAAAGACTGTGGGATGGTCGCACTTATCGATACTGTCATCGACAGATGCATTTGCAGCTGGCAGATTCATACTGATAAGATCGAGTATGTTTTTCCCTCTTGCTGGTTCCGTTTCCACCTGCTGCAAACCAAGTTGTGCAGCTATGTCCTTGAGGACCCGACCAGCTCAGTCAGTAATCCTGCTGCTGAGCTATTCTTGGTAGAGGACTTTGAAAACCTATACCCAGAGTAGGCGTGTCACCATTTTATTGCCTCAGTGCTTCCTCCAAGTGTTTTTCAACATGGAGGAGCACTGACTCATCAGCCGTGGGAGCACGGTACGTGGTAATCAGCAGAAGCCATGGGACTTCCTGGTGTCCAAAGTCAATGCTGAGTACTCCCAGGGCAAATGGTTCCTGTGTGTACACTACTGTGCCATCACCTCTGACTGGTCTGTCCTACTGATGGGACAGGAAATGTTCAGAGATTTCATGAGAAAGTGAAGACTGCGGATGCTGGAGATCAGAGTCGAGAGTGTGGTGCTGGAAAAACACAGCAGAACAGGCTGATGAAGGGATTGGGATCGAAACGTCGCTTCTCCTGCTCCTCGGATGCTGCCTGACCTGTTGTACTTTGCATCATCACACTCTCGATATCTAGGGATGGTGATGGTGGTGTCTGGCCATTATCTGTAAGGTGTTACTCTGTGAGTATGACTATGTCAGGCTGTACCTTGACTAGTCTGTGAGACAGCTCGCCACGTTTTGGCACAAAGCAACCAGATGTTTGTGAGCAGGATGTTGCAGAGTCGAGAGGGCTGATTCTGTGGTTGTATTTCCTAATGCCTTCTTAGATGCCGAGTGGTCCATCCAGTTCCATTCCTTTGTTGAGACTTTGCAGTGATTAATACAGTGAGTAGCTTGTTGGGCCACTGTCGGGTTTGCAGATTTTTTTCCGAAATTGGCAATGGCTTCATGGAGATCAGGAGATTCCTAATTCCACTTATCTTTTCTTGAATTCAGATTCTACCATCTGCCCAGCTGGGATTAGAACAAGGACTCTTGTTGTACATTTTAATATTCTGGATAAAAGTTAAATAGATTAGGTTTGTTCACTCATTTTAAATATCACTAACCCTGGTTTTGTTTCTTTGTAAAGCACTGTCCATCATCCTGTCTCTTACATCCTTCCCTCAAACAACACGAGCAAGGAGCACATTGATTTTCTCTGTCACTAAAACTGAGACAATCCGATCAGGTGTCTCTGCTGCTTCCCTCCCTCCCACTAGCCCACCGAGACAAACTGCCTCACATGGTGTGCCTGATTTTTGTCCCAAACTTAAAGCTTTCTCCAGTCTCTTGTCAAGCCTTCTCAGAGGTCATCTTGATCTTTTACTAGTCTCGCTAAACTACAGATATTCCAAATCTTTTTCCTCCTCATCATCACTCCCCCTCGCCAATTCACAGGTGTTGTTCCTTGTTCTGTCTGTCTGTTTTTTCTGGTTATGTCCTTCTCATCCATTCTGCAAAAAAAAACGAACATTTGCTTTCACCATCGTTTGTCAATCTTGCTCCATCTCCACTCTCCCTTACCTTTCTGAATTCCTTGTATTTGGTGTCCCTCAAGGATCTATCCTTGGTCCCTCCTGTTTCTCACCGACATACTGCCAGGAGGTGACATCGTCTAAAAGCACAGTGTGAGGTTTCAGATATACACTGTCAATGCCTAGCTCTCCCTCCCCATCATCCCTCTCCGCTGCTCCACTGTTACTCAGTTACCAAACTGCTTATCACATTCCCACTACTCGATTAACTGTAATTTCCTCCAATGAAACGTTATTATGATTAAACCCATTAACTTCAGTTGCTAATACAAATTCCTTTCCCTTACTGCTGAGCCCCTCCCTCTCACTGGGTGCAGTCTGTGTAGACTCTTCACAACATTGCTGTCATATTTGTAACCCCAACTGCAAATGCTTCTGACCAGACATCTACACAATTGTAAACACCAGGAATTCTAATCTCTAAAATGTTGCTTGTCTCCACCTCACCCCAGCTCCATTGCTACTGACACCCCTTACCTGTGTCGGTGTTGCCTTAAACTTGATGAATCTGAAACAGAACCTTTGATTCCGTGACTGACCCGGAATCTGCTAGCTTTCTGTGTTTCCTGCACAATTTGCCCCGGTCCCTTTGTGGTTCAGCTTTCTACAGTTTCCACCATATAAATAGCACTCTGTTCTCTTATTATCCCCTACAAAATGACCGATTTCGAATTTACCTAAATTATACTCCCTCTGGCAACTTGTTGGCCCCTTCTCCTGTGCATCTCTCTCTCTTCACAATCCTCTTAGAACTTTACACTTATGCCTTTTATAGGAGCCCCTACCACGCCACCCCCTCCCCCCCCCATTCTTCTAATCATTTACAGGGAGCACTGGGCAGTGTGAAGCATGCAGAGTTGCTCTGTTTTTAGAAACACTCTATGGGAGGAGCTTGCTGCCCATTGGTCAGAATGGAGGCAACTTACCCATCTAGCTGCATGAACCCCCCATGTCTTATTGATGAGGCACAGTCGCAGCACGGAAGGAAAAAAAAAGGAGCAATTCCTGCTCTCCACATCTCACTGACTCTTGGAATATTCTGTCCCATGAGTCAAAGATCTGCCCTGTTCAGCCACATAAAGTCCCAAGAATGGAAACTCCTAGAAAGTCACATAGATCTCCCTCTGAACTGACTGCTGACCGCCACAAGGGGTAATGTGTCCCGTCATCCTGGGCCAGGAGGAGGGGATGGTGCGAGTTTCTAACCTGAACTGACAGTGATGGATTTAATAAACGTGTATTACAGGATACTACAGGTAGACATTCAGATGGTAATCTCAGTCATTATAACGGAATTAGTCAATTCATCAGGACCTGGATATTCGCCTTGTGTGTGAATATTGTGTTCCATCTGAACCCCATTTGCTGCATAGAAGTTCTCCTTTGAATCTTCCTTAACCTTTAATGTGTGTACTGTAATTCTTGTATAATGAGCTGATGTGTGCAAGGTTTATTATTATAATGGGTAACTTTTCTAAACCTCTCTGTCACAGCTCCCCTAACTTGCCTTTGCTACAAGGAGAACAACATTAGTTTCCCCAAACCCTGAGTCCCCAATGTCTGTTTGCTCTCTATAAGGCACATATCAGGATTGTGTTGGAACATTCTCCATTTGCCTGCATCAGTGCAGACACCAACAATATTAAAGAAAGTGAACATCCTCCAGGACAAATCATTGTGCCTGAGTGGTGTCGTATCCAACACGCTCAGCAATCCCTCTCCCCATCCCAGAGACACAGTGGCTTCACTGTGTAAATGCAACATTGTCCTCCCAGACCATAGGTCTGCTCTCTAATTAGGGAGGAAACTGAAGCACCTGGAAGAAACCCATGCAGACACTGGGAGAATATACAAGTCCCTCAGAGACAATTGTCCAAAGCTGGAATCGAACCTGGGGCCCTGGCAGCAGTGCTAATCACTGAGCCACTGTGCCAACCTAAAATTGTAATTTGATTCACAACTACCACGTCCTCTGATAGTTCATTCCACACATAAACCATTATCTGAACAAAAATTTTAAAAAAATCCCAAATGCCTTTTTAAAGCCGTTCTGCTCTCACCTTATAAGTTATGTACCCACTCTTGAATCGCGTCGCTTCTTGGAAAGGACACCTGCTGTTCACATTACTGATATCACCCCTCCATGATTTGAGAAACGTCTAATAAGGTCACTCCTCCGCCTCCTGCACGCCAGTGAAAGAAGTCGCAGCCTATTCAGCCTCTGTTTATAGTTCAATATATCCATTCCCATCAGCATCCTGGTAAATCTCGTCTTAATCCGCTCCAACTACATAATGTCCTCCTGATATCAGCATGACCAGAACTGGACACAGAATTCCAAAAAATGTCTCCCCAACATCCAGAATAATGTCCCAACTCTTGTACTCAAAGGTCTGAACAATGAAGGCAAATGTGCTAAGCACCTTCTTAACCACCCTGTCTACACGTGACACAGACTTGAAAGACCCGAATCCCATGGCCTTTATCTTCCATATCGCTACTCGAGGCCCTGCATTTGATTAGTGTAAGTCTACCCTCGTTTGTTTTTTCAAGATGTAATATTTTGCATTTATTCCAATCCAAAAATCCCCCCCAAAAAACCTGAGCATTAAGGACAATAGGAGTATACTTAAGCGGGAAATCAGAAGGGCAAAAATAGGACATGAGATAGCTTTGGCAAATAGGGTTATGAATAATCCCAAGGGTGTTAATAAATACATTAAGAACAAAAGGGTAACTCGAGAGAGAATAGGGCTCCTCAAACATCAGCAAGGTAGCCTACGCATGGAGCCACAGGAGATGGGAGCGATGCTAACAGAATATTTTGCATCATGTTTATTGTGGAGAAGGACATGGGCAATATAGAATGTGGGGAAATAGATGTCGACATGTTGAATATGTCTATCTTAGAGAGGATGACGTGCTGGGTGTCTTGTAGCCCGTAAAGCTTGGTTAACCCCCAGCACCTGATCAGGTGTACCCGAGAACTCTGGGAAGTTGGGAATGTGATTGCTGGGCCTCTTGCTGAGATATTTGGATCATCGATTATCACAGGTGAGATGCCGAAAGACTAGAGGTTGATTAACGTGGTGCCGCTATTTCAGAAAGGTGGTAAGGACAAGCCAGGGAACTATCGACCGGTGAGCCTGACATTGATGCTGGGCAAGTTGTTGGAGGGAATCCTCAGGAACAAGATGTGCGTGTATTCTGAAAAGCAAGGACTGATTAGTGACACTCAGCATGACTATGTGCGTGGGAAATCATGTCTCACAAACTTGATTGAGTTATTTGAAGATGTATCAAAGAGGATTAATAAGGGCAGAGAGGTGGACATGATCTATGGAATTCGGCAGGCGCTCGGCAAGGTGCCCCATGGAAGACTGGTTAATAAGGTTAGATTTCATGGAATACAGGGAGAACTAGCCGTTTGGATACAGAACTGGCTCAAATGTAGAAGGCAGGGTGGTGGTGGAGGGGTGTTTTTTTCAGATTGGAGGCATGTGACCAGTGGAGTGCCGCAAGGAGTAGTGCTGGGTCCACTACTTTTCATCGTTTATATATATGATTTAGATATGAGCATAGGAGGTATAGTTAGTAAGTTTGCAGATGACACCAAAATTGGAGGTATAGTGTACAGCGAAAAGGGTTACCTCAGATTACAACAGGATGTTGTTCAGATGGGTGAGAAGTGGCAGATAAGTTTAATTCATATAAATGTAACGTGCTGAATTTGGAGAAGCAAACCTTAACAGGACCGATACATTTAGTGGCAAATTCCTAGATAGTGTTGATGAAGAAAGATATCGTGCAGTGCAGTTCATATTTCCTTGAACGTAGAGTTGCAGGTAGATAGGATATTGAAGAAAGTGTTTGGAATACATTCCTTTATTGATCAGAGCATTGAGTATAGAAGTTGGAAGATAATGTATAGGACATTGGTTCGGCCTCTTTTGGAATATTGTGTGCAATTCTGTTGTCCATCAATCGGAAGGATGTTGTGAAACTTGAAAGGGTTCAAAAATGATTTACAAGGATATTGTCAGGGTTTGAGCTGCAAGAAGAGAGCAAAAAGGCTGGGGCTTTCTTGCCCTGGAGAATCAGAGACTGAGGGGTGACCTCAATAGAGGTTTATAAAATCATTAGTAACATGGATAGGGTAAACAGACAAGGTATTTTCCCTGAGTAGGAGAGTTCAGAAATAGAGAGCATAGGTTGAGGGTGAGAGGTGAAAGATATAAAAGGGAACTAAGGAGCAACTTTTTGAGGCAGAGAGTGGTGTGTGTATGGAATAAGCTGCCAGGAGAAGTGGTGGAGGCTGACAATTATAACATTTTTAAGGCATTTGGATACTTGACATGAATAGGAACGATTTAGAGCGATATGGCCCATGTGCTGACAAGAGGGATAAGATTAGGTCCGGATATCTGGTTGGCATGGACAAATTTGACCAAAGGTTCTGTTTAGTGATGTTCATCTGTGACTCACAGCTCAGTGGGTTTCGGTCTCTTCAAAGATAAATCTTAGTCTATCTTATTTTAGTAAAGCTACAACGTTTAGTAGGGCAACCGGTTTATTTCTTTAAATACACATCTTATGATACTTTGGTTAAGTTTTCTAATGCAAAATATTGGCACTAATTTATTCTAGAGTTGTGTATATAAAGCTGTAAGACTGTGTGTCTTTTTCTGGGTCTGTGGACTGTTAAGGTGCAGAGATGGCCGTTCATACAGTGATGTGCTCTTCCTGTTGGATGTAGCAGATTAAGGAAAGGTTCAATGATACCGATTGTCTGCAGGAAGTGAGGATGCAAATCCTGTAGGATTTCACGGATCAGATGAAGCGATGGTTAAAGGTAATGAAGAATTTACAGGAGCCGGGGTGTGTGATAGGTAGCAGTTTCAGAAAGCTGGGAAAACTGCCAATCCAGTCAGGTAGATGGGTTTCCTCTCGGAAAGAAAGAAGTGGAGGGCAAGTCGTGCAGGGGTCTCCTGTGGTTATTTCCATCTCAAACAAATATACTGTTTTGAAAAGCGTCGGGGGTCACACTCTCAGGGGAATATCGCACTGACAGTCAAGTTACGAGTGCAATGGATCTAGTGTAATGTAAGGTATACCAGTTTCCACGCGATGGATTGTGATAGTGGGCTCTCTCGTCTGCAGCACAGACTGCAACTTCTGCAGCTAACAGTGAGACATCAGAATGGGTGGTGCCTACTTACTGTCTGGGTGAAGAATGGCTCAGAGGGTGCAGACAATTCTGAAAGGGGAGAAAGATCAGTGGGAGGTCGCTGTATATTGGTACCAATGACATTAGAAAAAAGGATGAAGTCCTGATGAGAGAACATAGCAAATTATCCTGGAGGATAATAAGCAGATTTTTGTGGATAGTAATATCTGGATTACTCCCGGTGCCACATGCTAGTGAGAGTAGAAATAGCAGGGTGGAGCAGATGAATGTGTGGCCAAGGATCTGATACAGGGGAGAAGGTTTCACACTTTTGGATCATTGGAATCTCTGCTGGGGTAGAATTGACGTGTATAAGAAGGATGGATTACACCTGAATTGGAAGGTGTCTAATATCCAAGCACGGAGATTTGCTAGTGCTACTCGGGAGGCATTAAACCAGTGAGTGCATGGGGGTAAACCTAAAGAGGTAGTGAGTAAGTCTGAGGCTGGTACAGTTGAGAAGTTAGACAGGCAAGGCAGCCAAGGGCAAGGAACAGAATGAGGTAGGACTGACAAGGTACAATAGACAATAGGTGCAGGAATAGGCCATTCTGCCCTTGAGTCAGCACCACCATTCATTATGGTCATGGCTGATCATCCAGAATCAGTATCCTGTTCTGTCTTATCTCTGTAACACTTGATTCAATTATCTTTAACAGCTATATCCATCTCTTTCTTGAAAGTGCCCAGAGACTAGGCCTCCACTGCCCTCTGGGGCAGTGCATTCCATGTGACCACTACTCTCTGGGTTAAGACGTTTCTCCTCAACTCTGTTCTAAATGGCCTCTCCCTTATTATTAAACTGTGTCCTATGGTTCTGGACTCACCCATCCGTGGAAATATGCTTCCTGACTCCAGAGTGTCCAACTCTTTAATAATCTTGTAGGTCTCAATCAAATCCCCTCTCATTCTCCTGAACTCAACTGTATACAAGCTCAGTCGCTCCAATTTTTCAACATATGATCATTCCGCCATTCCGGGAATTGACCTCGTGAAACTACCCAACACTCCCTCAATAGCCACAATGCTCTTCCTCAAATGTGGAGACCAAAACTGCACACAATACTCCAGGTGTGGTCTTACCAGGGCCCTGCACAGTTGCAGAAAGACCTCTTTGCTCCTATACTCAATTCCTCTTCTTATGAGGGTGAGCATGCAGTGAGCTTTCTTCACTCCCTGCTGTACCTGCATGCTTGCTTTCATTGACTGATGTCCACGAATACCTAGATCTCGTTGTACTTCCCCTTTATCAAACTTGACTCCTTTTAGATAGTAATCTGCCTTCCTGTTCTTGCCTCCAAAGTAGATAACCACATCTTTCTCCACATTAAACTGCATCTACTATGTATCCGTCCACTCACCTAGCCTGTCCAAGTTAGCGTGTATTCTCATAACATCCTCTTCACATTTCACCCTGCCACTCAGCTTTGTGTGATCTGAAAATTTGCTAATATGTTCATCTATATTATTAATGTATATTGTAAACAGCTGCGGTCCCAGCACCGAACCTTGTGGTATCCCACTAGTCACTGCCTGCCATTCCGTAAGGAAGTGTTTATCACTACTCTTTGTTTCCTGTCAGCCAGCCAATTTTCAATCCAAGTCAGTATATTTTCTTCTGTAAATCCATGCTGACTCTGACGAATCCTATTACTGCTATCCAAATGAGCCATGATTCCATCTTTTATAATTGACTCCAGCATCTTTCTCACCACTGACATCAGGCCAACCGGTCTATAATTCCTTGTTTTCTCTCTCCCACCTTTCTTGAAAAGTTGGACAACTTTAGCCACCCTCCAATCTGACTCTACATCTCCTGATTCTATGTCTCCCCCTTCGCAAGGGACTGAACGTCATCCCTTACCAATAGGGCCATCCCACCACCTCTGCCCATCAGTCTATCCTTTTGACAGCACTGCACTGCATTTATTTCAATGCAAGAGGTTTTAAAGAGAAAGCAGATGAGCTTAAGATATGGTTTTGAACATTGGACTGGGATATAGTGGGTATTACAGAAACGTGGCTTAGATTGGAAAGGACAGGTAGCTTAATGTTCCAGGGCATAGATGTAAAAGGAAGGATAGAAAGGGGGATAAGAGAGAAAGTGGACGGGTGTTTTTGATTAGGGATAACATTATTGTTGTGCTTAGGGTGGAACTGGGAAATAAGAGCAGGATGATCATCTTATTGTGGTTGTCTGAGTGGGTTTCGTCTGGGTGCTCTGGTTTCCTCCCACAGTCCAAAGATGTGCAGATTGGGTAGATAATCCAGGCTGAATTCCCCATCTTGTTCATGGATGTGCAAGCATCGTCAGAGACTCCCAAGTGTGGAAGTGATGGACCGAATTGCCTGGTTCCACACTTGGGATTCTCTGACGATAATTCTACTAGTTGTAAAACAGTTGCAGAAAATAATAGACCAGGTCTAAAAGTTGGTTTTCAAAATTGGTCAAAGGTGAATTTTGACAGTAGAAGGCACGAACTTTCAATATTTCTATGCAACCCCCAGGTCAAGGGATGGCTAGAAAGTGGGAACATAAGAACAGAAGGAATAGGAATAGGAGTAGGCCATCTGGCCCCTCAAGCCTGTGCTGACATTCAATTAGATCAGGGCTGATCTTTTCATGGCCTCAGCTCCACTTTTCTGCTCTCTCACCATAACCCTTAATTCCTTTCCTGTTTTCAAATCTACATTTTGCTTTAAAGACATTCAAGTTGATAACGTCAACGACTACACTCAACAAGGAATTCCATAGATTCATAACCCTTAAGCTGAAGAAGTTCCTCCTCAATTCTGTCCTAAATCAGATACCCACTTATTTTGGTGCTATGCTGTCGAGGTTGACCCGCCCCACAAAGGAAATAACCTCCCTGCATCGATCTTATCTATTCCCTTCTTAATTGTATTTTTTTCCAATACAGCCTCCCATTCTTCTAAATTCCAACAAGTATAGTCCCAGTCTATTCGGTCTCTCCACATACAACAACCCTCTCAACTCCCGACTCAAACTAGTGACCCACCTCTGCACGCCCTTCAGTGTCAGAACATCTTTGTTGAAGTAAGGAGATCAAACCTGTACACAGTACTCCAGGTGTGTCCTCACCAGCTACCAGTACAGCTGCAGCATAACCATCCCTCTAGCAAGGAAGGACAGTAGACCCTTCACCATCGCTTTTCGTCCCCTGGGATGCATTCCATCATGGCCAGGAGACCCATGTACTTTTGGGCTGTTATCTTTCCCAACCCTAGCTGTTTACTGAGAATGACTGTTTCCATGTCATCGTCTGCCATTGCCTCCATAGGCCTGTGAAAATGAGACAACAAGAGAACATAGACAGTATGTTCCTGTTAAGGCCAAGTCTGGTAGGTGTAGAGAATGCTGTGTGTTGAGAGAAAAGATGTCTGGTCAAAAAGATGTTGGAGGGATATGGAAGGTACAGACAGCTGGGTTTGAGTGAATCCCTTGGAGTACAGGGGCAGTAGGAGTACACTTGAGGGAAAACAGGAAGGCAAAAGGGATACATGAGATAGCTTTGGGGGGGAAAGAGTTTTAAGGACAATCCAAAGAGATTCTACAAAACACTAAGGACGAAAGAGTAACCAGGCAGCGAGTAGGGACCCTCAAAGATCAACAAGGCTGTCTGTTGAACCATAGAAGGTGGGAGAGATACTATCTTAGGATTTCATGGCAGCTTTTATGAAAGAGGATATGGAAGCTAGAGACTTTGGAGAGATAAATGGTGATAACTTGACAACTATCCATATTACAGAGGAGGTTGTACTGGATGTCTTCTACATAAAGCTGAGTAAATCTGTGGGACCTGATCAGGTGGATGACAAATCTTTGTGGGAAGTTAGGGAAGTGATTGCCGGGCCCCCCGCTGAGATATTTCTATCACTGATAACCACAGCTGAGGTACTGCAAGACAGGCACCATTATTTGAGAAAGGTGATGAGGAAAGGCCAGGGAACAATACACTGGCGAGCCTGAAGTTAGTGGAAGACAAGGTGTTGGAAGGAATTGTAAAGGACAGGTTTATATGTAATTCGAAAGGCAAGAAGTGATTAGGGATAGTCAGCATGGCTTTGTACATAAATCATTAACTTGGACGTGAGAAAGACATTCAAAAATGTTAGACATAACAGACTGGTTAACAAGTTAGACAACATGGGATGCAGAGAGTGCCAGCTATTTGGATACAAATTGGCTGGAAGGTTGGAGACGGAGGGTAGTGCTTTTCGGACTGGAAGCCTGTGATGAGCAATATGGTGTAAAGATCGGTGCTGTGTCACTGCTTTTCATCATTTATATCAATGATTTATAAGTGAATATATTAGGTATAGTTAATAGGTTTACATTAGACATCAAAATTGGAGGCGCACTGGACAGCAAAGAAGGTTACGTCAGAGTACAATGGGACTTCAACCAAATGGACTGAGGATTGTCAGATCGAGTTTATATCAGATAAATGTGAGGTGCTCCATTTTGGAAAAACAAATGAGGGCAGGAATTATACACTTAATGGGAAGGTCCTGGGGAGTGTTGCTGAACGACGAAACCTTGGAGCGCAGGTTCATAGTTCCTTGAAAATGGAATCATAGGCAGGGTAGTGAAGAAGGTGTTTGGTGTACTTGCCTTTACTGGTCAGTGCATTGAGTAGTGGAGTTGGGACGTCATTTTGAGGCTGCACAGCACATTGATTCAGCCACTTCTGGAATTCTGCTTTCAGTCCTGGTCTCCCCGCTATCGGAATGATATTGTGAAACTTGAAAGGATTCGGAAAAGTTCCACAAAGATGTTGCCAGGGTTTAGGGTTTCAGCTATAAACGGAGCGGGTGAACAGGCTCGGACTGTTTTCCCTGGAGCATCGGATACAGTTGTGAGGGGCACGGATAGGGTGAATTCCCAGGGTCTTATTCCCAGGATATGGGAGTCCAAAGCTTGGGGGCACAGGGTTCAGGTGTGAGGGAAAAGATTGAAAAGGGAACTAAGGGGCAGTGTTTCCAGCTGAACATGATACGTTATGGAATGAGCTGCCAGCGGAAGTGTGGAGGCTGGTGCAATTACCCAATTATGCCTTTGAGATGTCGTATGTGATTAGCAAAAGCTTAGAAGGATATAGGCCAAGAGCTGGCATATGGGATGAGATTAATTTAGGATATCTGGTCGGCATGGACAAGTTGGATCGAAGGGTCTGTTTCTCTGCTGTACATTTTTATGGCCCTAGTAAAATTAAGATGTGTTTCTCTTTTATGGATAGTTAGCAGAATATCAGATAATTCTCCTTGGAGCTGAAAAAGTTCGGCAGTGATTTCAACCAGGAGCTGATTTGTTTTCAGGATATTTAAGTTACAGAGAGACAGAGGGAGAAATTATTAATGTCACAATTTTTAGTAACTACGGCAAATAATGCAGGTTAAAAATGTTAAGATTATTTTACTCACTAAGTCCTGAGCATCTGGAACAGTTTGACTGACAGTTGGATGCAGATTCAGTAGTTATTGTGAAAACAAATGTGGAATTTAACTTTTTTAAGGAAGGATTTGGAGGGCGACAGACAAATGGAAGGTGTGTTGGGATAGACTGGCACCATTTGCAGACGGGAAGAGTACAGCCCCAATGGGCTAAATAGCCCCAAACCCCTGTGCTTTGTGTTACTGCGCATGCATTGGCAATGATGAAGCTCATCCCAGGGCAGAGTCATAGAGGGATACAACATGGAATTAGATCCTTTGGTCGAACTGGTCCATGCCGAGCAGATATCCCAACCTAATCTAGTCCCATTTGCCAACAATTGGCACATCCCTCTACACCATTCGTATTCACATACCCATCCAGATGCCAAATGGTGTCATTGGACCAGCCTCAACTACTTCCCTGAACAGAAGATTCCATACACGCACCAATCTCAGTGTGAAAAAGGTTGCCTCTTGGGTCCCTTTTAAATCTTTCCCCTCTCACCTTAAACCTACACCCTCTCGTTCTAGACTCCCCCACCCCAGGGAAAAGACCTTGTCTATTTTTCCCATCCATACTCCTCATGATGTTGTAAAGCTCCATGAGGTCACACCTCAGCATCCGATGCTCTTGGGAGGAGCCCACTCATGTCACAATGGGGCCTTGGTAATTGACAGCAGCTTGAGTCCCATAGGAGAATTTGCGTGATCCTCCAACCAATGGGAGTGATTTGGGGTGGGTCCAGCAGGGCAACACGTGGCCATGAGCTGTGCAGGCGCAGTGTCATGGTGAGGCGGGACCTAGTGAGTGTGAAGGGAGTGCGAGAGGCTGCAAAGTCTGGGGAAGAAATGAAGTTATTGTGGACTGGATGGGTTTAAAAACGCGCGGTTTGAGGCTGCTAGACCTGAATTATAAATTCCTGGTAAATTGTAACCAAAAGAACTGCGGATGCTGTAAATCTCACACAACAACCAAAAGGTACTGGTAAAGCTCAGCATATCTGGCAGCATATGTCAAGAGAAATCAGAGTTAACATTTTGGATCTGCTGACCCTTCGTCAGAACAGATGTTACTGAAAAGAAATGTCGGTTTACATGCAGAAGTTAGGGGTTAAGGAGTAAATGATAGGTGGTGATAGTGTCCAAAGAGATGGGAAGAGTTGGACAAAGAAGTGCATAATGATCTGGCTGGGGGCGGGTGAATAGCTGTTTCTGGGGACTGTTAGTGCCTAACCATAAGTAGTATGTAATGGTCGGCTATGTGATAACAAGGCCTGGTGTGTGGGTTAAGAGGCTAGAGCGCTAGGACATTGGAGATTTCAGGGCCTAAAATTATTGAATTTGATACTGGGGTTAGAGGGGTGCAGGGTCCCCAAGTAGAAGATTAGGTGTTGTTCTTCCTGCTTGTGTTATCATGTAGCCCTGGAAAAGCACAGCAGGTCAGGCAGCATCAAAGGAGGAGGATAATCGACGTTTTGGGCATATTCCGTTCATCAGGAATGATGGGATGGGGGGTGGTTGGGGAGTAAGTGGGCTGAGAGACAAATGAGAGGGATTTTGGGGGTTGGTGGGAAGGGAGCTGGAAAGGCAACAGGTAAATGTAGGTGGAGGGTAATGGAGAGAAGGTGGAGTGGATAATTGGAAAGGACGATGGACAGGTGGGACAGTTCAGGAAGGTGGTGTCGAGTTGGAAGGTTGGATCTGGGATAAGGTAGGGGAGAGAAGATGAGGAAACCTTGATTCTGTGGTTAAAGGGTCCCAATGTGGAAGATGAGGTTTTCTTCCTCCAGGCGTCGGGTGGCTGGGATTTGGTGGTGGAGGTGGCCCTGAACTTGCATGTCCTTGGCAAAGTAAGTGTGGAAGTTGAAGTGGTCTGCCACAGGATGGTGGGATTGGTTGGTGCATGCATCCCAGAAATGTGCGCTGAAACATTCTGCAAGTTGGTGTCATGACTCCCCAGTGGAGAGTAGACCACATCGAAACCAAAGGCCATAATAGGTGAGGTGTTTGGATGCGCTGGAAAATCTCTGCTGGATGTGGAAGGGTCATGTGGAGCTGAGGGGGGATGTGTGGGCACAGGTTTTACAGCTCTTGCATTGACAAGTGAAGGTGCTGGGATTGGAGGGTGGGTTGGTGGGGAGGGTGGATCTGACTAGGAATTCACACGGAATGGTCTCTGTGGAATGCTGAAAGGAATGGAGAGGGAAATATATCTCTGGTGGGATCTGACTGTAGGTGGTGGAAATGGCGGTGGATGATGCATTGTATCTGGATGGATGGTGAGAACTGGGGTGTTCTCTCCTTGTTGCAGTTGAAAAGGTGAGGCTTAACGGCAGAAGTGTGGGAAGTGTTAGAGATACACTGGAGGGTATGGTTGACCACATGGGAGGTGAAATTGCAGTCCTTGAAATACGGGGCGTTTTGGTATGTTCTCCAGTGTTCTGCCAGCTTGCACCAAGCTTCACTGTAATACTGCAGTAAGCATGAGACAGATGTTGGCCAGGGAACAGACTCGTGTGTTAAAGTGACAGGCAACTGGAAGTTCAGGGTCTGTTTTGCAGCAGAACGTAGATCATCAGCTTCCATTTCCAGCATTTCCACTAAGATGCTGCCAGACACAGGTTCCTGCCCCCTCTATTAACACCTATTCACCCTCCCAGCCAGATTGTTACCCAGTCCATTGTCTTTCCAAATGTTACTGTCTCTTTTGGGCTCTGTCCCCACTTATTATTTACTCTTTATCCCAAATCTCATGCAGTCCAAAGTTATGCAGGTTCGGTGAATTGGCCAAGCTAAATTTTCCGTCGTGTTCAGGGGTGAAATGGTTAGGTGTATTAGTCAGGAGAAATGTAGAATAATACGGCTGGGGAATTGGTTTGGTTGAGAAACTCTTCAGAGAGTGGGTCTGGACTTGTTGGGATGAATGGCATCTTTCCACACAATAGGGATGCTAATTTTCCCAGCTGCTGTCGGTTCTGAGGAAGAGTCACTGGACCTAGAATGACCCTGGGTGTGTGCAGGAGGAGGAAACAGGAAAAGAGAGTTGGATCCAGTTTAGACTGGGAGGGTTTAATTACACTCTGTAGAGGTAGTTCGGCCTGAATTAGAAACTCTTGGTCCCACATTTCCAGCAAATGGGAAAATGACTGTGACAGGTCCTGGGTTATGGCTGCCATCTTTATTTAGGTGAACATACAGCGAGGCACATGGATATGTCCTATTCCTTGGTGGGGAGGGGTGATTTGAAGAGGAGCATTTACACATCAAACACATACCAAGAGAAGTATTTGCCTTCACTAATCATCTTGCATTGCCTGGGAGCTCTGTTTTGTGAATTAATTTTATAGGATAGTAATTGAGAATAATTGAGAAAGGTATCTCAAAAGCAATTTTCTATCGTCAGCAGGGTCATCAGGATCTGAATACCATTGACATTGGGTTTGTGCTCTGCTCTAGGCCCTGCAGCTGTGGAAGGAGGTATTGGCCAGAGAGGGAGCACAGATTTATCCAAATTACACCTCCTCTCTTTGTAGGAAATGTCAGATTTTATCCCAGTCACCCACTTCATGATGTTAATCTGTAAACTCCTTATTTTCAATTCACTTCAAACTTGTCATTAAAATTCCTTACAGACTCAAATTCCAGCACTATTTCAGGTGGAGTGTTCCAGATTCTGACAACTGTCTGTTCATTCAGAAAGTGCTGAAGTCCATGTTGACTCTGGGATTACAATGGGCTGAATTGAAAGATGAGATGCAGTTCCTGAGCTCCCATTGAGATGCATTGGAACAGTACAGGAGGCTGAGGGCAGTGTAGGTATGAGCAGACAATGAAAATGAGAGGACTGCACTGTGGGTGCTGCTTGGCTCAATGAGAGTGTTTGGAATTGGGTGTAAACAGAGCGGGGTGGGACAGGGAGAAGGTGAACCACAGCTTCAGTTTTTGTTCAGGCCATTCAGCAATTCACATGGTCCCAATGGGAACAGCCAAGTTGTAAGTGATACCTACCGTGTTTTTTTAAACAGATTTTAAAGTATAAAATGTCAGCTGAAGTAAAGATCGGGGCTTTTGATTATAATGGAAATGTTTGAAGAGAAGGAAGGTTGCTACTCATTTAAATTCTCCTCATGGTAGTAACTAGCTGAAACTAGGGAGACGTTGTGACAGGAGACCTCAGACCCGTGGTGTGCTCCTTTTGCACAATGTGGGAAATAAGGGACACTTTCAGTGTCCCTGACGGCTATGTATGCAGGAAGTGTGTCCATCTGCAGCTACTGGGAATCTGCTTTTCAGACCTGGAGCTGAGAGTGGAAGCACTGTGGAGCAATACTGAGAATGTTATGGACAGCACGTTTAGTGAGTTAGTCATACTGCAGGTCAGGGATACACAGGCAGAAAGGGAATGGGTGACCATCAGACCAAGTGAAAGGCTCATGAAGGATGTGCAGGACTCCCCATTGATCCTTCCGTGTCTCAAACAGATATTGTGCACCGCTTGGAATTTTATCAGGGGGGAGCAGCTGGGGTGGACTCTCAGGGGAAATCAGCAACTGCCAAGTTCATGACACCACAGGTAGCTCCGCTGCCCAGAACTGGAGGAAGGAGAATGCCAGAGCTATAGTGACAGGGGTCCAGTAGTCATGGTCCGAGACAGGCGCTTCTGTGGCCACAGACGTGAATCCAAGACAGTGTAATTGAACACTGGTCCATTTATTGATAAGTGCATTGACCAATAAAGGTCAGCGTCCCAAATGCAACCGTCAGCACTTGATCACCCTGAAGTTCGACTTTCCAGGGTCTGTGCACTTGTTCTGAGCCCTTCAGAAGGATTGAAGGGGATAAGGAGTGAACAGGAACAGGGTTGTGTTGTAGATCTATAAACTAACAGTTACCGTATGCTTTCGGTCTCCATACTCTGTCTCCCATCCCCCATCGTACCTCCTCCCCATCGCAGGGAAAAGACCTTGTGTATTTACCCTATCCATGCCCCTACTGATTTTATAAACCTCTATAAGGTCACCCATCAGCATTTGATGCTCCACGGAAAATAGTGTATTCAGCCTCTCCCTGTAGCTCAAATCCTCCAACGCTAGCAACATGGTTGAAATACTTTTCTGACCCCTTTCAAGTTTCACAATATTGTTCTGATAGAAAGGAGACCAGAATTACAGGCAATATTCCAAGCATGACCTACCCAATGTCCTGTGTAGCCGCAGTATGACTTCCCAACTCCTGTACTCGGTACTCTGACCAATAAAGGAAAGCATACTAAACACTTTCTTCACTATCCTCTCTACCTGCGATTCTGCTTTCAATGAGCTATGAACCTGCACTCCAAGGTCTCTTTGTTCAGCAGCACTCCTGAGGACCTTACAATTAAGTGTTTAAGTCCTGCTAATATTTGCTTTCCCAAAATGCAGCACCTCACATTTATCTAAAATATACTCCATCTGCCAGTCCTCAGCACATTCAACCATCTGATCAAGATCCCGTTGTAATTGAAGGTAATCCTCTTCACTGCCCACTACACCTCCAATTTAGATGTCACCCTGCTAACATTACTTCCTATATTCACATCCAAATCATTTATATAAATTATGAAAACTAGTGGCTCCAGCAGCAATCCTTTGTGACACCCCACTGATCACAGGGCTCCAATCTGAAAAGCCAACCTTCCACCACTACCCTCTGTCTTCTACCTTTGAGCCAGTTTTTTATCCAAATGGCTAGTTCTCCCTGTATTCCATGAGATCTAACCTTGCTAACCAGTCTCCCATGGGGAACCTTGTTGAACGCCTTACTGAAGATCATGTAGATCATTTCCACCGCTTTGCCCTCATCAATCCTCTTTGTTGTTACTTAAAAAAAATAAAAAGTTCATGAGACGTGATTTCTCAAACAAAAAGCCATTATTAGTATCCAGAACTTAACTCTGTACACTGGGGTCTGCGTCACCCAGTTATGGGTGTTAATATTCTGGATAAAGTTCACGTCCACCAGATTTGTGATAGTGACTGTGTACTGAGCCTTGTTAAGATCATCAAGACAGGTGAGCTCCTTTGGAAAGGCAGTCCCTATATCCCTAACCCCGCTCTCATCCCCCCGTAAGCAGTAAGTGGGAGGAGCTCATGGAGTTTCCATGTGAGTGAGATTGAAAAAAGTCTTCCCTTCTTTCCACTAGCCCACCAGGAAATGGTGGTAGTATCCTTACCTCTGGATCAGGAGGATCGGGTTCAGAGTTGAGTAACAGCATCTTTAAGGAGGCTGATTGGAATACCTGCCCAAGCCACCAGGCCATACTGTCTCCCAGCTGTCCCTGCCTGAGCCTCCAAACAGAACCTTCCTGAAGTTTCTCTCCTGTCAGGCTCTCCCTTTGCTCCAGGATCCCCTCCTGCTGCTGCACTGCTCCTGTCCCTAACTGACCTGCCCATCCCCAGTGTCCTCCACATTCTTTCATTGTTTACAATCCCATTGTCCCAGTCCTCCAGCCCCGCCCCCTCCACCCTATTGGGCAGCAGCTGCTGTCAATCACCCAGGCTCCTGTGTGATCTGGAGCATGCTCTGTAGGAGGGATTACCAGTGCAGGGGCGCAGTGCTGGGCAATTGTTGGCGTATGTGCAGGGTGGGTCAGTGCCAGGGAGAGATGCTGTGGGTGTGTGGGGTTAATCTGTTATTGGCAGCCCCCTCCCTTCCTCCGTCTGGGAACAGGACCCAAGGGAATGGCCCTGCCCTAGTAACGTGATAAGTGGTCGGCATATCAGTGGGGGAGCACTTTGCAGAAAGTTATCAGAACTCGGGTGAAGATTCAGGAATGATATGGAAAGGAAAATTCATTTTCGTTCATTTTCTTTCAACCAGATATAATTTGGCCAGTGTGTGCAGGATGGTTCTCATCAGAGGATCGGAGTGGGGGAAATAAATAAGAGATACAGATTGGGGAAAAAAATCAGTGTGGTCTGTCCCAGAAGGAAACCCTGGGAGGTTGGGGGCGGATTCACCAACTCCCAGGAGGCTCCGAGTCAGACTCGTTGATTTGATTAGATTAGATTTCCTACAGTGTGGAAACAGGCCCTTCGGCTCAAGCAGTCCACACCGACCCTTGGAAGAGTAACCCACCCAGACTCATTTCCCTCTGACTAATGCATCGAACACTATGGGCAATTTAGCCTGGCCGGTTCACCTGACCTGTGCATCTTTGGATTGTGGGAGGAAACAGGACCACCCGGAGGAAACCCACGCAGACACGGGGAGAATGTGCAAAAACTATACAGACAGTCACGTAAGGCTGGAATCGAACCTGGGACTCGAGTGCTGTGGACCAGCAGTGTCATCGTGCCACCCCTCTTTGGTAGTTCTTAGTCTGCAGGCAGAAGCTAGGAAGCTGAATTCAAAGAGAGGAGACAGTATGAGAACTGGGTGTGGAGGAAAGAAGTGAGGAGATTGGTTTGGATTTCAGTTCACAGAAGCGAGAAATTGTGAGACTGAGATTTGAAGCTTTGGGGGAACAAAGAAACTACAATTTAATACAATCATTGCCTTATGAATTTTCATCCTGTGTTAACGGTGGTGACTTGTTTTCTCTGTTGTAGAGTCCTGAAAGGGCAGATTTGTGGATGAGAAATTCAAATTGAACTTCATGCTCAGTTTTGATAGATACTTGATCCATGCCGATCTGAATATCACTGCCCTTTTCATGTGGAAGGAAAGATGTGTGTTCTGTCCATGTCCGAATATTTCAAATGTCAGTGTGTCTGGAAAAAAATTACTGAGACACACCCAAGTCCATGTTAGTGTGGTGATTGTGGAGAAAGATTTCATTTGTTTTTAAAAGTCTGAAAAAAACATGGCACATTTCCAAGGAAGAATTAAGTTACAGATTTGTTTTGCATGAGGAAAGGTTTTTAATTAACATGCAACCAGAAAGACACAAGGATGCTGCACCATGGAATAAAACTATGAAAACGGGTTTGTCTAAAAAAAAGTTAATAATCGATCATGGGGTGTAATCCATTGGCATTGTCATGTTGGTTCCAGTGCCGTGGGGAAACACTGGAAATGTGATGTGTGTAACAAAGGTTTCAGTTACTAAACTGGAAAAAGTGAAGAAGAAATTTACAAGAATTTTCGCCAGGGCTCAGGGAGCTGACTTATAGGGAGAGGTTCGACCATCGAGATTTTTTTTTATTTAGAGTAGAGGAAATAGAGGGGGAATCTTTTCTGGAATTGTATGAGATCATGAGAGGCTTGGATAAGGCGAATGCACTCAATCAATTTGCCCAGGGAATCAAGGAGTGCAGCGCATCAGTTTAAGGTTAGAGGAGAAATGGTGAAAAGGAACCTGAGGGGCACCTGTTTTACCCAGAGGGTCGTATGTATATGGACTGAGCTGCCAGTGGAAGTGGTTGAGGTGGGTAAATTAACAACATGTGAAAGATATTTGGACAAATACATGAATAGCAAAGGGTCAGAGCAGATGGGCAAAGTGCAGAGAAATGCTGTTAGCGTGGATGGACATTCTCGTCAGCATGGGCCAGTTTGGGCCAAAGGGCCTGTCTCTTCTGTAGGACTCTGACTCCAAGTATATTTACTATTTCTCCCGTTATCTCTGCTAGCAACCTGGGATGTATTCCATCAGGGCGAAAAGACTTGTCTACATTAAACTCCATTTGCTTGCCCAGCTCTAATGCTTTCATGAAAATGGTGGTTTCTTGGTCCTCACCTTCCTCAAGTCTCCTTATCAATTACTAGCATGTTCGTCGTATCCTCCACTGTGAAGACTGACTGCTGTGTGCTCATATTCCTGAACCCGGTTGGATAGGAATAACTAGGTACAGAATTCTGAGAGGTCTTCTTTGAGCCTTTATTGATGAGACATGGCAGCTACTTGGATAGTGTGCATGAAAACCACCTCCAGGCAGCATCAGGTAACTCCCCGCCTGTCCGATGTATGGCTCCCATTCTTATACCTTTGTGGTTTGTGGTTTTGAATGGATGCTATCTTTCAATATTCTGTCCATGGCAATGGCAGTTAAAAAGTCGAGTTCAGCAGAGCGCTTTGTGTTTAAACCACATACTCCTCCCCCTTTGGCTCAGTCAGGTATCTGACAGGCACTTTAGTTTCAGTGAGGCTGTCTGTCAGGATTCTGATGTGGAAGAACTGGTGTTGGAGCGGAGTGGGCAAAGTTAAAAACCACACATAGCCAGGTTATAGTCCAACAGGTTTATTTGGAAATACAAGCTTTTGGAGTGTGCTGTGATCTGTAACTTGATCAGGATTATCTCTATGGTGACAGTTAAGTGCTTCAACAATTAGAGGACACATGTGCCCCACACAATATGTTCCCCTCTAGCAGTGTAAACTGTTATTCTGGCCCTGGGCATAGCTACTCATTACTTTTCTCTCCGAAACCCATCTAGCTTTCTGTTTATCTTTAAAGTTTTTCTAATCTCCTAGTTTCTCCTTTGTCGTTGCCAATTTGTATGCCTTCTTATTTCAATTTGATAGACTCCCTTATTTCCTTAGCCACCCATGGCAGATTACTCATTTTCTTACAGTCCTTCCTTTTCACTGATATATACTTTTGCTGAGCAGTTTGAAAAATGCTTTGATATTCCTCCACTGTCCGTCAACTCTCCCACCCTAAAGTCTTTGCTTCCAGTCTACATTAGACAACTCCTGCCTCATCCTATTCTAGTTTCCTTTGTTTCAGCACAAGATTTTGAGATTGGAATTAATCTTCCCGCTTTCCAACTGTATTCTAAATTCAACCATACTTACCACAAGCCTGTTATTAGATTACGAGGTGAGGCGATGTTACCTGGATGTTTTGGTTTTCATTGTCAGCGACCTTGGCTTTGTAATAAAGTACAGGATAGATATTCACAGCAGAGTATTCTGGACGGTGTGAATGTACTGTACAATCTAAAGCCATAAATCACTGTCTCCCTGCAATTTACATGATTTGGAGATGCCGCTGTTGGACTGGGATACACAAAGTTAATAATCACACAACATCAGGTTATAGTCCTTCAGGTTTAATTGGAAGCACACTAGATTTCGGAGCATTGCTCCTTCATCATGATCCAATTAAACCTGTTGCACTATAAAATGTTGTTGTATGATTTTTAACTCCCCTCAGTTTAAAATTGTAACACCATTCTCTCCTACACGCTTCCTCACTGTCTAAATTTGGATCGCTAATCCACCTGACTATCCTGCTTTTTCCGAAAATCTCCTTTGGTTAAGGTGGTGAGTTTTGGATTCAGCTTTCCAGTTATTACTGTAAGGAGATAAGCACTGGGCACAGGAGAGGCAATGCAGCCCTTCAAACCAACTCCACCATTTAATACTAGGATGATTGAGCTTACCTCAGTACCAGCTGGATGTTCCTGAATGCTCTCTCTCTCTCCCTTCAACTCATTGCAAATTCAACATCTGTATCTCTTCAGTAAATTTGCTCATCCACCGCATTTTGAATAGGGAATTCCACAAATTCACAACACATCGATATAGGTACATTCTTCTTCATGAGAATAGAATAGAATCCCTTCAGTGCAGAAACAAGGTAATATTCCATGGAGTCTGCACCAATCCTATAATGAGCATCCCATTAAGACTCACCCATTCCCTGTATTTCCCATGGTTAATGCCTTAACTTGCACACGCATGGATACTGTGGGCAATTTAGCATAGCCAAACCACCAAACCTGCACATCTTTAGACTGTGGGATGAAACTGGAGCACCCAGAGGAAACCCGCACAGACAGGGGGAGAATGTGTAAACTCCACACAGTCGCCTTAGGCTGGAATCAAACCTGGGTCCCTGACACTGTGAATCAGCAATGCTCACCATTGTGTCACCTCTGCTTAAAATCTGCTCCTCCTATTAACCACGCCACACCCCAGTTGGCTGAATCTATATTCCTTACATATTCCAGAGACCGCGTTCCAGTGAATTCATGGGGACTACATCTCCCACAATCCCTGAAGCAGGGCCCACAAATGTGTGGGAAAACCCGGCACTGTACACGTACAGAACGTGGGCGGGTTTTGGAGATGTGCTTTGGGTAAGTATACTTTGCGGAAAGTAATTCACACTGTGTGATTGGCTGGAGGAGGAATGAATTTGCTTATTGTATTGATCAGTTGGGGGGTCAAAGTGTCACCACATCCACGTAGGACCACTCTCCACCCCCAATTCATTGTAATGCTTGGAATCAACTAATGGGAAACAAAGAAGGATCTGAGCCATTCTCCCAGACTGACGGTACCTCTTCTGTCCAGGATCTGCCACCTCCCTTTCTGTTTCATTTTGTTTCATTCTGCTGTTACATTATTGACTTGCAGCAGCTGAAGGGAAAGGAAGTGAACCCAGAAAGTGTGCAGAGTCCAACCAGGACGGGAAGTGGTGGCATGGATCTGTTTATCAGTTACTCCATGAGAATGGGGAGGGTGTACATTCGGGGGTAGCAGAGTCAGAATGGGGGGAGAGAGTAAGTGGGTTGGAGGGTGACAGCTTTGAGGGACGAAAGGGGAAAAAGATATTCCAGAGAAACTAGAATTGACTGTGCTGAATTTCTAATCTGTACATATTCCTTTATTCAGGGTGCTAGATGGTGAAGATTTGCAGACTGAAATCTCAAAATGATGTGCAAATTGTGATTAAGTTAACCAGCATTTGAAGAACCAAAAATAAAGAATAATTCGGCCAAAATCCTGCACGCTCTCCTCACAGCATTGTCGATCTCTCTGCACCAAATGGACTGTGAATTGTACAAGACAACAGCTCACCACCATCTTCTCAAGGGTAACTAGAGATATGGAATAAATGCTGCCTGAGCCAATGATGCCCATATCCTGGAAATGGGTTCTATCTCTAGTTGCTGAACCCCGATTGATGTTCCTGCAGGATGAAGAGGGATGCTGAGTGCATCCTCCATGAGGCAGCACCATCACATTACCCCTGCCTACACCCACACAGTAACACCGCAATGTCACTGGAACTAAAGGCAGTGAAGCCACCGGAGTGCTTAGATATAGTTCTGCGAGGTAAAGTCATGAAAGGGAATTGGAACACAGCAGGAACAGGAGACTGAGCTGGATGGTCAGCTGTTTCCCATTGAATGGTGGAGCAGGATTGAAATGCTGAATGGTCTCCTCCTGCTGCTATCTCCCAGGTATGCATATAGTCATAGAGCCCGGGTAGGAAGAAGTGGGCAGTCATTCTCCAGGAGATTGCACTTCCACAACAGTTTTCAGTGAGGGATGGTTTGATGGATTTTATTTAACATTTATCTATAACACAAGGTTTGTAGTTTTTGGTTTTAAAATATTGTAAAAGATTTTTGCACAGCAAATAAAATTAAAGAAAATGACGTAAACTGCCCGAATATAGAATATATAAAGCTTTCAATCTCTGTGAAACAAAATCCTGTCTATTCCTGGGCACCGTCATTTTCCAGCTACTCAAAATTCCTGGGAAATATTCCCTCCCTGTCTGAACCTTTGGTTTGATTTAACTGTTTTTCAGTTCGCGTTCTGTGAGCTGTGAAGCGTACTTTTTCCCCATTTCTCCGACCCATAAATTTGATCACAGCAACATTCCCACCATCAAAATCATCATTACGCCATTTTGCTTTTAGTTAACATATGATCACCAGCAGTGCAAAAGTGAGGAATGCAGATGCTGGAAACCAGAGCCTAGATTAGAGTGGTGCTGGAAAAGTACTTTTGCCAAAACGTTGATTTTTCCAGTTCCTCGGATCCTGCCTGACCTGCTATGCTTTTCCAGCACCACTCTAATATAGACATACAATCACCAGCAGTAAACCATTTGTGTAACCAATTAAATATTTCCAAACAGAGCCCATTACGGGCCAAGCAAACCATTACAAGTGACAGTGTGAGAAGGGACTAAATCAAAGGAGAGTTGTGGGGAGGAGGCAGCGGTGGAGATAAAGCACTATATTCCCTGTGGTGCCGACCTCTATCTAAGGGCATCGAGATCGCTGGTGCACACCACATGCTCCTTCTCCAAAGGCACCCTGCTGTGTTGCCTTTATTCTCAATCATAGAATAAAATCCCTACAGTGTGGAAGGAGAGCATTGGCCCATCAAACCGCACCGAACATCCGAAGAACATCACGCCCAGAGGACTCTCCCACTATAACCCTGCATTTCTCATGGCTGATCCACCTCGTCTGCACATTCCTGGATACTGTGAACAATTTAGCACGACTGATCCACCTGCACATTTTTGAAATGTGGGAGGAACCAGAGCACTGGAGGGGACCCACACGATCATGGGAAGTATGTGAGAACACCACACAGGCCATTGGCGAAGGCTGGACTCCAATCTTGTAGCTGATGCTGTGAAGCAGCTGTGCTACAATCACAATTTAATTCAAAACAGATGATCCCTGCTCATTGCCACATTGCTGTTTGTGGAGTCTTACTGCCAGAGAGGCAGTCTGAGGTTCAGAAAGTGGCAATGATAACTTCAGTCAACTCCAGCTCAGTTAATGTGGTTAACAACCACAACATCAATACTCCAACAGTATCAACATGGACAAGGTCTACTCCTGACTCTGAACAGTAACATCAGAATCAGAGTCCTGCAGTCCACACAGAGCAGGTGGATGACCAATTCCCTGTGTGCACTCACTGATCTCTCAATCGTGTTGAAGGCGCAGCAAATCCCTTGTCACACAGAGGGGTGAACAGCTCTTACCCAGTGTGAACCTGCTGGGGTCTCGGGGACAGGATGAATCACTGAATCCCTTCTCCCACCCTGATTTCCTAAATCTAATTGAGCACGTCCTCCTGTTTTCTCAGTTGTTATTGACAATCTCATTCCCTTCGCACCAGAACCTGTTCCAGTGTTACAGAACCAGCAGAATGGCAGTTGTAGCTGGTCACCCGACTGATCACTGGACATGAACGGTTCACTCTCCACAGATGCTGCCAGGCCTATAGAATTTTTCCAGCAATTTCTTTTTTTTATTTCTGATCTTCCAGCAATTCCAGATGTTTGCTTTTCCAATACTCATTTTGTCTGTTGCAGAGGAGTTTATTGATGAAATTAGAGGGGTTTGAATTTGTACGTTAGGTCACACATCAGCTATGATCATCATCAATGGCAGAGCAGAGGTGAGGGGCTGAATGGCCTCCTCCTGCTCCAATGAAAGTTATCCAATGGCAGCTTGTGGCCTCACAGCTCAGTTCACTTCCATGTCGAACACATTGTTACTGACTGAACAAACCTGCTGTGTTTGAACTAAACCTGCTAATGTTCAGTGGCTACCTCTCCTGCTACCCGGGTTGAACTCTTATTATTGAATGATGTCTTGTATTCAAAGTTTGGGAGATGAATTGTAGCTCGGGTGCTCGTTGTCGTGGTTCTTTTCACCGAGCTGGGAGTTTTTGTTGCAAACCTTTCGTCCCCATTCTAGGTGACATCCTCAGTGCTTAGAAGCCTCCTGTGATGCGCTTCTGTCATGTTTCCTCCTGCATTTATAGTGGCTTGTCTCTGCCGCTTCCGGTTGTCAGTTGCTGTCCGCTGCAGTGACCGGTATATTCGGTCCAGGTCGATGTGTTTGTTGATAGAATCAGTGGATGAGTGCCATGCCTCTAGGAATTCCCTGGCTGTTCTCTGTTTGGCTTGCCCTATAATAGTAGTATTGTCCCAGTCGAATTCATGTCGTTTGTCATCTGTGTGTGGCTACTCAGGATAGCTGGTCGTGTCGTTTCGTGGCTCGTTGGTGTTCGTGGATGGGGTTTGTTAGCTGTCTTCCTGTTTGTCCTCTGCAGTGTTTTGTGCAGTCCTTGCATGGGATTTTGTACACTACGTTGGTTTTGCTCATACTGGGTATCCGGTCCTTTGCCCTGGTGAGTTGTTGTCTGATAGTGGCTGTTGGTTTGTGTGTGTTGTTGTGTGTGACTCATAACAGCACAAAAACCAACAATCACTCTCAGACAACAACTCACCAGGACAAAGGACCCGATACCCAGCATGAGCAAAACCAACGTAGAGTACAAAACCCCATGCAAGGACTGCACAAACCACTACATAGGACAAAAACAGGAAGACAGCTAACAATCCGCATCCACGAACAACAACTAGCCACGAAACGACACGACGAGCTATCCTTAGTAGCCACACACACAGATGACAACCAACATGAATTCGACTGGGACAACACGACTATTATCGGGCAAGCCAAACAGAGAACAGTCAGGGAATTCCGAGAGGCATGGCACTCATCCATTGATTCTATCAACAAACACATCGACCTGGACTCAATATACCGGCCACTGCAGCGGACAGCAACTGACAACCGGAAGTGACAGAGACCAGCCACTACAAATGCCGGAGGAAACATGACAGAAGCGCTTCACAGGAGGCTCCTAAGCACTGGGGATTCTATCTTGTATTACTGAGGGAATGCCCACAAGGACTAATCCTGCGGTCTCTATCCCCTAGGATCCACAATCTCCGTTTATTTCTTTCTTCCTCTTTCATTCTGGCTATTGATCTCTCGGTATCATTCCATTCTCCTGTCATGCTCTTCAACATGCCCATGTGGGTGGACTAGAGGCAGCTGGGATTTAATGAAGGGAAGTGGGGATTAGGCGGAAGTATGAGGAGAGGTGTCAGCAAAGACAGTTCTCATTGTAACGGCAGAGTTTCTCCATGACCCAGTGAGTGGGGAGGCACCTGAGTTTGTGGGGGAGACAGATTCAATCAGGGATTTGGTAAGACACTCAGACATTGACCTGTCCATCTGATTGTTAACTCAGACAGATAGACAGAAAGATGCATATTTACACCGGACCTTTGATGACCTGGTGCAATGAAACATGCTTCCAACCCAATGATTTCAATCACAAATCTCTGAAAACACAGACGCAACGTTTTCTACTTGTACCAGGCTGTCTCTGAGCCTCCTCTTTTCTTGAGTAAAACATTTTGAGCTGTTCACCCTTTCCTGGTGATTATAACCGCTATGTTACTGTAAGATTTGTGACTGAACTTTTATTTTCCTGTTCCTTGTGAGTGATGAAAGTAGCAGAAACAGTTCCTGACCTGTGAGAGTTTTCGGTTGGAGTATTTATATTTACAAATCCATTCCCACCCTCACATACGTTGTGAAATTGCTGTAAACCTGAAGAGAAGGAGTAAGTGAGCACCCACAGAATCGTATGTATCTGAGTTGAATGAACCTGACATGAGGAAAATGTGACAACAATCGCAATTAGTTATAATCACAGAATCCAGTCGGTGCAGAAAGAGTCTATTCGGCCCATCGAGTCTGCAATGACCTGTTCACCTACCCTACAGCCATAACCCCACATTTACCATGGCGAACCCAACCCACCTATATTGCACACTGCAGTCATGTTAGCATGGCCAATCCAGTAACGTTACACATCTGTGGATGGGTCACAAATTATATCCAAATGCTCGGACTTGTGGATGAAGGCTCACAAAAACTTAACTCTGATACAAATGCTCTGGTTTTCAAAATAAAATCTGGGGGAAACTGCAACCGGAAATATTTCGGATTCTCAGGAGGAAGAGAATTCAAACTTGTGCCATTAACCCAGGGGGCACTGTGACATTTACAGAGTTCTGGGAACCATCAGAAGCATAACAGGTTGTGAGCAAGGTGGGGTGAGACAAGGACAGTCTGTCACAAGGGGGTAGGCAGGAGAGAGTAAACAGCAGAAATGGTAGTCCCCTAAGGCCACGGGGAATCGAGTTAGGGCTGGGAAAGAAACAAGGAAATAAGGTGTGCAGCTGTCAAAGAAATACATTTTTAAAAAAGATTATAAAAGCATAGAGAGCAGAGTTCACAGTCTGAAATTGTTGTTTTCATTGGTGAGTATAAAAAGCTGTAAAGTCTGGGGAGTTCTATTACAGCCAACATATACAGGATGGGCCAAGTGGCCTCGTTCTGTGATATAACTTGCTGATTTTTTTACTGACATTTGTCGTTCAAGTCTGATGGCGCTATTAACTTTTCAAATTAGACTGGAGTTTAATATTCTGGAGAAATGTCAAATAAATCACATTGATCACATTCTGCAGACCTTAGTCCATAACCCTACATTTTCCAGCATTTCAGTTACATCCATGTCCTGCCGGTGGGATAGGACATACAGGGATGGTAGCGGTGGTGTCTGGGACATTGTCAGCTATGATTCTGTACGTATGACTGTGTCAAGTTGCTGCTTGACTAATCTGCATTCTAGCTCACCCAATAAGATATTCGCAGGGTGAGACACTACAGTTGGAGCTCCTCTGCTTGCCAGTTACTTTCCTTTCGGCTTTTTAAAAATTCCTTTCCCACTCACTCTCTCCTTTGCAGACTCTAACACAAGTGTCTCAACATTGAATCATGACAACATTAAAAAAAAATGTCTCTAGAAGAAAACCAATGGAGGAAAACATATAATTCTTGCATCAACTGCATTTTTAAACAAAAACAATCCTGTTCAATAAACATTGTCTCATTTTTTCCTTCAATTCTATCAAGCGAGCTATTGTATTTGATCCCTCAGTTTACCGATCTTAATAAATATACAATCAATTTCCGATAAACATGCTGACAAAGTATTGAACCAATTTATCTGTTTAGGTTTTAGCATTAGTTACAAAGTCATTACCATTACAATAATTGCATAATAATTGGTCTGGATAACAAGTATACTGAGGTTCACAATTTAATTTATTGACTGTTCGAAAAATGGTACAATGTATCATTTTTTCAGGCTTCTAACAGAAATTACTAAGGCATTTGCATGACAATAACTATAGTATGCTTTAGGTTAGTCTTGCTAACAACTACAGTGAAGTTTATACTTGAATTTAATCCAATCTTCTCTAGTACCAATACAGGAATATAAAAATCCATTTTCTTTCAAATCAACACACCTAAAAAACAATCAAGTATTTCTGATGCATCACACACTGTTAAAATGACTTTTGCTCGTTTGAATGATTTGTACACTCCCAGCCTTATACATTTAGAAAAACCGAATTACTTTTCCCTGCAATAACTCCTGTTCATTTTTGCAGATAGCACAGTAAAATAGTGAGATGAAATTTATCATTATTCTTCAGTATGCTAATAATATTTTGAAAATTTAAATGATCATTTCAGTCCATAGAATATAGAACAGTACAGCACAGTACAGGCCCTTTGGCCACTTTGTTTTTCTGACCTTTAATCCTACTCTAAGATCAAACTAACCAACATGCCTTTCATTTAATATCATCCATGTGCCTATCCAAGAGAGGCTTAGATGTCCCTGATGGATTTGAATCTACTACCACCACTGGCAGTGCATTCCACGCACCCACCACTATCTAGAAAGAAGTTATCTTTGACATCTCCCCACAACTTTCCCCATTCACCTTAAAGTTATGCCACTTTGTGGGGAAAAGTCTTTCATTATCCACTCTATCTATGCCTCTCATTATCTTTTACAAATCTATCAAGTAAACTCTCATCTTCTTTCACTGCAATGATCAAAACCCCAGCTCCCTGAACCTTTCTTCATAAGACATGCCTTCCAGACCAGGCAGCATCTTGATAAATCTCATCCACACCTTCTCTACAGCTTCCACATCCTATGTGTAATGAGGTGATCAGCACTGAACACAATATTCCAAGTGTAGTATTACCGGGGATCCATAGAGCTGCAACATAGCCTCGTGGCTCTTAAACTCAATCTCCCCACTAAAGAAAGCCAACACACCATACACCATCTGAATAACCTTATCACCTTGGATGTCAGCTATGAGGGATGTATGGACGTGCACCCCACAATCCCTCTGTTCCTCCACATTGTCAAGAATCCTGCAATTATTCCAAAAATATGCACTCAAATTTGAAATTTCGAAATGAATAACTTCACACTTTCCCAGGTTTTCCTCCATCTGCCACTTCTCAGCCCAGCTCTGCCAATGTCCTCTAGCAACCTACAAAAGCCCTCCACACCATCGACAACTCGACCAACCCTCGTGTCATTGGCAAAATTCCTAACCCACCCTTGCACTTCATCATCAAAGTCATTTATAAAAATCACAAAGAGCAGAGGTCCCAGAACTACTCCCTTCAGAACACCATTGGTCACCGTGCTCCAAGCTGAAAACTATCCATGTTATCTCACCCTGTTTTCTATGGGCCAGCCAATTTATTATCTCACCAGGCAGGTTTCCCTGTATCCCATGCCTCATTACTTTCTGAATGAGCCGACCATGGGGAACCTTATCAAGCACCTTGCTAAAATCCAAATACTCCACATACACTGCTCTGTCCTCACCAATGTGTTTTTCGCATCCTCAAATAATTCAATAAGTTTTGTGACGCATTACCTGCCAATCACAAAGCCATGCTGACCATCTCTAATCCGAAAGGAAGTTGTCTTCAGCTGAATATTCACATTGAATGACTCATGCATTTTTATAAATCAAAATACAATGATCACGCATTTTTGTCAATATGTCTTTCAAAGTATTGTCATGAGACTCCTGTTTATTTAAGTCTATCATTCCTTTATTCAATTGTAATTGTAAAATATTGTTTAATTTCCAGTCCATTTGAGTAACCACATGAAACATAATATTGCAGTCCTACCGTCCTGAGTGAGAACATTATGAAAGCAGCTTGTGGAGCTGTGGCAGTGTCTCTATTACTAGACCCGAGGGAAGGTTTCAAATCACACCTTCAACAAAAACATATCAAGAGCTGCTCTGAATGTTGATTAGAGAGTACCTGAGCACAGATTGAATTGCTTTTCAATACAACATTAGATCTGCTTTTATCTATTATATCAATAATCACAAAACCTGATACTTATTTATGTCAGGTTACCAACAAGTATGTGTGCACGTATCCCCTACTTTGGGAAAGTTTGCTTTAGCCATTTTGCTTTTCTAAAAGACTAACATCTGTAACTGAAAGAAATCTGAAGAGGATTTTCGCTTTTACGACAAAAAGTAAAAAGATTAATGTTTCTTTGATTTACGCCTTTTCAGCTTATGAAAGGTTTCATAATAACGCTCTACTTTCGGATAGTGGGGATACTTGTATCTAATTCTATCACTTATAAGTTCCTGGAGAATATTTGAAAATGTTGCCGAATTAAAGATTACCATGTCTAAGTAATGAGATTGATTTTTTTGTTACAAAGGGCCAGGTCCAAACAATTGAAACACTTTAAACATTATTCTCTCGTGCTATAAATTTGAAATAAAGTTACTATCTTCTTCAGTAAACTAACAAATGCACCCACCTTTTCGTTGTCAGTCAGCTGATTGCCTACTTTGTAACTAAATATTGTGATTCGTCTAAATATTATTCTGTCATTTGATCAAAGTGAATTTGTAATTGTTGTTCAGTTTATGAATTGTCAGAAACTTGTTTTTATTTTTACATTCAGCTGTTCATTTTGACCGTAGGATTGAAATGCTTTGAAGATATTGGAATGTGTTAATTTAAAAATAAGGTTTGCACATCTCTCACATATCTCATTTATTGTATTATGATTCAAGAATGTTTCCTGGTAAAATTCGAGTAAATTTCAAACATTTGTTGACTTCAAATAAGATCTGTAACACCCATTTATCAATCTGTTGTTAATATTTCAGCTGGTTAAACTGACATTGATTAGGAACTCATTCAGAGAGATCAACTGGCAATTATAAACTATTTGCAGGAATATTGAGTTGAGAAAGAGATACAGTCGTGCAAACATTTTTGGAAGGAATTGCATTTTCATTTGAATGTGTAGACTGTTCAAGAATTCTATATCGCCTTCCATTGGTTTTCTTGTCGAGAAATCAAATTTATAATTCATGTGAATTTTAATGTGTTCTGTATTTTGAGATTTGTGTCAGATTTAAGAAAAAAGGAGAAGCAATTAACATGAAAGCTTCAGTGAATAGAAAACAAAGTAAATTAGATTGTCAGAGGCAACTTTTAGTATCATCTCTGAACATTCAGTCGAATATTTCTAAAGTCAAGAGTCTGCCACTGGAAAAGCACAGCAGGTCAGACAGCAATCGAGGAGAAGCAGAATCAACTTTTTGGGCATAAGCCCTCCATCAGGATTTTTTTCTGATGACGTCCTAATGTCCGAAAGGTCGATCCTCCTGCTCTTTGGACGTGCCTGCCCTTTTCCAAAGCCGCACTCTTGGCTCTGATCTTCAGCTTCAGCTTTCCTCCCTTTCTCCAAATATGTTTAATGAACATGAACTGTAAAGGTTAGTATCAGCAGTTGAACAAAACCAAATGAACACTTTTTTTGCAATTTTTATTGAGAAAACCTGTTTGAGAATATGCAACAAATCAGATCGAACAACATTGCTTGCCATTAGAACCCTAAGCCATTCAAATTAAAGAATAGCCATGCTTCAAACAACCAGTATAGTGTATAAAAACGGAACTGGAATACAAGAGGGACAACGATTGCATTTATTGGAGGGAATAATAACCAGAGCCTTAATGTGATAGTGGTGATTGGTCTCAGGAACAATAAGATATTTACTGTGATTATTCCATTGAACAGTAATAAGATGGTCATAAAGATCTTTGTGTCGCTTTATGTGTAGTGTTGTGTTTGAACATTTATTTCAGTAGCATTGAGATATTTTACAAGATTGACAATTGACTGTTAAAGATAAGTTTTAAAGGCAAAATTTTTTTAAAAATTGTCAGCTTTGTTTAGCAAAACACAATTCTAATTATGTGGAATCCCTGCTGTGTGGAAACAGGACATTTGGCCCGACAAGTCAACACTGATGTTCCAAAGCATAATCCACTCAGCACCATTCTGCTCTCAGATTACTGGACATTTACCCCTGACTAATACACCTAATCTACACATCCTTGAACAGAACGTGCAGCTTAGCATGGCCAATTTACCTAATCTGCACATCTTTGGATTGTGGGAGAAAACAAGAACATTGCAAACTCCACACAAACATGTGGCCGAGAATGGAATCAAATCCAAGTGCATAACACTGTAAGACACAAGTGCGAAACAATGATCTTCTCTTCTCAATGCCCAGCTCCCATGCAAGAAGTTAAATTAGTGAGAGACGTGCAAAATCAAAATCCCTAACAAATCATGAATGAACAATAATTAGAAAATTAATATGATCAAATGACACAACAATATTCAGGTGAATTGTATTGTTTAATTACAAATTTTGGCATGAGCTAACTAATGAATAACGGGAAGTGACATTTGTTTGTTTCACTGATGAAGAAGTTGACTTGCTTTTCATCTTTGAAACACTGCAGAATAGTGATTTATGTGCCTGACATGTTTGAATTAAGCTCTTTAAAAGAAAAAAATCAGTACAATCACATCGACTTCTTCATCCTTAAGGCTAAACACTATCAAATACTTTCCAGGAACTTAGAACCAGCAGAATTAGTTACTTTGATTTCTTGGGAACTCGAACAGAATAAACAGCAGATTCTGTGAATTAGTCATTCGATGCGATTATTCAACTGAAGACAAAATCCCTTCTTTGCAAAAATGCTCAACTTCGAAAAATTCAAAATGCATTGTCATTGTTTAATGAGACAATACAGAGATGTTAATTCTTTTTCATTTGACTTAACAAAACGCAGGAATTTTACATGATTTTGTTGCATAAAAAATACTTCAATCTTATTGTGATTAGAAATACAATAAATGTTCCCATCGAAGTGAAATATATTTAAATGAATTCAACTATGTTTCCACGAGTAAAGTAAGAACTAATATTAATAATAATTGAGAGATTGTACATCACAATATATTTAGTCATTCATGTAAAGAGCCGTAATTCCACATTTATGTCAACTACTGGATTGAATAATTATTAGATAGGAGCAACGACTGAATATAAAATTCGATCAATGAATTTAGAAATATTGAGAAATCTGATTTTGCTATGTGACTGAGGAATATGTGCAAACAAACAGGTGAAAAGTAATTGCAGGTCTGTGAATTTAACTTCTGTGATTATGGAGATCATTCAAATAAGCAAACATTAGACATTCACAATTAACGTTGGATGGGAAGTCATTGGATCCATTGTGGGAAACTTGACCTGAAAATCAAGTGTCATATTGCAGTGTTGGTTCTCAGAAACAATTGTTCAAATTAAAATGTGAATCTCACTTTACTTTTTCAAAAGACTTTCTTAAATATTTGCGCAATTATTATCATGACAATGACTTGATAATTAATGTTGTTATATGAGCAATAAAGATGATTCAATATTTCAAAAACACTTTGCTGCGATGTTGATTGGATATTTATTAAAATTGGTAACTTGTGGAATAAAATATAGAAACTAGCTTTTTGAATTGAAGATAAATGGAGCCATTCAGTGATTATAGAACAATACTTTCTATCTTTACTAAAAAATGCAGGTAACACAAGAAATGTGAATTTCTATCAAATGGTTTCCTCATGGAGACATGTTATTTTAATTTAGATGATCAGAGTTCAGACATTCGTGTCAGAATTTGGAAGTACGTTAATAGATAACGAAAGTGAGCATGAAAGTGAACATACGATGCAGTCAATGACATTTGGTATGAAAAGAAATTATAATAATTGTGCCATTCATGTAAGTGATGAAAAATGGTGGAATAGAAGAGACAAAAAAGAATCAACATGTTCAAAGCAGTTTTTTTCTTACAATGAAATGAAACCAATAATCATTTTGTAGAGCAAGTGATTTGAAAAAAAAAAGTCATTTACTGTTACTTAAACTGAAAACTATTTCCATTTTGCAAATATGGAGACTTTCCGAAATTCAAAATTTAGGTTTGCTGAATTATACAACAAAAATGGTTGCAATTCGAAATATCTCTTGCACGCAAACCTAAAATAAGTAAACTTAAAGATAATTAGAATGACAAAACATTTATTGTTTGCATGATTGTATTACAGTCAATATTCGTGATAAACTGGAAGCATTGTTTTATTCAACATAAATCATCTTTAACTACTGAATTGAAATAGAAGATATCAATTGCACTTGTTGCATGGAATAGTAAACAAATGCTTGCTGTTGTCATTGGTTTCAGGAGCAATAAGGTATTTACTCAGGTTATCCTACTGAACAATAATCAGATGTTGATGGAAGTCTTTGTGTTGCTTTATGTGTATTGTTTAGTGTGAACATTGGGTTCGATATAATTGAGATATTTGCATGAATTAGGAACAGAGTGACAATTGGGTGCGAATGATCTGATTTCAAATCAGACAGTTTTTATTTTTTTTCCAGGATTGCTGAGTGAAACGTTCTTAAACCATCATGCAATCAACGGAATACGTGAGAGATATGCAAATTGAACTTTCAAATGAACACACCCTGATATTTTCACACCATTTCAATATCGCATTCAATATAAATAGATGACTGGAAAGCTAAAAACAGATCTCACACAATTTTTAAACTGACCAATAATTAAAAATTGATAAATAATAGCAAGTGACATTTGTTTATTTTGCTGAGAAGTAATTGATCTTTTCTCATATTTATAGCACTAGAGCATAAAAGTCTGTGTTGTTTCAACTAAGATCTACAGAAAAAGAGAAAACTAATGACTATCTTGACTTTGTATATTTCAGCTTTATGACTGCAACATTCTCAAATATTTTCCGAGGGATATTGATTGAGTGGAATTAGATACATTTTGCTGTGAGTGACCAGAAGAAAGTATATAGCAGATACTGTGATTACTGGCATGGAACTTGCTACCTCAAAATAATCTACTGATATTGTGATTGGATATACAATAAGTGTCAGCATCAAAGTTAATTAAAATTAAATCAATTCAAAAATGTTTCCAAGTTTAAAATAAGTACAACATTCACAATGATTGAGAGATTGTACATTGCAATGTCCTTGCAGTATTTATTGTACAGAAGCGTAATTCCACATTTGTAGCCCTTACTGGATTGCACAGTTATTAGATATGAGATATATTAGCAATAAAGGGATTTTTAAAAATATATATTCGTGAATTTGAGAATAATGAGATATCTCATCTTGATATTAGACTGAGTAATATGTAGAAATGAAAGAGTAATATTGCAAGGAAAAATAATTGGAGCTCTCTGAATTTCAAAGGCTGAGATAATTGTTATATTTCACCTGAGCAAAAATCAGACACTTACAAATAGCATTGCAAGGGATATTATTGGTCGTTTGGTATGTGCATGGGCCTGAACAAATAGGTATTAATATCGTAGCATTGCCAATAAGAAATAATGAATGATTTTTTTAAAAAACACTGCATTTTTACAAAGTCTATGTTAAATAGCTGTGCAATTATTGTAATTAATAATTGCTTTTAGAATCCTGACAGATAAATTGACTTAATATTTTGAAAACACTTTGCTCTGATGTCGATTGGATATTCATTAAGATTAAGAAACTGATAATTAAGCATAAAGCTTAGCTGCATGATGTGAAAAAAAACAATCAGCAGCATTGAAAAGAAATGATTTTGTTTAAAAATTCAGGCAATGCAAGACTTATATGCTTCCAATAGTTTTCTTGAAGAGTCATGTCAATTTTGTTGATGTAATTTTTACCACAATAAATGCTTCGAAATTTATTTCAGAATTAGGAGGAAAAGAATTAGGCCATGAAAGTGACTATTATTGTGAACAAAATATAGAGTCACTGACATTTGATACGGAAAGGAATTCTCATAATTGTGTAATTATTGTTCACTGATATCTAATATGGGAGAAAAAGGAGAATTGTCGACATTTCCAAGCATTTTTTTTCTTATAATGAAATGAAAATAAAAATCATTTTGAAGGGCAATTTGTTTGAAAAACGGAACAATCATTTCATTTGACATTTGAGTGGAAGACTCGTTCCCGTTTCCCCCATTGTAGTCTTTACAATAATTTAAACCTTAGTTTTGTTTGAACAAAAGAACAAATGGATATAAGCGAAATGTTTTCTTGTACACGAAAAAAAGTAAATGTAAAGCAATTTTTTCATGAAAATTATGTCGCTCTGAATGTAATCATTTCATACACAATAAATGTTTGTATTGAATTGAATTGTCATCACAGCTGTAGAAGTGTTTTCCCCTGAGAGGGAATGAGGACTCAGGAGGCAGGCTGAGCTCAGGCATGTGGAAGATGTTTACTCATGCAGCAACCAGTTAATGAAGGGATCATCCCCCGAGGCCAATCTCGGAAGGGATATCCATGACACACAGTAACATGTACAGTAAAAAGCAGCATTTTTGTGGACTTTCTGCATCACAATGGTCACATGCAATGTGGTTACAGCCCTTCCCTCCTCAAGCAGTCACCCAATTGGAACACATAATCGCAGATGGGCATTCTAATGGACATCCCCAGATTCCTATTGGGATCTTTCTATGCATCGTATTGACTTAGCTTCCAAAGTTACTCCTGAAATTCCCTCGGCCCTCTCAGGATACCTTATCAGTTGGGACATTTTGAATTCTGCTATTCATTATATTTTTTTTGTCAAAGCCAATTGATCCTCATATTGTTCACTGTCTTAATTATATCTGTACAAGAAATAGAAAAGACAGTTAATTTTAGCTTACTTGCTGTAAGATTAGTAATATGACTTGTGTTATAAAGTTCGTTATATTTTGTAAAATAATACGCTACTCTTTCTGTCAGGACTTTATAATTAATGGGCAATCAACATCGTACCATGAAGTTAATTCCTAAAACTAGCTAACTTCAAATCTCAGTCTAAATGCTTTTCTATAATGTTTTTAGTAGGCATTAGTTACATGCATCAAATTTATGTTGCAAATTTCACCTATTATACTCAAGAATCTGTAATTAGAACTTTGTTTAATATTCTGAGTAACTGTAAAGTAATAACTATATCTGACACATGAACTCTTCTGTTGTCATGATAGCTGCTCAGTGAGTTAACTGGGCTGCATCCTGCAGCTGCTGTTTATTCATTTACTGGGGCAATTATCCTTTCATTTATGATGATTAGGATTGGTCATTTGTCTATATGTTGGCATGGTCTTATCAAGAAATATCTGGAATGCTGTCGTCCTGGCGTTGGAGGAGGCACATTGGTAGTATGGCTTCTTTTAAGTTAAGGCTGGAAACGAATGTTCGTCTAATTTATCACCCCCTGACACCTTGTATTTTAGTTCTAAAGTAGGCTACCTGTTTTTGGTTGTCAAGCATTTTGTATGAGCCAGTATGGACCATTCTATTCCAGGTGGGGGCAAGCCATGCCCAGAACAGCAAATTAACTAAGATTCAAGTATTAAAATAAATATCACCATTCGCTACTATTGGTTTCTGTACAATGCAATATGGTTATGTTACTGAGCCTTAATTTCACGCTTAAAGCGGGATGTAATGGATTTGATCAATTCTTAAAAATAAGATTTAAGCAACAATTAATCTTAAAAACGTTTCATAGCAAACTTAAAAATGATTAGAAATCTCATATAGCTTCCTGTCATGTGTAAAAATGAACAGCCTTTATTGGAGTGTAAAATAATCAGACGTCTCTTAATATGTAAGGGCAAATATTAATCCAATGATTTCTGTGAACATTCAAATGAGAAGGGAACAGATATTATCTGTAAGTGTTGGATAAAGAATAATTAATTAGTTTGTGTTTGTGTTATCTCGGAATAAGAGAACGATTATTCTTTTGTTAAATATTGACACGAAGAAATATTGAAATAAATTAAAATGCGAATTTGACGATGGTTGTTACAAAACCTAAACTGAATTGCTGTGTGAAATTTGGAATGTCAATGAATTCATAATTAATTTTAGAACTTTGGCAAAGTAAATGATTCAATATTTCTAAATGGGTTTGCTCTGATGTTGACTAGATTTTTTTTAATCTGTCAGCTGAGAATGCAAATTCTGGCATGATGATATGGAAAGACATTAGACCGTCAGTAAACGTTGATCAGAAATGGTTTGTCATTCAAAATTCTCAGCTCTTCAAGATTTCTATAATTGGTTTCTCTACTTTTCTTCTGGAGAAATATAATATATAATAAGAACAAATTCTGCATTGTAGTTAATTCATGCAATATTTCACATCATCAATATTTAGACGTTTGAGTCAGAATTATAAAGAAAATAAGTCAATAATGAAGATTTATTTTCACAGAAGCATACAGTGAACAGCATTTATCAACGTATTTGTTTCAATAAATACGTTTAATGGGGATCTGTTGATATTGTAATGAGCCACAAGTACATTTTTATCATAATTGTTAGATTGGAAATCTATCAGAAAAAACATCCTATATTCAGGACTTGCTTCATCTCGAGACATGTTATGTGTAGTATCCTCAGTCATAAGAAATAAGGTGTCTTCATGGGTCTGGGAAAGATGTAGTGTGTAAATTATAATAAGGTTTCTCTTACATATCTTTGGATCTGGTTCGACTGTAATGTTTGCTGCGATTATTCATCCAGAGAACAATAAGGCACATACAAAGTGTTTTTCACCGAACAGTTATGAGATGGTCTTGAACACCATTGTGAGTACTTTGATTTTAATAATGTTGAGCTGATTTCCATGATCTGGGAAAAGTTTCACAACATTTTACTAAAATTCTGGATTCTAAGCATTCAATGAGTTTCATGCAAACACCCTTCACTTGTCATTTTCAAGCGAGGAGTATAACGGTCAGGCATTGGCTGTAAGTCAAGGTGCCCAGAAGTCTGCTTAAAACTCTCCAAAGCTCAACTCTCGGGTTGGTTGTGACTGGATCTCGCGAACCTTTGTGACCTCTTTGAACGGGCTTTCCACAGTTTTCTGGAGCTGATATTTTGTCTAATGGTTGCTTTAGTTTCGCCTTTTTAGCTCCGATTTCTCCAGCTGTAGGAATATTTAGAACGTTCAATTATGGCCCAGAAGCCACTTTAACTTAGTGGACAGGTAAAATATAGTTCACTTATTGTTTTAATAACGAATTGAGAATGAATCTTTGCATATTACCAAATAAAAGTTTCATTTTTTTCAGTGGTTTATCATGACATTGATTAAATACTCATTAAGAGAGATCAACTGACAATTAAAATATATTTGCAGGATTATTGAATTGTAAAAAGGATACAGACGTGCAGAGAATGTTTTGGAAGGCATTGCGTTTTCATTCAAATATCTCGGATGTTCAATAGGTCTATGTAGCTGTTCATTGGTTCTCTTGTCCAGATACTAATTTATAATTCATATCGCTTTTATTGCGCCAGGAAGTTTGAGATTTGTCTCAAAGTTTGGAAGAAACTGAGGAGCAATTAATATGAGAACTTGAGTGAATAGAAAGCACAGGAAAGTTAAATTACAGAGTGTGAGAAAAAAACTCACTCACTTCAGAGGTGGGGGTAAAAGAGGGGGAGGTGTGACATTGCTTGTCTAAGATAGTATTACAGCAGTGGAAAGGACGATGAATGGAGACCCAATCTGAGGTAGTTTGGGCTGAGCTTACAAATAGGAAAGGTGTGGTCACCCTGTTAGGAGTTTTCTACAGGCCTCCTAATAGTCGGAGAGACGTAGAAGAAAGGATTGCGAGGATGATCCAGGAGAAGAGTGAAAGTAATAGGGTGTTTGTTATGGGGGACTTTAACTTTCCAGATATTGACTTGGAAAGCTATAGCTCGAGTACGTTAGATGGGTCGGTGTTTGTCCAATGTGTGCAGGAGGGTTTCCTGACACAAAATGCAGACAGACCAACAAGAGGTGAGGCCATACTGGATTTGGTTCTGGGTAACGAACCACGCCAAGTGTTAGAATTGGAGGTCGGCGAGCACTTTGGGGACAGTGACCACAATTCGGTGACTTTTACTCTAGTGACGGAGAGGGATAAGTGTGCACCGCAGGGCCAGAGTTATAGCTGGGCGCAGGGAAATTATGATGCGGTGAGGCGTGATTTAGGATGCATTGCTTGGAAAAGTAGGCTTCAAGGGAAGGCTGCAATCGATATGTGGAGCTTGTTCAAGGAACAACTACTCAGTGTCCTAGATAAGTATGTACCTGTCAGGCAGGGAGGATAGAGTCGTTTGAGGGAGCCGTGGTTTAATAAAGAATTGGAATCCCTTGTTAAAGGGAAGAGGGCGGCCTATGTAAAGATAAGTTGTGACCATTCAATTGGGACGATTGAGAGTTATAAGGTAGCCAGGAAGGATCTAAAGAGAGAGCTAAGAGCAGCAAGGAGTGGACATGAAAAGTCCTTGGTTGATAGGATTAGGGAAAACCCAAAGCCTTTCTATAGGTATGTCAAGAATAAAAGGATGACTAGGGTAGGAATAGGTCTGTCAAGGATAGTAGTGGGAAGTTGCGTGTCGAAGCTGAAGAAATTGGGGAGACACTGAATGAATATTTTTCGTCAGTATTCACTCAGGAACAGGACATTGTTGCCGATGTGAATATTGAGTCTCAATTAATTAGAATGGATGGCTTTGAGGTATGTAAGGAAGAGGTGTTGGAAATTCTGGAAAGGATGAATGTAGATAAGTCCCCTGGGCCTGATGGCATTTATCCTAAGATTCTCTGGGAAGCAAGGGAGGTGATTGCAGAGCCATTGACCTCTTGATTTTTATGTCTTCGTTGTCTACGGGAATGGTGCCAGAAGACTGGAGGATAGCAAATGTGGTTCCCTTGTTCAAGAAGGGGAGTAGGGATAACCATCGTAACTACAGGCCGGTGAGTCTTACCTCTGTTGTGGGCAAAGTCTGAGAGAGAATTGTAAGGGATAGGATTTATGAACATCTGGATAGGAATAAAGTGATCAAGGATAGTCAGCATGGTTTTGTGAAGGGCAGGTCGTGCCTCACAAACCTATTTGAATTCTTTGAGAAGGTGACTAAGGAGGTGGACGTGGGTAGAGCGGTAGATGTAGTGCATATGGATTTCAGTAAGGCGTTTGATAAGGTTCCCCGCGGTAGGCTACTGCGAATAATACAGAGGTATAGCATTGAGGGTGAGTTGGAGGTTTGGATTAGGAATTGGCTGGCTGTAAGAAGACAGAGGGTAGTAGTTGATGGTAAAGGTTCATCTTGGAGTGCAGTTACCAGCGGTGTTCCGCAAGGATCTGTTTTGGGACCATTGCCGTTTGTCATTTTTATAAATGACCTGGAGGAGGGGCTAGAAGGTTGGGTGAGCAAGTTTGCGGATGATACAAAAGTCGGTGGAGTTGTTGACAGTGAGGAAGGATGTGGCAGGTTACAGCGGGATATAGATAAGCTGCAGAGCTGGGCAGAAAGGTGGCAAATGGAGTTCAATGTCGTTAAGTGTGCAGTGATTCACTTTGGTAAGAGTAACAAAAAGATGGAGTATTGGGCTAATGGTCGGATATTTGGTAGTGTGGATGAGCAGAGGGATCTTGGTGTCCATGTACACAGATCTCTGAAAGTTGCCACCAAGGTAAATCGTGCTGTGAAGAAGGCATGTGGTGTACTGGCTTTTATTGGTAGAGGAATTGAGTTCTGGAGTCCTGAGGTCATGTTGCAGTTGTATAAGACTCTGGCACGGAGGCAATTGGAGTACTGTGTGCAGTTTTGGTCGCCATATAATATGATGGATGGGAGGCTCTGGAACGCGTGCAGAGGAGGTTTACCAGGATGTTGCCTGGTATGGTAGGAAGATTGTATGAGGAAAGGCTGAGGCACTTGCGGCTGTTTTCATTGGTGAAAAGAAGGTTTAGGAGTGCCTTGATAGAGGTGTACAAGATGATTCGGGGTTTAGATCGGGTTGACCATGAGAACCTTTTTCCATGTATAGAGTCAGATATTGCGAGGGGGCATAGCTTTAAATTAAGGGGTGGTAGATTTTGGACTGATGTTAGGGGTAGATTCTTTACTCAGCGAGTCCTGAGTTCATCGAATGCCCTGCCAGTCACAGTGGTGGACTCTCCCTCTTTATGGGCATTTAAAAAGGCATTGGATAGATATTTGGAGGAAAGTGGGCTAGTGTAGATTAGGTGGGCTTGGATTGGCGGAACATCGAGGGCCGAAGGGCATATACTGCGCTGTATTTTTCTATGTTCTATGTTCTACGTTCAATAATTTCATTCCAAGACAAGATCTGAAGCAATCATTGTGTCTATTAGACGTTTGCAAGCGTGGTGCCTGGAATAAGGCACACAGAGTTTAGCAAATACATATCTTATATAGGATTCACTATTCCCAAGGCGGTGCTCGTTACTATTGTTTATCTCTTGCCTTATCCGGCCTTGTGCATAACAATGTACAAGTTTTACTTGGCCAGTTCACCACATCGTGCTGTGGCACATTGTTAGGTATATCCTCCATCACCTCTGTCTAAATCCACCATTTGTGACGTTGCCTCATTTTCCTCACCCATATTGATCCTTTTGATCTTTTAATTGGTGTTTGTTTTTGTATTTTTTTGCAAAAGTGGGAAACAGATGCTTATAACTACTGAGTGTACAAGCATATTTGACTTTACCTACTTCCTCATAGCACCTTATCTCGTTGTCGGTACCATCTACCATTGTTTGCAGGCACGTTTCATTCTTGTATGCACATTTCAGCTAATACAAAAACAATTATATATTTCCTTCACATAGTTTTCATTCTTGTTCACTCAGTTCTTGGGTTGAAACAATTATACACTCGTGTGAGTGCATTTACCTTGCACGAAAAATTATGAAAGCAGCAGTAACACTACTTTACCTATATCCCACAACTTCCCCTTTTTCTTTTATTACCATTTTTCTTTTAAGCATTGCCCCAAAAATTCGCAAGCATCATTCCGGAGATTTCATCCATCTTGGTCTCACTCATCCCCTCATTATGTTATCGACAAAGTTCCTCTGCCTGATTGCCTTTTCAGGGCATCTGGTTTATTAATGGTGTCTCAATCAGTCTTTGGATGAGTCCCCGTATGCAGGGCATGATACAAAAATCAATGGCTACCAATATCCTGGCAACTACTATCAGGGAAGAAAGGATGGAAACCACCACCGCCTTCCATTTTCCAAACCATGAATCAAGCCATCTCGTGAGAGATATGTCTACTCCTGAACTCTCAGCCAGCTCCTCTGCTAAAGGTAGTCAATCCCCTTATCACCCGAGTAATTGAACCATCAGGTGCAGTGTTATTCGGAATAAAGGTGCAACAGCTTCCTCCTGACATCACACACACACACACAGATTTTTTCCTCTAAAATCATATCAAGGGCCATTCTCTTTTCCCATGCCATCCTACTTGTCGCATCAAGCTGTTCTGATATTCCTTTATCTGCATCTCTTGTATCATTTATAAATCGCTGTTGATTATAGACAATGTAATTTATCCAATCTACATTTTTATTCATTGTTACCCACCAAAAGAGAGCTGACACATAGCCTGCTGCAATCTGATTATGAGCCTTGAACTCTTCATGTACCCTTCTAGGGACTCCTACAGAATCGAGATAAATCCTGTAATCGAAAGAAGTGTCTAACAGTGATCCTTTCTCCTTCCCTTTTACCCCACTAACTTTTCCTTCTCAAATGCCAGGTTAAATGGAATTGTCAATTGTACAATTGCACATATCCCTCCCCATCCGGTGGTAGGGTGGGTCTCAATATTTTGCCTCCACAGTACCACCACAGATCCGCTCAGTGAGCCTTTGGTGCTGAGTAGCTTCCTCCCTTGTCCGTTTTGGTGACATTCTTCATCTCTGGACATACTTTCAGCTCCCCCAAATCTCAAGACTGATTTGTACCTTGTCTACTCCAGCTGAAAACGTAGCGGGCCGGGGGCGGGGGGGGAGGGTGGTGGCGGGGGGTGGTAGCTGTTGAATCTATCTTCTCCAAGGAAGCGTCCATCAGAAATAGGGAGTTACAATTCCTCTCATTCCATGCAGTGTTATCTTGTCACAGGGCTATCATACATTTCATGCCCTTCCTGTCTCACTTACTCCCAGGCGGAAAGGGAACCACCTGGGTCACTGGCCGATCGGAGGCACATGCATAGGCTCTTGTTCAGACATTTTACAGTGCACTTTACCCATTCAAACCAGACATTTGCATCCCCATATCCAGTTTATATTTCGATGGTCTGTTTCAAGTCCTTTATCTCTATACGTTTTACTACTTTTGGATCACCGGGAGGGGTGAAAAGTTGTACCTAATTAACCAATACTTCTGCCCGTTTACCCTGTCCTACGCTAATTTGAAAACAACAGCCCGAGAAATCCTTCCTGTTTGCTTACATTTCTATCACAAATGTTTCATCTAATTGTATCTCATAGGTGCCCCCCACCCCGAGAATTGCTTTGTGCCATGTGGTTTTATTTTTCATAAGGTATATTGGGTTATGCTCTTTATCGGGACAATCGAGAGGTAATTGGAAGGTGGCCCGGTGTATTGTGACAAGACCATTATACCAAGTAGCATCCCAAAAGGACTTAAGATGTATCTCTGAGCTGCAGTACGGTCTCTGATTATCTACATCCCCACAATTTACTAAGTGACATGCGTCAGGTTGTATTACTTGCGGATTATCAGACTCAGGGACCGTTTATAACACATATGAAAATTATATTTGACAAAATCCCAATTCTAAGAGAGCTACCATCATAACTCTAAGCATCCTCAGCATTCTAAAAATTGTGCTGAAGCACAAAAAAACCTTAATATACAATCCTACAGAAATAATCCCGCGCTCGCGTTCTCCCCAGTGGCTGACTTGATGTAGGGTAGCCATAATTTCTCGCATCATCATTTTAACATGTCGCTTCCATCAGATAACATCCATTGCCCGTCTGCTGTTTTTTTGCAGCCCCAAAGTCTTTCAATTCTTTCTCTTCTCTTTCAGTAAATCTAGGAACTTCCGATGATCAGGGACATTAGGTATGAGGGAATGAAGCTGCACTCCTTGTGGGTCCTGGCCTGCTCTCTTAGCCACTTCATCGGCTAATCTATTCCCCCTAATTTCCGTTTAATTTCCTTTCTGATGACCATTTACATGCGCTACCGCTGTGTCTTGGGGGAGTAATAGGGACTCCAAGACCCGTTTAATCATCTCCTCATGTGCTAATTCCTTCCCCCGGCTATTGGTCAGTCCTCTTTCCTGTGATATCTTTCCAAACGTGTGCACAACACCAAATGCATATTTAGAGTCACTGTATGCTGCTCGCTCTTTATTTTCTAACGCACTAAGGGCTCTTTCCAATGCATAGAGTTCGCAGGTCTCAGCTGACCACCCATTTGGCAACATTCCTGCCTTTACCACACTGCCTTTTGTCCCATCTACAACTGCATACTCATTATGTCTTTTCCCTTCTGTCACCCGGCATGATCCGTCTATAAAATTTCAGGCTCCTGCATGAAGCGGAACATCTCTCAGGTCCATGCAGACCTCAGTTTGGTATTCTATAATGTCAAGGCAGTTGTCTTCTGGATTCTGAGGAGATTCTCCTTCTCCTTTCCAAAGAAAGGCAGCTGGATTTAAACAATTGTCCGCGACCAACACTAGATCATACTTTTCTATTAATATTGCCTCATATTTCAGAACCCGCGAGTCTGTCAACCATCGCCAAGATTTTTGTTTGACGATCATTCTCACGTGGTGTGGGGTGCTTACTATTAGTGCTCCCCCAAATATAAGCTTCCTGCTTTCCTCCACCAACATTGCAGTGGCAGCCACGGCCTGCACACACTCAGGCCACCCGTAGGATACTGGATCCAATAGCTTCAAAGGATATGCTACTGGCTGTTTCGTTCCTCCCCACCTCTGGGTTAATACTCCCAAAGATGCTCCCTATCTACGGTAGCAAAGAGTTGGAAAGGTTTATCTAGAGAAGGTAATGCTAACATGGGGGCATGGATCAGTTCTGTTTTGAGTTCTTTTTCCTCTTCTTCTCAACTCAGACAATTTGGTTCCTTCTCGAATAGTGTGAGATATAATTTATTCGTCTTTTGAGCATAAGAATCAATCCACAATCCGCAATATCCCATTAAATCCCCAAAATTAGGGAATTCCCGTTTAGTACTGGGCAGCGGAATCCCCACTATTCCCTCTAACCGTTCCGGACTTATCTTTTCACTTGCCCTCACTAACTAAATGTCCCAAGTATTTCACTTCTCGCTCCACATATTGTATTTTGTTTTTAGATACTCGTAGTCCCTGCGGACACAGGAAATTCATTTTTTTAGTGGCTTCTACAACTCTTTCTCTCTTCTTTCCTGTTACTAAGAGGTCGTCTACATGCTGCAACAGGATAGTTCCCTTGGGGCTGCTAAAAATCTCCAATATCTGTTCTAACATCTGTACAAATAAATTCAGGGATTGCGTAAACCCCTGGGGAAGCACGGTCCACCGGCATTGCTGTTTCCATCCTGTCTTGGCATCTTCCCATTCAAACGCAAAAATAAAACCTACTTTCCTCCGCCAAGGCATCCTTTAAATCTATCACACTAACCCATTTGTGGTCATAAGGGATCTTACTTAATAACGTATAGGGATTTGGCACCACTGGATGCCTGACCTGTTCTATCCGATTCAATGTTCTCAAATCCTGCACCAATCGATAAGTTCCATTGGATTTTTGCACTAGTAGAATTAGGATATTATAAGTAGACATACATGACTCCAACAGTCCTTCTTTAGCCCCTTAATTACTGGCTGCAGTCTTCGTTTACCTTCTATGGAAATGGGACATTGTCGCTTATAAACAACGTCCCCTTTCCTTTTTAAACTTATTTCTAGGGGACGGATTTGTATTTTTTCCACGATTCCCTTCTCTAGCCCATATAATAGGATATATATCTCCCTCTCAATATCTTCTGTCAACATTGCCATTTGTACAATTAATTATTTTTCCTGTCCTAATCTCCAGTCCTAAGAGGATAATTAAATCTCTCCCTAATAAGTTACTTCCTATATCAGGGATATACAACAGTTCCCCTGTGACTGTATCCTTCGGACCTTCTATCATCATAGGTTCTCATACTGAACAGTAAATCCTTCCCCATTTACACCAGAAACAGTAATTGACTATGGTTACATTCCTACTTTATTTGGTTTAAAATTCAGCGACAACCGTGCTACCCCCGTATCTACAAGGAAGACTACCTCTTCCCCACAGGGTCCTACCTTCAAGTTTATCAAGAATTCCTGGTGGCTTCCTGGGGGCAGGAACCCCTGACACCCTATTCTTCATCAAAATTCGTAAGCGGAATTGCCCTTTCTTCCCTTTGTAGATCTGGACACTCCCGCTTAAAATGCCCGAGTTTCTGCAATAGTAGCATCCTGCCTGTGGAGACTTCCATCTTTGCTCCTGTCGCCCGAACCGTCTATCAAATGCTCCCCCTTTTCCTCTCCCTCTCTGTCTCTTCCTCACTGTCCTGCATGCTGCCACCCACCGCTCCGGTTGCTCGCTATTGGTTCCATTATTTTCTTAACTACCTCATTAATCGTAGCTGCCATCATTTTTGACTTCTGTTTTTGTCTCTCATCCTCTCATTTGGAAACACTTTATGTGCCTCTCTTAACAATTCATCTCATGGAGTTTCGCTCCTCCCTTCTATCTTCAGTATCTCTCTCTCTGTTTGCCCATGCCTTTGTCACAAAATGTACTTTCAAAAGACCCTGTACCACTGGGTCCTCATGGTTCATTCCAGCGTATTTCCGCATTGAGTCTCTTAATCTTTGCAAGGAAGCTGAAGGAGTCTCATCTTCCTCCTCTCTAACTTCAAAGGCTTTAGTCAAATTCTGCAACTCCGGAACTGCCTCTCTTATCCTTTTAGATTCGGGTCTTTCAATTCCGTCATTTCTTCGTCTTAAGCTCTGGGTTTTCATTTTCCCACTGTGTGTCTCTGAGTGGAAACTCCCTCTCTCACTGTCCAGTATCCCCATCCCCAATGGGAAGTTCCCTGTTCCATATTTTTATGGCTGTTCCTGGTATAAGTCCCCTATTTTTCCCAGTAAATAGTTCCTTCAGAATAGACATTAACTCGGTCCACGTATATAGACTGGGCCACAAGAATTGGTCAATTTGTTTAGACAACCCTCCTGCATACTCAACCAGGCTCTTCATCTTCTTTTTAAATTTCTCACCTCCCCACTGGTGAGGGGGCACTTCCAAACCCAATCTGTTTGTCCCCTATTCGCACCTCCCGAAGGGGATAATCTTTACATTCTTCCCCTTTTTTTTGTTTTTGTTTTTCCCCCTTAGGCTTTGGTTTAGATACTCCAGAGGCCTCCTCTATACCTACTTTATCTTCCTTTTCTTTTGTTGAGGATTGGGGGTCGGGAACAACAACATCCCTGTCCACCACCCCTTCGTCCTCCTCTTGTGGGTCATCCATTACCTATCCCTGTCTGTCTGCCTCTCCACCTCCCCCATTTTCACCTACTCTGTTTTTATGGTACGGGGGTGGGGAGTGCAAGCACGCAAAAGGATCCCAGGGACTGGGTGGGGCAGAAGGGGAATCCTTTGTCTTTATTACCATCAGTCCCAAACTGCTCTTCCAACGGGACGCATAGTCCGCCTCTTCTTGTATAAAAGTTTGTTTTTTATTCAGGTACAAATCTAAATACTGACATACCCACTCCTCATCCGAATCATACTTTGGCCAGAAGACAGCTGGATGAAGGATTGGTTCTTTGGTCCATACTAAACAACAATATTTAATCATTTTCTTTTTATCCTTTTCCCTTGTACAGGTGTTACTTGTCCATTCCCTCAACATCCTCCCCAACGGAATTTCAGGAGGAATGTTACCAGGGACTTTTTCTTCATTTACTCCGTGACAGTTCGACTTACTCTGCCTACCCACCTCGCCATTTCTCGGGGCCCTCACCAGTCCCTCACCGATTAAATACTCCTTTTTTCCCGGCAACCAAGTTCATACTTAAAAGTCAGTTTTCGGACGTTGGTCTGAGCACAGAGTTGCCTGGCACCCTTTTTTTCCAAATTTATTTATCGACTTCCTTTCACTGTCTGATTCAGATGTCCCTGTTGTGGGATTCGTACCACATGGGAGCAGACAAAACCGGGATAAGAAACCGCTTCTCAATTGTGAATGGGAGGCATCTTCCTGGTGTCCAGGGCCGGCCACTCCTCCCGGCAATGGAAGAATAACCCGGACGATCCCCCAATTGTGAGAAAATAAGCCCACTCACTTCAATAATTTCAGTGCAAGACAAGATGTGAAGCAATCAGTATGTTTATTATACGTTTGCAAGCGTGGTGCCTGAAAAAGACACGCAGAGTTTAGCAAGTACATAGGATTCACTACTCCAAACCTGGAGCACATTAATATTGTTTCTCTCTTGCCTTATCCGGCCTTGTGCATAACGAAGTACAGTTTTTACTTGGCCTTTTGTGGTCAAGTACATCCTATCTGTGGTCAACTGCTAGGTGTATCATCCTTCACTGTGATCTATTTCCCCCAATTGTGACATTTCCTCCCTTTCCCCAACCGTATAGAACATTACGACCTTTTAAATGGGGTTTGTTTTTTGTTTTTTGCTGAAATGGGAAACAAATGCTTATAACTATTGCTTGTACAAGCATATCTGGCTTCACCTACATCCTCACAGCAGCTTATCTATTTGTCTGTATCACCTACCATTGTTTGCAGGCACGTTTCATTCTTGTATGCACAGTTTAGCTAATATGAAAACGATTATATATTTCCTTCCCATAGGTTTCATTCTTGTTGACTCAGCTCTTGGTTGAACCACTTGTACACTGGTGTAAGTTCATTTACCTTGCGTAAGTTATTATGATTGCAGAAGTAACGCTACTTCACCTGTAACCCACAGTTGGTAGTGTAGTGAACAAAGAAGAACAAAGAATACAGAAAATGTGCAGCCCAGGAACAGGCCCTTTGGACGGCCAAGCCTGAGCCGTTCCAAATCAACTGTCTAAACATGTTGTCCAATTTCTAAGCATCTGTATCCCCCTGTTCCTCACTAACTCATGCATCTGTCCAGGCACACCTGAAATGAATCGACCATGCCTGCCTCTACTACTACTGCTGGCAACGCATTCCAGCACCTACCAACCTCTGTGTAAAATACTTTCCATGTCTATCTCCCTTAAACGTTTTACCTCTCTCATTGAACACGTGACCTCTCATTATTGAATCCCTCATATTGGGAAAAAGCTTATCTCTATCCACCCTGTCTGTCTCCTTCATGATATTATAGACCTTAATCAGGTCCCCTCAATCTCGGTTTTTCTAACGAATGCAGAAGTAACCTACTCAACCTCTCTTCAGAGCTTGCATCTTCCACACCAGCCAACGTCTGCATAATCCTTCTCTGCATTATCTCCTAAACGTCCACATAATTTTGGTAATTTGGCGACCAGAACTGTACAGAGTATTCTAAACGCGGCAGAACCAAACTCTCGTACAATGTTAGCATGACTTGCCTGCTCTTATGCTCAATGCCTTATGCGGTGAAGGCAAGCATGCCATAAGCCTTCTTGACCACTCGATTCAAATGCGCAGTCACCTTCAGGGTACAAAAGACCTGAACTCCCAGGACTCTCTTCTCATCAACTTTACCCAAGGCTCTTCTGTTTACTGTGTACTTGGCTCTGGAATTAGACTTCCCAAAATCATCAACTCGCATTTGCTTGGATGGAACTTCATTTGCCACTTCTCCACTCAACTCTTCTGTCTCTCTATATTTCCCATCTTTCGTTGACAGTCCCCTATGTTTTCTCGCAATTCCACCAATCTTTGTGTCGTCTGCAAATGCAGTGGCGAGATACTGGGCTAGCAACACTTGGAGATTGGAACATGGTAGTTGTTCATCCCATGCAGCAAGGAACCATGTTTAAATGCTTGTTCCAAGTGAAGTACCACTGTTTCCTGATATAGATCAATAATTCAAACTTTTTTCAGGAGTCATGATTTAGACGTTCACTGACGATACATAGTCGTGTAGTTGACAATGATGAATAATGTCAGGGACCGCAGGGATGTATCCATCAGGTGGAAAGGAAAAATGGCGACTGAATTGAATCCAAATCAATGAGTGGTAGTGAATTTGGGGAGTTGTAACAATAACAGTGAGGATTCTGAGTGGTGTACAGGGACCAAGAGATCTTGGAGTGGACATTCACAGATCCCTGAAGATTGTTGGGCAGGGAGATCAGTTGTTCGAGAGGTTTTTGGATATTTTCTATTGTTGACCACAGACTGTGGATGATATTCGATCTTTAGAAACTGCCAGTTTTGGAAATAACTAAAGGAATGAACACATGTCTGGTCCATGCAATAATCCACATTTTTAAAAATTGAAAGATGAAAGATAGAGGGCTGAAGTATAAATCTTTGCCAATCAAACTACTTCACCACTCAATGAAGTTACCCCGATTCCTCTCCAAGACATACTGGTAAGTGCCTTGGAGTTTAATTGCAAATGATGAAGTTTCAGTGCATCTTCAAACTTGTCCATATAGTCGGTACAGTTTTGAGCTTTGAAGGTTCTGTCAACAAAGCTTGGATGACTTACTCCAGTGAATCTTCTATGTGGTGCACTCTGCTGCAATTGTGCCTTAGCAGTTAATGGAATAAACATTTAGGTGTTGATCAATATATAGTTAAGTGATTGCATTGTCGTGGAAGGTGCCCAATTCCTTCAGTGGCATTGAAGCTGCATGCACCTAGGCAAATGGAGATAGTTTTGTTAAATATCTAATTTGTGCGTTGCGAATGATGTACGCTTCACGGAGACGAGAGTCGAGTTAACAATCAAACAAAGTCGACCGACGGACATGTTTGTGTCGTCAACTTCTTTATATGGGCATTCAGGTTCCATTTCCCCTAAATTCTAGCGCCAAGGACGATTACACTGAGGAACTCAGTTACATTGAAGCCATTGAATGTCAATCGAATATGATTAAATTCACATTTGTCAGAGTTATCTTCGCTGTATTTTGTCCTTCTGTGGGTCAATCGGATTCTCATCGATTTCTGATTTCAAGTTCCAATTCCCGTCTGCGCCTGAAATTTTAACCCGTTTCCTCACCGAAATTTCTCCACCTGTCTTAATAATATGTAAGGACACTGTAAGGGACAACGTGGACGTACTAACATGTTGCTAACTCTGTATAGAGTAGAACTTCATGGAATGATTGGTTAGGCTGGGATTATTCTCCTTGAAACAAAGGAGGAGGAGGGGAACTTTATAATCACATAATAACAACTATAAACGTCCAATATTCGTGGGATCTTGACTGGGTAGATATGGGCAGGTGGCTTGCCCTATGCTCTGAGGAGAGCACCAGAGGACATACTTTCAGAATTAGATATTGCCCAATTAATTCAGAAATGAGGAGTAATTTCTTTGCCCATGGGTGAAAAAATCTGTGGCATTTTCCAGTAACCGCTGTTGAGACTGTGTGGTTGGGTATTTTCAAACTGTGCCAGATAGTTAATCAGAAAGATGATGAAACTTTGTCGAGCCAAATGACCAGAAAGGAATTCAAGATTATCAGATCAACTATGTTAAAAATCACTCAACACCAGATTATAGTCCAACAGGTTTAATTCGAAGAATACTAGTTTTCTGAGCGATGCTCGTTCATCAGGTGATAGTCACCTGACAATTACCTGATGAAGGAGCGTCGCTCCGAAAGCTAATGCGCTTCTAATTAAACCTGGTGGTCTATGACCTGGTGTTGTGTGATTTTTAACTTTCTCCACCCCAGTCCAACACTTGCATCTCCAAATCAGATCAACCATGAATTCGTTGAATGGTTGAGCAGTCTCCTTGGGCTGAATAGTATAGAACATAGCAAAATACAGCGCAGTACCGGCCCTTTGGCCCTCGATGTGCGCCGACCCAAGCTCACCTCACCTACACTAGCTCACTATAATCCATATGCCGATCCAATGCCCGTTTAAATGCCCATAAAGAGGGAGAGTCCATCACTGATACTGGCAGGGCATTCTATGAACTCACGACTCGCTGAATACAGAAACTACTCCGAACACCTGTCTTGTACCTAAATCTCCTTAATTTGAAGCTATGCCCCCTCGGAATAGCTGACTTCATACGTGGAAAAAGGTTCTCATTGTCAACCCTATCTAATCCCCTAATCATCGTGTACACCTCTATCAAGTCACTCCTGAACCTTCTTTTCTCCAATGAAAACAGTCCCAAATGCCTCAGCCTTTCCTCATACGATCTTCCTACCATACCAGGCAACACCCTGGTAAACTTCCTCTGCACCCGTTCCCATGCCTGCACATCCTTCCTATAGTATAGCAACCAAAGCTGCACGCAATACTCCAGATGCGGCCGCACCAGAGTCCTATACAACTGCAACATGACCTCAATTCCTTTCCCAATAAAAGCCATACGCCATATGCCTTCTTCACAGCACTATTTACCTGGGTGGCAACTTTCAGAGATCTGTGTACATGGACACCAAGATCCCTCTGCTCTTCCGCACTACCAAGTATTTGACCATTAGCCCAGTACTCCATCTTCTTCTTATTCTTACCAAAGTGAATCACTTCACACTTACCTGCATTGAATTCCATTTACCACCTTTCTGCCCAGCTCTGCAGCTTATCTATATCCCGCTGTAACCTGCCACATCCTTCCGCACTGTCAACAACTCCACCGACTTTCGTATCATCTGCAAACTTGCTCACCCAACATTCTAGCCTCTCCTCCAGGTCATTTATCAAAATGACAAATGGCAATGGTCCCAAAACAGATCCTTGCGGAACACCGCTAGCAATTGCACTACAACATGAAACTTTTACCATCAACTACTACCCTCTGTCTTCTTCCAGCCAGCCAATTCCTAATTCAAATCTCTAACACACCTACAATACCATACCTCCGTATTTTTTGCAGTAGCCTACCATGGGGAACCTTATCAAACGCCTTACTAAAATCCATATAAACCGCATCTACCGCTTTACCCTCGTCCACCTCCTTAGTCACCTTCTCTACAAATTCAATAAGGTTTGTGAGGCACGACCTGCCCTTCACAAAACCATGCTGACTATCCTTGATCACATTAGTCCTATCCAGATGTTCATAAATCCTATCCCTTACAATTCTCTCTCAGACTTTGCCCACAACAGAAGTGAGACTCACCGGCCTACAGTTAGTGGGTTATCTCTACTCCTCTTCTTGAACAAGGGAACCACTTTTGCTATCATCCAATCTTCTGGCACTATTCCTGTAAACAACGAGAACATTAATGTCAAGGCGAATGGCTCTGTATTCTCCTCCCTTCCTTCCAAGAGAATCATAGGATAAATGCCATCAGGCCTAGAGAACTTTTTCTATTTTCACCCTTTCCAGAATTTCCAACACCTCTTCCCTACATACCTCAAAGCCACCCATTCTAATTAATTGTGACTCTGTATTCACATCGGCAATAATATCCTGTTCCTGAGTGAATACTGACGAAAAGTAATCATTCTGTGTCTCTCCCATCTCTTCAGCCTCCACGACAACTTCCCACTACTATCCTTGACTGGACCTATTCCTACCCGAGTCATTCTTTTATTCCTGACATACCTACAGAAAGCCTTTGAGTTTTCCATAATTCTACCAACCAAGGACTTTTCATGTCCCCTCCTTGCTGCTCTTAGCTCTCTACTTAGATCCTTCCTGGCTACCTTATAACTCTCAATTATCCCAATTGAACCTTCACGCCTCATCTTTACATAGGCCGCCCTCTTCCCTTTAACAAGGGATTCCAATTCCTTATTAAACCACGACTCCCTCGACCCTTTCCTCCCTGCCTGACAGGTACATACTTGTCAAGAACACTCAGTAGCTGCTCCTTGTGCCCTATCCTTGAAGCCGACTTTTCCAAGCCACGCATCCTAAGCCATGCCTCACCGCATCATAATTTCCCTGCCCCCAGCTGTAACTCTTGCCCTGCGGTGCACACTTATCCCTCTCCATCACTAGAGTAAAAGTTACCGAATTGTGGTCACTTCCCCCAAAATGATCACCTACCTCCAATTGTAACACCTGGCCTGGTTCGTTACCCAGAACCAAATCCAGTATGGCCTCACCTCTTGTTGTCCTGTCTACATATTGTGTCAGGAAAGCTCCTGCACACATTGGACAAACACCTGCCCATCAAACGTACTCGAGCTCTAGCTTCCCCAGTCAATATCTGGCAAGTTAAAGTCCCCCATAACAACCACCCTATTACTTTCACTCTTCTCCTGAATCATCCTCAGAATCCTTTCTTCTACGACTCTAGGAAATTTGGGAGGCTTGTAGCAAACTCCTAACACTGTGACCTCACCTTTCCAATTTCTAACCTCAGCCCAAACTACCTCAGATGGTGAGTCTTCATCCATCATCCTTTCCACGACTGTAATACTATCCTTGATAGGCAATGCCACGCCCCCCCCTTTTACCCAAACCTCTCACCCTACTAAAACATTTATACCGTGGAACCTGCAATAGCCAATCCTGTCCCTGTTCTCCTCATGTCTCCCTAATAGCCATAGCATCGATATCACAGGTACCAACCCACGCTGCAAGTTCACCTACCTTATTTTGATTTCTTCTCGCATTGAAGTATACACACTTCAAGGCACCTTCCTGTTTACAGGCACCCTCCTTCGAGATTGATGTCATGCTCCTAACCTCCCTACACTCGAAGTCCTGCACCCTAAAGCTACAGATCAGGTTCCCATGCCCCTGCAGAGTTAGTTCAAACCCCACCCCCTCACCAAAGAGCTGTAGCAAATCTCCCCCTAAGGATACTGGTGCCCCTCAGGTTCAGATGTAGACCATCCTGTTTATAGAAGTCCCACCATCCCCAGAAAGAATCCCTGTTATCCAGATACCGGTGTCCCTACCTTCTGCACCAGCCATGTAATCACACATTTAACTGTTCTCTCTCCCCGTTCCTCGACTCTCTATCACGTGGCACGGGTAACAAACCAGAGACGACAACTCTTTTTGTTCTAGCTCTGAGCTTCCAGCCTAGCTCCCTGACAGCCTGCCTAACATCCTCATCCCTCTTCCTACCTATGTCGTTGGTGCCAATGTGGACCACGACTTCAGGCTGCTCCCCCTCCCCCATAAGGACCCGGAAAACACGATCAGAGACGTTACGTACCCTTGCACCTGGGAGGCAACATACCAATCGTGAGTCTCTCTCGCCCCCTCAAAAACCGCCTATCTGTGCACCGAACTATCGAGTCCCCAATAACTATTGCTCTGCTCTTGTCCACCCTTCCCTTCTGAGCAACGGGGACAGGCTCCGTGCCAACGGCCTGAACCCCCAAGGGCCTGAACCCCATTTCTTTACCCTGGTAAGTCATTCCCCCTACAAGTATCAAAAACGGTATCCTTGTTCTTGAGGAGAACGACCGCAGGGGGTCCCTGCACTGGCTGCTTCCTCCCAGTCCCCCTGACTGTCACCCATCTGTATGCAATCTTTGGAGTTACTACTTCCCTTAAGCTCCGATCTACGACCCCGTCTGCCTCCCGAATGATCCTAAGTTCATACAACTCCAGCTCCAGTTCTCCAACACTGTCTTGGACTTCCACTTGGTTTAACATTTCGTCTAACGCCTTATTTTATTCATACGTTCAGAACTGTGAGGGGATGGGATGAAGTGACAGAAACGGTTTATTAAACAGATCAGACAGATCAGGAACAAGGCTTATCAACTCAGGAAGAAGAAATGTGCTGTGATCTGGTGGCAACAAATGGCACTGGGCACAGCACAGTGTAGAGAAGCTGCGATTGCTGAAGGAAGTTGCTAGATCTTATACAGTTGGCAAGTCACTGATCAGCCTGGATGATGAATCGTTGTATGATTCACACAAAGCAGAAAATTGTGGAAGAATGAAATGTCTGTTTCATTAGAGAAAATTTCTGCGGTTCCAATTCCGAGTGACTGTTTGAAATGCTGATCAGATCTTTGTGTGAAGTGTTAGGTTAAAATACTGATGAACAACCACACTGCATAAACGTGTGCTCTCGATCTCTTGGTTTTTTTTTTCCCCTTTTTTTCAATGTAAATTCATAGAAATTCAAGATGGAATGCAGGGCGGAAAGAAAAATGCGTTCCTTCTCATTACACCAATTTCATCTATAATTGAATAGAATGATTGCTCTCACTCTTCAATTCGACTTTAATGTGGTGTCGATTATTTGTGAATCTCCCGTGCAGTGAAGGGCAAGAACAACATTCTCGATCCAGCGTGTACCAGAGTGTGAGGTACAAAGAAAACCTGCTCGAGCGGTGCGTAAAGTTAGCAACCAGGGTGTGACTCGAACCCGGGAATGTGGAACACAGCGGTATAGTAACTCACAACCATAATCTCTCGGTCTCCTCAGCACATGTTGTAGTGGCGTGACATGTGACCTCATCAGGTTACATGCAGTGAATGTCATGAATGAGGAATTTCAAGACCGGAATCGAATCCACACCATTGTGTTTCTGCTTTCACCAGAATTATAATGACAGCAAACTCCAATAAATAGCCATGCTCGTCAGAATGAATAGCTGTCATTGACACACTCAGAGTCAGAACAGAGTCAGAATGAAACAGCACAAGAATTTTCCATCATATTTACACCTATATTTGATTCATAATTTCTTCGGTCACTTTCTCTCTCACTTGAAGAAACAGCCATGGTGAGTGAAGTAAAGGCAATGTTGTTGCACAATGGCCTTTCTCATATGGCTGAACTTGGATTGGATTAAATCGCAAGAAATGCTGATTTGTTCGTTTCGTTTTAATTTTGCTGAAACCTCACAATATTCATTGTAATAATCAGAAGTGAATTAGATATATCTCTGTGGAACGATTAGCGTTGCATTCAAATTTGCTCTGACATTATTTCAGCTTAAGGAAAACACTGCTTAGAAAAAACAGAGGGTTAAAGTGCAAAAGAAAACCCACCAGTTTTGTTGCTCGTTGCTTTGGCAGATTTCACTGAGGATTAAATGGACCAAACATCATGGTGTTTGTTCTCACATCCTTTATGCATGTGATGAAGCAGGAAGTCGATCTCCAAGCAACTGGTCACTTCTTATTCATTATGTCACATCTTCCCTTCACAATAAATAAAAATCCATTCAGATCCATTTACAAAGCTTTAGGTGAAATATTATGCCAAATCTTTCAAAATGCAGACTTCTGGAACCGAATCTAATTCAGCTGCACACATGAAAGAAATTTCTTTCCATTTAAGGTCAACCAACTTTGACATTATTTCCCCGCACCTTCCGACCGACTACACCCCACCTCTGTACGTTTACCTAGCCACACGCTGTCTCTCTCCTTGTGAAACTTATTCCTTGTATGTCACCAAATGTGCCTTTCCAAATATTTTGAAAAACAGATTCTCGGAGTGACAGCGATTCTGTTCTCATCATTTCTTTGTCCTTCAAAGGTTTCATCAAAGGTATTGAATGCTTGACATCAAGATGTTTACTTACTTGAAAGAGGGAATTCTCCACCTATCTACTCTGTCCAAACATTTCATAACCTGAAAAAAAACATTAAGTCTTCCTTGGTTCAGGAATAAGTGTTCTCAATTTTCCAAGAAAACAAGTGAATAAAATCTCATCCTCAGTACACCCCCATCAGCATCTTCTCTGATGGCTTTACACCCCAGTAAACACCGTCATTATCAATTCATAGAATCATAGAAACCTAGAGTGCAGAAAGACCATTTCAGTCAATCGAGTCAGTGTCGATTCTCCGAAGAGCATCTCACCCAGACCTAGCTCCCCTCCCTAGTTCCTTATATTTCACCTGAAGAAGGGGAATCCGTCCCCCTTATGATTTGAAATAAACCTGTTGGACTATAACCTGACGTCCTGTGACGTCTGACCTTATCCCGCGTTACCCATGGCTAATTCAACTAACTTACTTAATTCACTCCCTGGACAAGAGAGGGCGATTTAAATTTGCCAATCAACCTAACCCTCCCTCTGAACAGCAGTGTCAATTACTGAGACAATTTTCCATCATACTGAGCAAATGCTGGATTTTTTTTATGGTTTTATACCCTGGTAACAGACTCATAAAAACAAATGAACCCAAATTCAATGTATCAAAACGCTAATCTGTCCTTTACAATTTCATTCGTGCCACGGGAAATGTTTCTGCACTCATATTTGAATGCGTTTATGTTTGTTTCTTCCTCAGTTTCCTGCTTCTAGTAAATACTTTAATCCGGAACAAGTCTGTTAAATGCTTTTCATTCCAACACAGTCACAAGGTGAACTTTGCTGAAGTCACGTGTTTGGCCGTTCACTGACACTCTGCCTCCCTGAGAGCTGCAGTCCTTCCCCACCTTTATTCAGGTAGCTCTGTCCTTTGTGTGATATTCCCCATCGAGAATGGAAGGACATGTATCAATACCCGCACTTGGGAATGGAGCGACAATTTTAAAATGTTTACTGTCCCCAGTGGAGAATTGAGCCCTGTGACAGGCGGGGACACTAACCCTTATACTACCAAGGACAAGAGTGCCAAAGGAGGCCCTTCAGCCCATTGTGGCCACACTTGTCAAAAACACCTGCCTCATGAATTGAATCCCATTTCTCAATGCTTATCCCACAGCCTCATATGTCTTGGCATCACAAGTTCACATCTGAATGTTTATTCAGGTTATAAGGGTTTCTGCAGCTCTGAACATTGCAGACAGTGCATTCCAAATTCCAACCGCTCACTGGCTGATATATCTTTTTCGCACATCTTCTCAAGCCTTTCTGTTTTTTTTCTCTTTAAGTCTCTGGCCCCTGCTGATCGATCCCCCCAGCAATGGGAAACTCGTTCAGTCAACCTTGTCCATTCCCTAACTCAATCATGTCTTGTCTACATCTCCTTTGCACTGCGACAAACAGCCCCATCTGTCCTGTCTTTCTTCCGAATTGAAACTCTACAGCCCAAACAATATCCCAGTAAATATCCCCTGAAACTTTCTCAGTGTGATCATATCCCTGCTGTACTGTGCTTGCAAAACTGCACACAACAGTCTTGCTTGAGCCTAATGAGCATTTGTTTTAAAATTTCTGGATTAATATAAGGGCGTTTCTGGCTAAGCAGAATTTATTACCCATTCCGAATTCTCCAGAAGGCAGTTGAGACTCAACCATATTGCTAAGAGTCTGAAGTCACATGCAGCCCAGACCAAGTAAGGATAGCAAATTCCATCCCGAATTGGCATCAGTGAAACTGATTTTTTTTCAACAATTGTCAATGGATCTATAGTGATCATTAGATTCTTCCTTGCAGATTTTTTTTAATCCAAATTTGACAGTCATGGCATGGTGTGATTCAAGTCTGAGTACCCAGACTATTACCTCTGTATCTGGATTATCGGTCCTATGAAATTAGCACAAGGCCAACGCAGAATGCCACACAAGCTGATCTTTACCAATAAAATGTCTTTTCACCAAACCTGCCCTGGGTATTTTCCATGAGCCTGACGCTCCAATTGTCTCTGACCTATGTCAGTAAAAGCTGCTACATGGGGATTGATTTCACAACCACGGTATCCAAATGGATCGATTTGTTTGAAGGTCCCGATGGTGGGATTGGGGCACATTCACCCAACAACAGTAACCGCAGCACAGACAGAACAGTATGAATGTGAAAGAGAGTGATAGATTGTGCATTGCCAAAGAGAAATGGGGGAAGGGACAGAAAGGAGGGTTAATGATCGTGGGAAGGAAGTAACTCTCCGACAACAGGTGTGTTTGAATCCTGAAATCTGAAACGCAGAGATGGGAGAGAGCGAAATTTGAAGGTAAAACAATTAATTTCTTAACATTTGTCACAAAAAGGACAACGGAGAGAACACTTAGTGCCGTGATTTGGTTTCAAATCGAGGCTGCTGTGGTCACAAAATACCGACAACCAGGTCACAGTATCCACAAAACAGGATGCTTGCAAGCAGCAATAAGTATACAAGCAGAGGAAATGTTCGGAAGAGCAGCAAATGTACAATATCAGTGCTCAGCCAACAGTGACAGACATGTGGGAACTGAGATTGAGCTGAATCTTTACGTTCAATGTCCTCAGAGACAGTGCAGATCCCTTGAATGAGAATGTTGAAAAATTAGATTGATTGATTTCGACAAAACATCAAACACTTGGGGGACAGTGCAGGATATTCTTGAAATTTATGCTTTAATAGCATTTTAGCATAACATCAACACAGCCGCCCAGATCCAATCGGAAATGGGGATGGGAATGAGTGCGCAGAGTTACTCTCTGACTCCAGTGATGCAGTAGGTGAGCGTGCTATCCTTCTATGATGGTATAGAGGCGCAAGAAATTCCTCAGTTGAGTGTGCTCCTGCTCAAGGCAATTGATTGTCCCGTTTATACTATCATAGCGATTTCCGGTGCATCTTTCTAAGACAGCTGAGTCGCACAAGTGGAGCGTGTGAGCCCTCACCTTTGCAGTGGTGGGTTTAGAAGATCCTGTTTGGATCTGTGTTTCCGACACTGGCGGTGGCAGCTGCATTTGCTCGCATCAACTCAGTATCAGTTTCTTTCACACGGTCAAGACTTCAAACTGGAGAAGGTGGTGTTGGGGTGATATTTTAAACTAGTCATCCTTGGCGACTGGAACACGGAAAGGGTGATGTTCAAGTTCGACGAATAAAACCTGAAATGTAAGCCTGACCTCAGGAACAGAGATTATGACTTTAATTTCCTGAAATCCCATTCATTCATGCCCCTTATGCAGGGGGTTTTAGCATCTTCACCCAGTCCTACTTATGAGAGACTCCAGGACCAGAAAAAAAACATGAGCTGACCCTTAATTCCCGAATCCCCACCGTGTGGGGAAGCAGTCTAGTCGGCCCTTCTAGTCCACACATCCATCCTAAGCGCATCCCACCAGACCCCACGGTATTCCCTATCCCATAAGCCTGCATTCCCCGCTGTTGATACCTGTAACTGACACATTTTTTGTCAGAGGGAGAAATAACAATACAAAATCACGCAGAGAACGTGCGGATTGCCCACAGACAGTCACCTGAGGCTAGTCTCACACCCAGGATTGAGGTGTAGCCGGACAGCAACAACCGAGGGGCAAAAAATAAATGTTGTCCTGACCAGTCATACTCACACCCTGTGGGTGAATGAGAAAGAATGAAAACAAATTTCCAACATCAACAACGGGATTTGTATCTATGTGGACACAATTTGAAAGGATTGTTCACCCTATGTAGAAAAATGGACGCCGATACAACAGGAGGGCAATGTGGGAACTGCAGGAAGGGATTCAATTACCCACTGAAATAGAAACTCATTTAATCAGTAACACTGGGGAGAGGCCATTCACCAGTCCCGTGTGTGTGTGTGTATGGATCTCTGAGCAAACCACCTCTGGAGACTCCAGCAGGATTACATAACCCATCAGGTGTTCGATTATGCTGTCAATGCTGTTGATAATCCAAACCAGCTATTTGTTACATAGCGTCATTCATAGAGTCATACAGCATGAAGGCATACAGGCCCGATAATCCAAGCAATCCATGCTGAACATACTGTCAAACTAATCTAGTCCCATCTGCCTCCTCCTGTACCCGCTGAGTAATTAGAATGCCCTTTTAGTTGTATTATTGTGTTGTTAATCCAAAAACCCAGGCTGTATTTTGGGGACAAAGGGTTCAAGTCCTGGCATGACAGATAATGGAGTTTGAATTCAATAAACACCTGGAATTGACGAGTCTCGTGATGACCTGAATCAGTTGTGTGGAACGTCCCATTTGATTCACTCATGCCAGTCCGGGAACCAAAGTGTCATAGATATCTGTTCTGTCCCACGGGAGACTCCAGATGGATAATACCGTGATTGACTCTTAAATGTCCTCTGGGAAATAACTGATGTACTAGGCATGATTAAATTTATTTTTAAAATCCCACTTTCCCATTCATGTTTGGAATCAGGTTTCCATTAAATGTTGCAAATGTTCCCATCCATCACCTCCTCAGGAAGTGAATTGCACACGTAAAGCACCTTCCTTAAAAAATGTCTCACATGACTTCTTTTTAAAATCTCTCTTTTCTCATCTTAAACATATGCCCTCTCGCTTTGAAATCCCCATCTTGGGAAAAGGCAGCTATCGTTAACTCTAATTTACCACTCAATAATTCATAAACTTCTGTCAGGTCGCCGTTCAAACCCCTAACCTAGAGTGAACACAGTCTCAACTATGAGAAAATGAGAACTTCACATGAGAGATAAGAGTCGAGAGTGTTGTGCTGAGAAAGCACAGCAGGTCAGGCAGCATTTGAGGAGCAGGAGAATCGACGTTTCGGGGAAGAGCCTGATGAACGACACTTGCGCGAAAAAATGATTGTCCTGCTCCCCTGCATGCTGCCTTACCTGTTGTGGTTTTCCAGCACTCAGATCTCGAAAATTAAAATAGTGTCAATCTATCCAGCCTTTCATTATAACTCAAACCTTCAACACACGGCAACATGCGTGCATATTTTTCTGAACCTGCTCCAGCTGAATAATATCATTCCTACAACTGGGCGAACAGAACTGGACATAATATTCCAGAAGAGGCCTCATAAATGTCCTGCAAAGCTTCAACATAACGTCCCGACTCCTATGCACAAATGACTGAACAATGAAGGGAACTATGCCAAATACCTTTGAACCATCTTTTCTGGAGGTGATGCAAATTACAAGGAATTATGCACCTGCATCCCTAGCTTCCGTGTTCTCCAACACTACGCAAAGCCCAACTCTTGTTGTTGTATCAAAATGCAATAGCTTCAATTTATCTAGATCGAACTCCATGTTACATTTTTTTCAGTCGAACGACTCACTGGTTTAAGATCCTTTTGAAACTTCGATAATCTTGCTCACGGTCTACAATTCTGGCGTCGCCTGTAAACCTACGAAGCATGCCTGCTGTAAGTTCCACTGTTTTCTCATGTAGATCAATGATTCATATCTACTTGTAGTGGCTATGATTTAAGAGTGTGCAGATCATACAACAATTAGTCATGCAAATAACCATGAGGAAGAAAGCCGCAGACTGCAGGGAGATATTAAACAATTAGAAATTAAAATGGTGAAAACAATTCATTCCAAGCAAGTTGGTGATAGTGAAACAAGTTCAAAGTTCAAACCAGCCGCCCACGCTCCAGATGTGGCACTCCGCTGTCTAAGCAAGATGCACTGTAAATTGCTATAAACGGAAAAAAAAGTTTCCCTTCTGCCCCGACTTTGACCAGGAGCACTCCCAACCTCGGAATTGCTTGCGCCTCTAAACTGTCATAGAATTACCGTGCATTCAGTGGTTGCGTCACTGGAGCCCTCGAGTGCGACCTCATTACCATCCCGACTTCCAGTTGGATCTTCCTGACTGCGTCACTCAGTTCCTCTTATTCTGGGACTGGGAACTGGGACTCTGTGGCAGCAGTGGTTACTACCTTGTGGGGGGAAACTGGTGAAGTAGCCGATGTCAAACTGCATTACTATTGAAGCATACATTTCAACAACATCTTTTATGTCCCCGGAGTTTTGGATGTTTTGGAGAAATCTATTTATCTCAGCCTTCAGCATATTAATGATGGAATCACCACAGCCTCCGGGGGCATCAATATTAAACGGTCATCCCATTCTGAGTTCCCACATGTCCGCCACTTTTCGCTGAGCACTGATATGGTGCATTTGTTGCGCTACCTGACATTTCTTATCATACAGTACTTATTGCTCACTATCACTATACTCGTCTGCGGAATTCCGAGATCGGATAGTGGTGCATACTCTGCGTTGTGGCTGCAGCAACCTCGCTTCGAATCCGAGTCACGGCAGCAGTTGCTGTATCTGCCCCAGCTTTTGTGAAACACAAAGGAATCAGTTGTTTTAACATGGTCATTTTCTCCAAGGAGGTGATCTTTTCCCTTCAAATTCTGCTCGATCACATCGCTGTATTTCATATGTCAGAATTCAAATCCACCCGTTCTCAGAGATTTCTCTCCCTCCTTCGATCACTAACTGAGCTTTCCTTCCCACACCAGCATTTCATTAATTAAGAGATGCCGATGTTGGACTGTGGTGTACAAAGTTAAAAATCACACAAGACCAGCTTAGGGTCTACCAGGTTTAACTGAGCACTAGTTTTCGGAGCGCTGCTCATTGATCATGTGGTTATGGAGCCGTTTCCTATTTCAATAAGACACTGCAAAATCTAACACTGACTCTCACATTGATACTGTTCACTCTGTACTGCTGCGGTCACTGTTGCTTGGTGAACGTGCCCCAACCTCACCACCGGGGACTGCAGACCAGTTGGTCCATTTGGTTACCGCTGTTGTGAGGCCAATCCTAAGGTAGCAGCTTTTACTGATATGGACTTGCGATTATTGAGGGTCAAGCTCAGGAAAATGACAGAGGTTAATATCTAGGAAAAGCGACTTCATTGAGAAAGATTAGTTTCACGGGCTTTCTGCAATGGCCGAGCGCTATTATCACTGGACTGTTAACTCAGATCCCAAGCAAATGAACCAGGATCCGGGTTTGACTCCAACCATGCCAGGTGTTAGAATTGAGATTCAATCAATTTCTGGAATTACGAATCAAGTAACACTTATACATCCATAGTCAATTGTTGAAAAAACAAAACCATCGGGTTCACTGACGTCCTCTGAGGAAGGAAACTGCTATCCTTACCTTGTCGGGCCTCGATGTGATTCCAGACTCACTGCAATACTGTTGAGTCTCAACTGCCTGTTGTGCAATTAGAAATCGCAATCAATACTGCCGAGCCAGAGACACCCTCATACTGTAACAGAATAGAAAAAAAAAGTCAATTCGGCTCTAGCTAGATTAATGTGTGCAGTTCTGCAATTCACAGTGTAGCAATGATGTGATCATGCTGGGAACGTTGCAGGAGAGATTCAATGCGAAATTGTCTGGGCTGAAGATGCTGTTCACAGTGTCCCTGCAGACTCGATTGGCTGAATTGCACTTTCTGCATTGTAGGGAATCTGTGATTCTCTCAGGGAGGACGCTGCCAACGTTGACTGGGCTGCTAAGACATTAGAGATGATGCTGTCGGCGTTTAGTGGGGATAGAAAATTTATTTATTTGTGTGCTGGAAAATTTGAAACTGAACCAAGGAAACCCGAATGGAAGTTTTCCAGAGTATTTGAGGTTTGGAGAGAGTAAATAGGTGGTAAATTCACTCTTTCAAATTCGCAAATTTCTGAACGTCAGGCTTTCAAAACCATTGATGTCGGACAAAGAAATGTTGGGAGCAGAATTTCTGTAACTCAGAGAATCCGTTTCCAAATATTTGGAAAGGCACATTTAGAGACACACAAGCAGTGAGTTTCACCAGGAGGGAGACAGCCTATGGCCAGGTAAAAGTCTAAAAGTAGGGTGTTGGCGGGGGAGGCGGGGTGGTGGATGGTGCGAGGAAACAATGTCTAATTTGTACGACTTTAGATGTAAAGAAATATCGGAAACGAACGCAGCTCAATAAGATTCAGCAAAAAAACTCAGAGACGTGAAGATTTCTATTAATATTCCACATGAAATATTATAAATGGAACTAAGCAGATTTTGTATATTGCCAAGGAAGCATATTCCATAATGAATAGGAAGTGACCAGTCTCTTGGAGATCGATTTCCTGATTTAGTCCCATGGCTTAAAGATGGGAGGACAATCGCCATGTTGGGTTAATTTGAAACCCACTGAAATCTGCTAAAGTAACTGACATCAAAACTGGCATCTTGTTTTGTATTTTAACATTTTGTTTTTCTCATCAGTATTTTCTTTAAGCTGAAATAAATTTGGAGCAAAATTGAATACAACATTAAATGTTCCAATCATATAAATCCAATTCACTTCCGATCATTGCAATGAACAGAATGAAGTTTCAGCACAATTATTAAAAAGAAAAGAAGAATACTGCATTTCCGGGAATTTTACCCATTTCAGGTTCAGTCATATAAGAAAGCCCATTGATCTAAAACATCACCTTCACTCATCTTTCCATATATACTTCTTCAAGTGAGAGGGAAACTGTCTGAAGAAATTACGCATCAAGACGAAATGTGCGTGTGAATGCGACGGGAATTTCATGTTTGCTGGTTCATTCTGAGACAGTTCCGACTCGGAATAAATCAAGGACAAGGTGTTCATTCTAAGGACGAGGTCAATTCCTTGCATTTTGTTGGTATTATTATTCGCTGAAAGCAGAAACAATAGTGTGGATTCGATTCCGCTCAGGCAATTTCTTCTCCCCTCGGGGCACAATCTGTAATCTTGATGTGGTCACATGTGAGCCCCTCTGCATTGGGCTGAAGTGGCCCAGAGTTTAAGGCGACGGGTTGGTCTTTCATTGCGCATGTGTGGATGTGAATCCTACTCTGGCTGTTCCTTCTATCAAACGCAGCTGTAGCTTTCCTTTGTGCCTCGTATCATTAATACACATTAGATGGAGAATCTTGCTATTGCCCTTCATTGCACCGGAGATTTGTGACAAATTAATTCCTCGTCAAAGTCGAAATAAAGCAATTTGTTTCTGTTGTAAGTAAAATTGGGATAATAAAATGGAGTGCAACGTTTCTTTCCTCCTTTCATTCCATCTTGATTTTATATGAATTTACATCGAATGAAAGTGAAACAAATAAGGAGAGATCGGGTGCAATATTTTATCCATTTGGATTGTGACCTTTAACGTTATACTCCACACAAACTTTTGATTAGTATTTTAAACAACTAATTAATTTGGAACAGCAGAAAACCTTTCTAATGAAACAAAAGTTTTATTCTTTCACAACCTGTTGCTGTGTGAATCATACCGCGATCCATCATCCAGCGTGATCACCAAGTTAGCAACAATATTAGATCCACCAATTTTCTTTAGCAATCACAACTTCTGCACATACCCATCTGTGGTGTGCCCAGTGCCACTTGTTGTCTCCAGGCCACAACACGTTTCTTGTTCATGAGCTTATGAGCCTAGATCCGGTTCTGTCTAATCAGTTTGAGAAACCCTTTCTCTCATTTCATCCCATCCCCTCAGAATTCTAAACTTATCAATAAAAACGTTAGACCAAATGATGTAGGATTGGAAATCGGCCATTCAACCCATCAAATCTGCTCCACCATTCAAAGAACTCAAGGCTGATCTGATAATCCTCAACTCCATTCTACTGCATTGCATCGACAAATCTTCATCATCTTTCTGGTTAAATATCTATCTGACACAGTTTGAAAATGCACGACAACTCAGCCTCAACAACAGTTTCAGTAAGAAGTTCATCTGATTCGCTGGCCACTGAGCAAAGAAATCACTCCTCATTTCTCAATTAAATAGGCAAAATCTAAGTCTGACTTCATGTACTCTGGTGCTCGCCTCAGACCAGAGGGTAAACCACCTTCCAGTAACCACCCTATCAAGATCCCATGAATACTGAACGTTTATAAATGTTATCATGTGATTATAGGGCACTCCTCCGCCTCCTTTGTTTCAAGGAGAATAATCCCAGCCTTACCAATCATTCCACGAAGCTCCGTTTTCCCCAGAGCTGACAATATGTTTGTAAATCTCTGCTGTCCCCTGCAGTGACCTTACATATTATTAAGGCAGGTGGAGACATTTACGCGAAGAAACATTTGAAATTTCAAGCACTAACGGGAATTGGAACTTGAAATCAGACAGTGGCTGGAATCAGAGTGGTCCACACAAGGACGAAACAGAGTAATGATAACTCTGACAAATGAGAATCTAATCATATCCCACTGACATTGCATGGCTTTACTGGAACCAAATTACCCCGTGTAATCGTCCACAATTACACGGGGTAATACTAGCCAGAGCTAATATTTAAGGGGAGGGGGGAAGGATAGAAACTGGCGATATAAGCATTTTGACAACGAAAACATGTCCTTTGGTAGACATTTTTTGATTATAAACTCAACTCGTGTCTCCCTAAATCCTACATCGTTTGCAAGGCACAAATGAGATGTGGAACAGAACTCTCTCCATTTGCTAGATGGGTATAACTTTAATAGCACTTAAGAAATTGGACATCGTCCACGACAATGCAGTCACTTGATTGTACCCACTTCAATACCTGCAATATTCATTCCCCTCTCCGCTAAAGCACAATTGCAGCAGAGTGCACCAACTCCAAGACGCACTGGAGTAAGTCATCTAGACATTTTTGACAGAACCTTCAAAACTCAACAGCTGTATTGACTAGAAGAACAAGGTTGGAAGGTGTAATGAAACGCCACAATTTGTACGTTCTCCTCCAAGGCCCATAGCACTTGGAAAGGAATCAGTGATAAACTCATCGGTGAAACGGTCTTGATGGACAAAGCTGCATACTTCAGCCTTCCATCTTTTATCTGGTGGTGAACGTCAGGCTGGGGATGCATTTGCACGGTAGTGAGGGTAAGGGTTGGGACGGTGTGTGGACGGTGGTGAGGGCCAGGCTGGGGCGGAGTGTGGACGGCAGTGAGGGCAAGTCTGGGCGTGGTTTGTGGGGTGTGGTAAAGTTCAAGTTTTGGTTGGTGTGTGTCGGCAGATTGGGTCAGTGTGGGGGCTGTGTTTGGACGGCAGTGAGGTTCAGTTGTGGGTGGTCTGTTGGACCGCGGTGAGTGTCAAGCTGGGGTCGGTGTGTGGGAGGTGGTGAGGGTCAGGCTGGGGGCAGTGTGTGGAAGTCGGTGAGGTTCATGCTGGGGATGGTGTTTGGACAGCAGTGAGGGTCAGGCTGGGGGCGCTGTTTGGACCTTGGTGAGTTTCATGATGGTGGTGGTGTTGGATGGCCTTGTGGGTTAGGCTGGGGGCGGTGTTGGACAATGGTGTGGGTCAGCCTGGGGTCATTGTGTGGACGCCGGTGAGTGTCAGGCTGGGGGCGCTGTGTCAGTGGTGAGGGTCAGGCTGGGGACGGTGTTTGAACGGTGATGAAGGTCAGGCTGGGAGCAGTGATGGTCAGACTGGGGGCGTTGTTGGGCAGCTTTGAGGATCAAGGTGTGTGCCATGTTTGGACGGCAGTGAGGGTCAGGCTGGGGGTGGTGTGTGGACGGCGGTGAGGTTCAAGTTATGGCTGGTGTGTGTTCGGCAGTGTGGGTCAGGGTGGGGGGCTGTGCTTGGACGGCAGTGAGGTTCAAGTTCTGCGTGGTCTGTTGGACTGCGGTGAGGGTCAAGCTGGGGTCGGTGTGTCAGTGGTGGTGAGGGTCAGTCTGGGGCGGTGTGTGGACGGCGGTGAGGGTCGCGCTGTGGGTGGTATTGGACTGTGGTGAGAATCAGTCTGGGGGCAGAGTGTTGACGGTGGTGGATGTCAGTCTGGGGGTGATGCATGGACAGTGGTAGGGGTCAGTCTGCTGGCGGTGTGTGGGCGGCAGTGAGGGTCACGGTTGGGGCGGTGCGTGGACAGTGGTGAGAGTCAGGCTGGGGCGGTGTGTGGACGGAGGTGAGGTTCATGCTGGGGGTGGTGTTTGAACAGTAGTGACGGTCAGGCTGTGGACGTTGTATGGACCGTGGTGAGTTTCATGATGGTGGTGTTGTTGGATGGTCGTGTGGGTCAGGCTGGGGCGGTGTTGGACGGCAGTGTGGGTCAGCCTAGTGTCATTGTGTGGACGGCGGTGAGTGTCAGGCTGGGGGAAGTGTGTGGACAGTGATGAGAGTCAGGCTAGGGGCGCTGTGTCGGTGGCGAGGGTCAGGCTAGGTACGGTGTTGAGCGGAGGTGAGGGTCAGGCTAGGGGCAGTGAGGGTCAGATTGGTGGCGTTATTGGGCAGTGGTGAGGGTCAGGCTTGGGGCGGTGTGTGGCGGGCAGTGAGGATCAGGCTGGGGATGGTGAGTGGACAGCGGTGAGGGTCAGGCTGGGGGCGTTGAGGATCAGGCTGGGGGCGGTGAGGGTCAGACCCAGGGCGTTATTGTGTTGTGGTGAGTGTCAGGCGGTGGCGGTCTGTGGACTGCAGTGAGTGTCAGGCTAAGGAGGTGTGTGGATGGCAGTGAGGGTCAGGCTGTGGCCGGTGTGTGGACATGGGAGAGGACCATACTGGGGGTGTAGTGTGGATGGTAGTGAGTGCCAGGCTGGGGGCGACGTGTGGGCGGAGGTGAGGGTCAGGCTGGGGTCGGTGTGTGAATGGCGGAGACGGTTAGGCTAGGGTGGTGTGTGGATGGAGGTGAGGGTCAACTTTTCGGCTGTGTGTGGACTGCGGTGCGATTCAATTTAGGTGCAGTGTGTGGACGGCAGTGACGTTCAGGCTGGGGGCCGAATGCGGGCGGCAGTGTGGATCATGGTTGTGGCAGTGTTGGATGGTGGTGAGGGTCAGGCTGGGTGCTGTGTGCAGACTGCAGTGAGGGTCCCTCTGGGGGTAATGTGTGGACTGTGGTGAGTTTCATGATGGGGCGGAGAGTGGACGGTGGTGAGGCTCAGGCAGTGGGCACTGTATGTGTGGTGGTGAGGGTTAGGGATCTTCCAGATCTTCCCATCTCCGTAACAAACTATCCTCCAGCGTTGAAAGCCCTCCCTATCTTTGTATGCTCCTCCAATCCCTAGAACTGTCCCAGTCTTTGTAACTTTGTCCTGCACCTTAAAACCTCCTGGTTGCTGAACTCTCTTCAGTCACTGCACTTTCTCTATTTCTGTTACTTTCTACTGCTCTTCGAAATCCCCAGGTCTGAATGGTCCCCTGCAGTCTCTTCAGTGTTCCCTATCTATAACCTCCAACTGCCTCCACAGCCCTCCCTACATCTTTTACTACTTCCAGTCCCATAAGCACCTTCTATAGCTGCCATCTCGCCAATTTCCAAGGATAATCCACTTCGTACAATGGCTGTCAGAATCTGTAGCCCACACTGTCACTCGTCTGCAAGTCTCTCTATCATCCGTTAAAATCTGCAGCCACACTACTCTCTGTAACTTTGTTCGTTCCTCCAGTCCTATTAAGCCTCCCATTCTTGCACGAACTAAAGCCTGTGTATCTTAGTACAGCCCTAAAAGTTTTCATGGCTCTGCGAACTGCTTCAGCCCCACCACGAAATCCATAAACATCTACAGCCTCTAAAGTCCGCTACTTCTGTTTAACCTCTTCCATTCCTGACAACACCCCAATCTATGGATCCTCTTGAATCTTTGCTTGTTGGGTAATCCCTTGAAGTCCCTGCAGATCTCCTGATCTTAGCGCCAACCCCAATATTTCTGACTCTCCAGTTCCCATAAGATTCACTTTCAATATCAGCTCATCCAATCCCTACATCCATCTGCAACCTCCTTATCCCTCTCCAATTCTTCGATCTGAATCGAGTTACACCTCACTCTCCTCGCAACACTCCTGACCACAGGAACTTCTTTCAGTTTGCACAATCCTCCCCATTTGTGTTACTCTCTCCAACCTAGTTATCTGGCATTCTCCATTGCCTTCCTATCTATGCAGCCTTCAGTACCTGGAAGCCTTCTTATAACAGTAAATGTCTTCCGTCACTGCAACGTTCCATATCTCTGTTAGTATAGACAATACACTTCTTACTGAAACACCCGCTGTCTCTGCCTCTCAGATTGCCTGTCTCTCCCTACATCCACCTCTATCCCTATCTCCAGAATATAATCCAGCTCCCTCTATCTCTGTGAATTCCTCCAATCCCCAAGCCCGTTTGTCCCACTGACATTCTTGAACAGATCTAACTCTGTATTACTCTTGTGAAGAAAGGATGAGTTTAATGCATTAATGAGACATTGATCTGGATCTGAAGATCAAAATTTGAAGTCCGTTTGTGTGGAGCAAGCAGCAGCAAGCGTTAGCAGGAATTCTTTTGTAGGCACCAGGCAGTGATCGTAATGTCAATATGGTTACGCTCAGAACACTGAATATACTTGCAGCAAGGGCAGGACAGAAACTGTGTGTGACAGTGGTCTCCATCCCGACTGGATAACTAATGAGTACCCGGGCTGTAATAGATGGAATCCTGGATTGTATAGAGGATAGTTTTCCATAACATCATATCAAGGAGTCAACAACAAAATTGTCTATTGTAGATCAAATGCTGTGTAATAATAAATATCTAAGAATCCCATGATAAAGGCGTTTGGTGAGCAGAGATCCATAATGCTATAATGGAGATACTGAGTTGAGATGTAGGGCAGGAATGAGGCTGTTTGGCCCATTGAGGATGCCCTTCAATCAGATCGTGGCTGACCTGATGATCTTTAACTCTAATTTCCTGCCTTTTCCACAAAACCCTTGTTTCCTGATTCATTAAAACCTGACCATCTGTGCTGTAAATATTCTTAATGACCCAGCCTCGACAGCCCCCTGCAGTCAGGAATTCCCACAGAATGAATAAATTCCTCCTCATCTCCACCTTAAATGGGTGAACACTTGATGGGATTTTCTGCCCCCTGGTTTCAGATTCTCACACAATTGGAACACTTACCTTCATCAGTCACAACGTTGGGTATCGTGATTTGCATCTGATGTTGTAATTGTATCAAACTTCTGTTTTGCCATATTTGGAGTATTGTGTGCATTTCTCATCTCCACAAAATAGGAACGATGTGGAGGCTTTGGAGAGGGTACAAAAGGGGTTTATCAGCACGTTACCTATATTATGTTTTTAAACGTATGCCAGCTGTAAGAGGAAATTTAGCAAAGTTGGATTGCTTTGTGAGAATATCAGAGGTTGACTGGCGATCAGGTACGTTAATATAACCTTTGGACAGGGATAGACAATGGGGATTGACAAAATCTCTTTTCCAATTTGTAAGTTTCAAATTCTCGAGCGCAGAGGTTGAGCGTGAGAAAGAAAAATCCTAAGTGAGGTGTCTGGGTCAAGTTTTTTTTTTCACAGAGATTGGAAGTTGCCAAGTGAGGTCATAGAAACAGAAATGTGAGTAAAGTTTTGAAGTGGCATTTAGACTGAAACATGAACGGGCAAAGATTAGAGGGACATGGACCATGTACATACACATGGGATGACTTGAGAATAGCATCAACGTGGGCCGAAAGGCCTATTGCTGTGCCGCACTGTGATATTTTCTAACTTCTCATCATTTAACCGAACAAAGCACTTCATAATCTTGGATGTTTCATTCAGTTTCCATCTCATTTTTCTTATCTTCACTTGGTTAATTCTCAATCTACTCCACCTCTTTCTATTATGAAATCACTCCTTTCGCAACATCAGCAGAGTGAACCTTCTCTGGCCTGCCTCTGACACAAGAATATTTTTCCTTCGGACACACACACTGTTCATAATATTCTAGATGAAGTCTGACTTGTGCCTTGCGTCGTTTTCATAAGACCTCCCTATAGTTAGCCTCAATTCTCTTTGTAATAATTGGCAACATTTGATTTGCCTTCTCTATTACTTGTTGACGGTGTAAGCGACTTTTTTTGCGATTGATAAACAGGAACTCGGGCAACCCTTTATGTTTCCCGTCTAAAAACAAATACTGTTAGCCTGACAGTAAGTCAGGAGCATGCTGAAATGAGTGAGAAAGGACACATCAATATAAAAAAAAAACTGGATCCTTAGAATCGTATTTTATAAAAGAGAATTTGTTTTAGAACCTGTTGGATTTTATTTGTTCGTGTGAATATAAATGGCAGAATAGATAAGGGTACGGTGTGCGGATTGTGTGTTGGTACGGAGGATATTGTTTATTTGAATATTCAGAAGTCGTTGTGCAAGTTTCAACAAGGGCGAAAGAATAACTTGGTAGAGATTAGGGCCCCGTAAAGATCAATCAGGTCACCCATGTGTGGAACCCGAGGGGATGGGTGAGATCTTAAACACAAAAAAAAGTCTTGTCATTATTTACTCTGGAGAAAGACATGGAAGCTCGGAAACGTTGGGAAATAGAATGCCATTTCTTGGAAAGAGCAGTGAACAGAGAAGGGAAAGTGCTGGAATATTAAAGCAAATAAAGGTAGATCAATTCCTCAGTAACTCATTAGTTCGATCTGAGAACAGGGAAGAGATTGCAGTGTCCCTAACAGAGATATTTATATTATCAACAGACACAGTGAGGTGCCAGACGACTGGATGGCGGATGTTCCATCACTTAAGGATTGCAGGGAAAAGCCAGGAAATTACTGCCCAGTGAGCCCAATGATGGGGAAAGTGTTGGAGGAGATTCTGAGAGAAAGAAGTTACGTATATTTGGAAAGGCAAGGGCTGATTAGACATCGTCTTCATGGCTTTTTGAGTGGAAAACCGTGTTTCACAAACTGGATTGAGTCTTTGAAGAGGTGGCCAAGAGATAGATGAAGGCAGAGCAGTCAATGTTGTCTACGCGGACTTCAGCAAAGCATTTGACAAGGTTCCAAGGAATGTGGAACATCGAGTCAAGAGGAAGAACAGCGTTTATATAAGGTTGAGGCCGCAAGGATCATTAGACCTCTAAAGGGTTATATTGGGGTGGGACGATGGCTCAGTGATTAGACGGCTGCCTCATAGCACCAGGGACCCGATTTCTACTCCAGGCCTGGGGGACTGTCTGTGTGGAGTTTACACATTTTCCCATGTCTGCGTGGGGTTCCTCCAGGATGTGAAGTTTCCACGCATCGTCCAAAGATGAGCTGAATCAGCCATGAAAATTACCCATAGTGTTGAGGGATATGCAGGATTGACACGTTGGTGCAAATGGAGTGTCATAAGGTGTGGGAATGGTTTTGGGCAGGCTGTTCCTGAGAGGGTCGTATGGAGTTGTTGGGCCAAATGGCCTGTTTCCACACTCTGGGGACTCACTGAAGGTAGCCAGGAAGGAACTGAAGAATGGATGTAGGACAGTTAGAATGGAGCATGAGAAAGCTTTGTTGAGAAGGATTAAGGAAGACCGTAAGGCAATCTCTATTTATGCAAGGTACAATAGCATGGTGAGCATGAGTGTAGGGCCAGTCAGGCTCAGTGGAGGAAACATGTGCCTGGAGTCACAGGAGGTAGGGAAGGTCCTTAATGCATACTTTGCTTCAGTATTCACGACTGAGAGGGACCTTGCCATTTGTGAGGACAGCATGAAAAGAACTGATATATGTGAACAGGTTGATGTTAATAAGGAGGATGTGCTGAGAATTGTGTAAAACATACTGTTAGATAAGTCTATTTGACCAGGCGGGATATGCTGTAAGATAATGCAGAAGTGAGGGAATGGATTGCTGCGCCTTTGGAGATGACCTTTCCAACCTCACTGTCTCCCGGAGTCGTACCAGATGATTGGAGGATGTCAAACGTTCCTCAATTGATCAAGAAAGGGAATAGTGTTAATCCTTTGAATTACAGATCTCACATTCTTATGGTTGTGGTGCGCAGATGTTTGAAAGGACTCTGAGAGACAGGATTTATGATTCCTTGCAAAACCATAGTTCGATTAAAGTTAGTCAGCGTGGCTTTGTAATGGAAAGGTCATGCCTCACGAATCTGACTGAATGCTTTGAGAATGTGACAAAACAAATTTATAGCTCATTCAGAATGTACAGAGGCATGGGATACAGGAAACTTTGTCTGGATACAGAATTCCTGGCTCATGGAAGACAGAGGGTGGTGATAGATGGGAAGCATTCAGCCTGGAACTCGGTGACCAGTGGTGTGTTGCAGGGATCGGTTCCAGGACCTCTGCCCTTTGTGATTTTTCTTAATAAATGTCTTGGACATAGGTGTGGAAGACTCGGTCAGTAGTTTTGCCGAAGACATGGAGGTTGGTGGAGTGGTGGATAGTGTGGAGGGCTGTTGTAGTTTGCAGCAGGATATTAACAGGATACGGAGCTGGGCTGAGAAGTGGCAGATGGAGTTTAGTCTAACAAAGTGTGTAATGATTTAATTTTGGAAGGTCGAACTTGAATGCAGAATACAGGGTTCAAGGCAGAATACTTGGTCGTGTTGTGGATAAGGGGGATCTTGGGTTCCACATCCACTGATCCCTCGAATTTGCCACCCAAACTGATAAGGTTGTTTAGAAGGAATACATTATGTTGACTTTCACTTGCTGGGGTTTGTGTTTTAAAGCCGTGAGGATATGCTGCTGCTCTATAGAGCCCTGGTTAGACCACACTTAGAATACTGTGTTCAATTCTGGTCCCCTCGTTACGGAAGAATGTGAAAGCTCCAGAGACGGTAAAGAGGAGATTTACCAGCGTGCTGTCTGGACTGGAGAGCATGTCTTATGAAGAAAGGTTGAAAGAGCTAAGGCGTTTCTCATTGGAGTGAAGAAATGTGAGAGGTGACTTGGCAGAGGTGAACCAAATGATGAGAGGCACAGAAAGTGAATAGTGAGTCAGAATTTTTAACCTGATAAGACAGCTATTACAAAGGGGTTGTTTAAGGGAGATTTCAGATGTAGGTTCGTTACATACAGAGTGGTGGCTGAGTGGAATGCACTGCCAGTGGTGGCAGTAAAATTAGTTGCATTAGGGACATTTAATATACTCCTGGATAGGCACATGGATGATAATAAAATGAATGGTATGGAGGTTAGTTTGATCATACAGTCAGATTTAAGATTGGCATGGCATCATGACCGAATGGTCTTGTGCTGTACTATTCTGTGTTCTATGTTCTGTACAGTAAACTGGGTAATAAGCTCAGATCAGTGGAAAAGGATATGGCATTCAGAAGGAGCTAGTCAACTGGGTAAAGATTTTCTAGATGGTAGGAGCCAGCGGGTGATGGGAGACATGCTGTTTTTCTGACTGGAGGCATGGGACCAGCGGTGTAGTGGGCCCCACAGTTGTTTGTCATTTGGATAAATGGTTTGGATGGGAATATTAGTTTCCTGGCAAGTACGTTTTTTGGGTGATACTGAAATTTGTGGTAAAGTGGGCAGTGACCAAGATTATGCATGATAGAACAGGATGACAAGTACTACTGGGAAAGTGGGCTGAAAAATACCAGATGGTGTCTAATGAGATAAATGCGAACTGTTCCATTTTGATGAAAAAACCAGGGTGGGACGTGCGCAGTTAAAGTTTGGGCCCTGGGTAGTGTGTCTAAGACCAAGGGATGCAGTTACATCGTTCTTTGAAAGTGGTGTCACGGGTAGACAGGCTGGTGAAGCATGCTTTTGTGATAGTTAACTTCATTGGTCAGAGCATTGAAAGTAGGATTTGGGATGTCATGTTGAATCTGTACAAGACATTGGTGAGGCCATTATTATGCCATTGTTGATCAGCAGGAAGAACCCATCTGGTTCACTTCCATCTTACAAGGAAGGATATCTAATATTCTAAACTGGTCTGGAAGACATGTGACTCCAGACTCACAGCAATATGGCTGACTCTAAGCTGCCCTCTGGTTAATTAACAGTTTGTGCAAAGAATGCTGGTCCAGGCAGTGATACCCACATCCCATGAATGAATAAATAACAATACATATGTCCCGCCCTACCTCTACAAACCGCTCCAGCTACAGCAATTCATAATGGCTTAGTAGCACCGTTCAGGCCCTAACCACTCTCTGTGACACTCTCACCACGTCCAGCACCTTCACCTCTCCTTGTTCCTTTTGTGACATTAAACCCTGACAATGATCCCCCTTCCCACTTCCCTACCCCTGTTAGCAGACCCTTTTCAATCCCTTTAAACCTTACTCCTAAAGCACTCTCTCACTTCAGGTTTTTAAGTAATATTTGGTGATCTTCTCAGCCTGATAATCTAATATGATCCATTTTGTCCTGTGTGAGGGATGGGTGGGAATTTCTTGTTGAGGTTTTGTCTGTTTCAATGAAATATCGTTTTTGTTGAGTGATTTACACTGTTCCTTCAAATGTTCTCCACTGTTCATTTACAGGCACATGTTTCAGTTGTTATTCTGTTTACCTTGGTCAGTTCCCTTCTCAAACTCATGTAATTGGTTATTTTCATTTTAGTTGTAACTTGTCCTTTCTGTGATTCACTTTAAAACTTTATATTTCTTTCAATTGCACTTTATCAAAATTTCCCAGAGGATCTTTCAACGTGACATTACACATTTACTAAGTTTCATCACACAGTGGTTGATCTGAGATAGTTACGTCCCGAGCCAGTTGCATTATGTGTTATTCAAAGAAACACTGAAAAGAAAATTCTCCGAACTCCTCTTCCAGTATCACTCTTGTCAGGGTGATTGCCCCAGACTGTACGAACATTGAAGTTTTACAAAATTATCACAATGACTTTATTAAAAATGCTAATCAGTTCCTGTTTAATGCAGTGACGAGAAATGAAATGCTGTTCGTTGTTATAAAAGTGTTCTGCTGCTTGTGTCTTTGGCAAGTAGTAGCCAGAATTTACATTCAGACTGACACTACTTCATGATCTGAGGCCAAACGCTTTATGTAAAGCCTTTGCTACCCATTTCTATCAGTGTTACCCAACCTTCCTTTCCCATTCTTAGACGCCGCAACATTGTGAACCATTGAATATTTATGTTCCGTCTTTTGTTTGCTCTGTAACCATGTCTCTCTGGTGTCTAAATCCATTTTATCTATATGTCACAAACCAATCTAACTTATTGATAAGAAATTATCCATTCGAAAAACAAACACATAATTTACTCTTTCCCCAAAATTTCCTGTCACAACTCTATTCCGTGATGTGCAGTTTTAGTTAATCTCTATCCCTTCTTGTTCCTTTCCGCTGGTCTTGAGCCACACTCCCATGGTGTTCTGATGCTTCACCTTTTCCCTTTGGATTTGGAAAGCTCCTTTCACCTGAACCATGTCCCTGCATCCTGTCTGTCAGCTTAAAGCCCTGTCCATAAACCTACCGACATGATTCGCCAGGACACTGGTCCCAGCAGAGTTCCAGTGGGATCATCCCAATGGGTTTCTTTTTTTTAAACCAAGTATGGGATGTGGGTGTCTCCAGCTGACCATCCTTTCTTGCCCAGCCCTAGCTGCCCTTGAGCGGGGTAATTTGCTCGGCGATTTCAGATGGTAATAGAGAGGCAAACACTTTGCTGTGTGTATGTTATGCAGACCACGTCAGTATGGGCAGATGTCCTTCTCGAAAGGACAAGTGTTAGTGCTTTTTTTTGTACATCAGCAATGGTCTCATGCGTATTTATGAATTGCTAATTACCATTTTAAAAAATTATTAATTTTAACTTTCTCCATTTCTGATGGTGGGATTTAAGCCGGCCTCCAATGAAGATTAGCTAAGATTTGGGACACATGCTCTGGCAAAAATACCACTCGGCGACCACTTCACCTCCTCAGTGGTTGCTCATTCCTGAGCACTGATACATCATGAAGTGCAACATAAAGCTGAACCCGTTTTCCTACACACGTGTTTGATCCTAAAATCATCCTGAACTCTAGAGATATCACTTAGGATCTCTCCATGTGGTAACTCTCACTGTGTGGGTCTAATTGTTGCCACTGTTAGCGTCTCTCGCTATTGCAATTACTCCAGAGCCTGAGCCAACAAAATTCTCCACTCCAGACAGACGCATCAGCAAAGGCTAGGGATGGAGCCGGAGATGTTCCTGATCTCTGTGGGACTTAGTGCCATTCTCCATGTGTAACTCTCACTATGTCAGTATAGATTCCCATTCTGTCTATTTATTTGTCTCCTGTAGGTAAGCAGAAAGTTCCTGACTCAGTAGACTTCCTAACTGCTGGGTGTCTCATCCATCATCTCACTGAAGGTGTTTCGTCAGCCAGAGACACAAAGGGCAGGGAGATCTGGAGCCTTCAATAAATCCTGCAGTGAGGCAAGATCACTCACAGTGAACTGAGCAGAGAGCAATTAGAGGGTTCCAAACTTCGGCTAACAAGTCCTGATATAGACACAGTGCTGGAGGGGGAGCATTCCCCACCCCTACCGTACGTTCTGTTGTACTAAGACTCACTACTCTGCAACAGTGTACCTATGGCATTGCTTGTGAACAAGTGTCTTCAATAATTTGTAACCCCTATAATAGTTCCTATCCCTGTAGAGTTCTTCCTCCCCAATAGCCCCTCCATATATTTGAAATGTACTGAATTCCAGACAACCATCACTATCGCTGTAACTTGCTTCAGTGTCTATAAGTTGCCTTATATCGGTCGTCTCCTCCTCCATTAACTGGAGAAAGAGCCAAACATCACGGAAACGATTCCATCGATCCAACTAGCCCTTGCTGATCAAGTCCCTGAATGAGTCGAATTTTCCTACATTTGACCCATATCCGTTCAAACCTTCTCTCAATGTAAGTCCCCAAATTTCTTTTACTTGTTGTTATTGCACTTTTCTCGACCACTTCCCCTGGAAGATCATTCCATACATGCACCATCATTTGTGTGGAAAATGTTCTCCTCCAAACCCTTTTCAGTTTTTTCTCTCCCATCTGATACTTATGACCTCGAGAATACAGAACATAGAACATGACTGTGCGGCACGGGCCCTTCGGTCCTCAATGTTGTGCCAGCCTGTGGAAACAATCTGAAGCCCATCTAACTTTCCCTTTTTCATTCTCATCCATATGCCTGTCCAGTGACCGTTTTAATGTCCTTAAAGTTGGCGAGTCTAATTGCAGGCCATGCATTCTATTCCCTGATCATTCTGAGTAAAGAACCTAAATCTGGCATCTGTTCCATATCTATTAATTAATAATAATATTAATATCTACCTCAATTTAAATCTATCTACCTCAATTTAAATCTAGCTTCCCTCGTACTAGGCATCGCCATCCAAGGGAAAAGCCTCTCACTGTCCAACCAATCTAACCCTCTAATTATCTTGTATGTCTCAATTAATTGGCCTCAAATGTCTTCACTCGAACAAAAACAGATTCAAGTCGCTCAGCCTTCCTCATTACACCTTCCCTCTTACCAGGTAACATCCTCGTAAATCTCTTCTGAACCCTTTCCAAATCTTTCACATACTTCCTCCAATGCGGTGATCTGAACCAGAGACAACACTCCAGTTGTGGCCACACCAGAGTTTGGGACAGCTGCAGCATTATCTCATGATTTCGAACTCAATCCCTGCACCAATAAAAGTTCACACGCAAAATGCCTTGTCAATAGCACTATCAATCTGAGTAGCAACTTTCAACGATGCATATACATGGACATAGTGATCTCTCTGCTCATCTGCACTCTCGAGGTCTGCTTTCCCTAAATCCACCTGTTTGGTCACCTTCTCAAATAAGTCAATAAGGTTTGTGAGGCATGACCTACCCTTCACAAAACCGTGCTGACTATCCCTCATCAACTTCTTCATCTCCAGATGATTATAAATGCTAGCTTTTACATACTGTTCCAACACTTTGCCCAGAATCGAATGGCTCACAGCTCTATAATTACCAGGGTTGTCTGTATTCCCCTTCTTGGTCAAAGGGAGGACATTTTCAGTCCTCCAGCCTTCTGACACTATTCCTGTAAACAATGACGACATAAAAATGAAAGCCAACGACTCGGCAATCTCCTTCCTGGCTTAGCAGAGAATACGAGGATAAATCCTATGCAGCCCAGGGACTTAACTATCTTCACACTTTCCACAATTGCTAACACCTTCTCTTTCTGCAGTTCAATCCCATCTAGTTATGGACTCCACAACCCTGGGGTAAATACGTTGGCTAATCAACTTACCTGTACCCCTTATGGTTTTCTAAACCTTTATAAGGTCACCCATCAGCTACCTACGCCCAATGGAAATTCGATAGACAATGATATAAATATTTCTGCTCATGCCCTGCCACTATTTTGTCACAATGTTCTGGGATACACTTGTTCAGGACCTAGGGCTTTCTCTACCTTTGTGTTCTAAGACCTCCAGGACCACCTCTTCTGTAATGGGGACTATTTACAAACCATCATTGTTTCTTTTCCTTTGTTTCCTAGTCTTTGTCCACAGTACGTTCTGACATGACACGCTCATTTAGGGTCTCTCCCATCTCTTGTGTTTCGACACATGGATGGAATCACTGATCTTTGAGAAGCCCTAGTGTCTCTCCAGTTGGTGCTTTGTTCAGGTGTGCTGCAGAAAATTCTTTGCATTTCGCTTAAGCTTATCTGCCAAATCTATCTCATCTCCCCATGTTTCTTTCCAGCTTATCCAGCATTTCCGATTCTGTCACACCCTCCAGTATCAGTAATATCTTCGTCAATCTTTGCTCCATTGACAGTTTCAGGAAATGCTTCCTAAATCAGGATGATCAGAATTCTACGCAACGTTCAAAAGCTGTGCAGACTATGCCTAATCAATTCTTGCCTTTGCAAATTCATGTATCTCATGTCCAGCAGAATCGCTTCCAACAGCGTATGCATCACTTACATCAAGCTAATTGGTGTTGATGCCCCTGCCTTTCCCTCGCAGACGTTCCTAAACACTAGCACAATATTAGCCACTCTCCAGGCTTCCAGCCCATCTCCCGTGCCTGTCAGTGACAGAAAAAATCTCTTTATGGGACCCCACAATTTCTTCCCAGAAGATCCAGGCATATACTTGATTAGTTCCCAGGGATTTGTCTACCTTTCATGCATTTTAAAACCTCCAATACCTCCTGTTCTGTAATGTGGACTCTTTTGAAGAACATCACTGTTTACTTCCCTGACTTTTCCAGTCTTTCTTACAGTAAGTTGAAACGTGAAACTTTCGTTTAAGACTCAACCACCTCCTTTGTTTCCACACTTGGATGCCCCCTTGACTATTAAGGAACTATATTCCATTCGTATTTAATCTTCTGTTGTTAATATACTTGTATTTTCCTCAGTTTGATCTGCTAGAGCTTTCTGTGGTCCTCCTTGGTCCCACTTAATTGTATTCCTCCACCCACAATGTTCTTCAATGGATTCCCTGAATCCAGCTGGCTATATGTGACACGCGCTCCATTTCTCTTGTTGAGAATCTCAATATCCCCAGTCACCCAGCATTTCTTACTTGCATCAGCATTATCCATCACACTAACAGGAATATGCTGGCCCTGAACTCTCATGTTATCTCTCTTTTGAAATCTTCCCATCTGCCTGAAGTCCCTTTACCTGCAAATAGCCTCCACAATCAATTGTTAAATGCTTTTGTCTCATACCTTCTGGATTCAGGCAAGGCCAGTCTTGATCATTAACTTGTGAACCAGCCATGTTCTTTTCCATCGCTATTTTCAAAATAATACGATTGTTGTGACTTTGCCAAAGTGTCGCCCCACGAACACCTCAGTCCCTTTCCCTACCTTGTTTCCCAAGGGCAGGTCAGGTTTTACCCCTTCCTGCAGTCCGACCATTGACATTCTGACTGGGAGAGTTTTCTTGAACATGACTAAGAAATCCCTCCCATCTAAGCACTGAACACTCTGGCAGTCCCAGTCTAGTTTGTAAAGTTAAAATCCCCGACTATTACACCCCTAAAATTCTTACAGATATCTGAGATCTCCCGACATATTTGTTGCTCCTTTTCCTACTGACTATTGAGGGCCTGGAGTGCAGTCATATCAAAGTGATGACCAATTCTCATTTTTCATTTCTACCATTACAGCATGACTGGACGATCCCCAGGAATATCCTCTCTCAGTCCTGCAATGATGTTTCACTGACCAAAAACTCGAATCCCCCTCCTCTCTCTTCTCCAGCTCTCTCCATCCTGTAGAACCTGTACCCTGGAACATTGACCTGCCATTCCTGCCCTCCCTCAGTTTTCTTTCTGTCATACCTATTTTGTCCTAGTCCCATGTCCATGCATCACGTTCATCTACCTAATCTGTTTATCCTGTTATGTTGTACTAAGGTAGTTTGATTAATCAGTTTTTCCTCATTGCCTGCTGTGCTCTTGCCTGCCTTGTCTATCTCAATGACCCCTTTGAAATTCTGTCCCAGCCTTAACTTTCACACTGTAGCCTGAGACCATCCCCCTCACTGTGGGCAACACCCTCACCTTTCATGTCATCTGCAAATTTGCTAAAGATACCTTCGCTTTCACATCCAACGTGTCCTGCACAGATCCCTGAGGTACACCCACTGATGTTCCTCACAACCCTCCACAAACTGTGGATCCAATATGCCAACTTGCCTTGGATCCCATTGGTCTGTCGGACCAGCCTTCCATGTGGGACCTTAGAGCTCACAGCATCTTCACTGCCTTCATCAATATTTTTAATCCTGATTTCAAATAAAACTCAGCTGAATTCATCAGACAGGATTTTCCTTTACCAAATCCGCGCTGACTATCCCAAATTGTCCCTCAGAACTGTTGCCAATAATTTCCCACCCCCTGCTTTCAGACGATCTGCTCTGTAATTACGTGACCTATCCCCGCTACCCTTCTTGAACAACGGAACCACATTCGTTATCCTCCTGTCATTCGACACTTCACCTGTGGCCTGCAAACTATTATATATATGCGCCAGGGCCCCCGCAATCTCTTTTTTTTAACCTCCCTTAGCAGCCTGGATACATTTCATTTGGCACTGGCGGTTTCTCCCCATTTATGCCTGTGAAAACATTTAATAAATCCTCATTATTGATCTTAACATATTCCCGAAACTCACCAACTCAGCGGAAATTCGCGGCTACAATGTCTTTCTTCTGTCTGCACAAGACGGGAAGTATTAATTGAAGGCCTCACCTACTTCCTCTGGCTCCATGTACAGATTATCCCTTCGGTTAGAAATCCCCCTCTCTGTATGATCCCCTGAAGTCTCTGCAGTGCTCCCTATCTCTAACTACCAACTGCTTCCAGAACCCTCCCTACATCTTTAGCCACTTCCACTCCCTTCAGCAGCTTCGATCGCTGCAAACTCACCATTTTCCAAGGCGACTTCACTTCGTACAATGGCTGTCAGAATCTGAAGCCCACACAATCTCTCATCTGCAAGTCTCTCTATAATACATCTCTCCACATGTTCACCCACTACTGCTGTCTGTACCTTTCTTCGCTCCTCCAGTCTCATTAATCTTCCCATTCTTGACTAACTAAAGCCTATGTATCTTAGTACTTCCCTAAAAGATTTCATGTCTCTGCGAACTGCTTCAACCCCGCCACTATCTTTATCAACATCTACAACCCCTAAAGCCCTCCCTTTCTGTGTAACCTCTTCCAGTCCTGACAACACCCCAATCTATGGAGCCCTTTTACTCTTCGCTTGTTGGAAAATCCCTCGAAGTCCCTGCGGATTTCCCAATCTTAGCACCAACCCCAATATTTGTGACTCTTCAGTTCCCATAAGACTCAATTTCAATGTCAGCTCATCCAACCACTAATCCATGTGTAACCTCCGTATCCTTCTCCAATTCTTCGATCTGAATCGATTTAAACCTCACCCACACCCCCACCTCGCAAGACTCCTGACCACAGGAACCTCATTCAGTTTCTGCAATCCTCCCCATTTATGTAACTCTCTCCAACCGAGTAATCTGGCATTCTCCATTTCCTTCCTATCTATACAGCCTTCAGAACCTGGAAATCTTCTTATCACAGTGAATGTCTTCCGTCACTACAATGTAACATATCTCTGTTAGTATATGCAATACACCTATCGCTGAAAGACACCCTGCCTGTGCCTCTCAGACTGCCTGCCTCTCCCTTCATCGATTCCCTATTCCTATGTCCAGAATCTAATCCAGCTGCCTCTTTCTCTGTAAATACCTCCAATCCCCAAGCCCGTTTGACCCACTGACGTACTTGACTAGATGTGACTCTGTTAAACTCGAACATCCTCAAGCCCATGTAAGCCTCCCTATCTCTTCAACCTCTACCCATGCGTTCAACCCCACTCTCCTGAGGAATGACTCCCTGCATTCGCCATAAGGCATGTGGAATGACCATGAACAGATATGATGGAACTGTTATTCCGGAGATGTAGCTGCAGAATGACAATCGCTGGGAAGTGAATATTGGAAGATTATAGAACATAGAACATAGAACAATACAGCACAGAACAGGCCCTTCGGTCTACGATGTTGTGCCGAATATCTATCCTAGATTAAGCACCCATCCATGTACCTATCCAATGCCGCTTAAAGGTCGCCAATGATTCTGACTCTACCACTCCCACGGGCAGCGCATTCCATGCCCCCACCACTCTCTGGGTAAAGAATCCACCCCTGACATCTCCCCTATACCTTCCAACCTTCACCTTAAATTTATGTCCCCTTGTAATACACTGTTGTACCCGGGGAAAAAGTTTCTGACTGTCTACTCTATCTATTCCTTTGATCATCTTATAAACCTCTATCAAGTCACCCCACATCCTTCGCCGTTCCAATGAGAAAAGGCCAAGAACTCTCAACCTATCCTGGTACGACCTATTCTCCATTCCAGGCAACATCCTGGTAAATCTTCTCTGCACCCTCTCCAAAGCTTCCACATCTTTCCTAAAGTGAGCCGACCAGAACTGCACACAGTATTCCAAATGTGGCCTAACCAAAGTCCTGTACAGCTGCAACATCACTTCACGACTCTTGAATTCAATCCCTCTGCTAATGAACGCTAATACACCATAGCCCTTCTTACAAGCTCTATCCACCTGAGTGGCAACTTTCAAAGATCTATGTACATAGACCCCAAGATCCCTCTGTTCCTCCACCTGACTAAGAACTCTACCGTTAACCCTGTATTCCGCATTCTTATTTGTTCTTCCAAAATGGACAACCTCACACTTGGCAGGGTTGAACTCCATCTGCCACTCCTCAGCCCAGCTCTGCATCATATCTAAGTCCCTTTGCAAACGACAACAGCCCTCCTCACTGTCCACAACACCACCAATCTTCGTATCATCTGCAAATTTACTGACCCACCCTTCGACTCCCTCATCCAAGTCATTAATAAAAATTACAAACAGCAGAGGACCCAGAACTGATCCCTGCGGAACTCCGCTTGTAACTGGGCTCCAGGCTGAATATTTACCATCTACCACCACTCTCTGACTTCGACCGGTTAGCCAGTTTTCAATCCAATTGTCCAAGTTTCCCTCTATCCCATGCCTCCTGACTTTCCGCATAAGCCTACCATGGGGAAACTTATCAAATGCCTTACTAAAATCCATGTACACTACATCCACTGCTCTACCCTCATCCACATGCTTGGTCACCTCCTCAAAGAATTCAATAAGACTTGTAAGGCAAGACCTACCTTTCACAAATCCGTGCTGGCTGTCCCTAATCAAGCAGTGTTTTTCCAGATACTCATAAATCCTATCTATCAGTACCTTTTCCATTACTTTGCCTACCACAGAAGTAAGACTAACTGGCCTGTAATTCCCGGGGTTATCCCAATTCCCTTTTTTGAACAGGGGCACAACATTCGCTACTCTCCAGTCTCCTGGTACCACCCCCGTTGACAGTGAAGACGATAATATCATTGCCAACGGTACTGCAATTTCCTCTCTTGCTTCCCATATAATCCTAGGATATATCCCGTCAGGTCCGGGGGACTTGTCTATCCTCAAGTTGTTCAAAATGTCCAACGCATCTTCCTTCCTAACAAGTATCTCTTCTAGCTTACCAGTCCGTTTCACACTCTCCTCTTCAACAAGACGGTCCCTCTCGTTCGTAAATACTGAAGAAAAGTAATTGTTCAAAACCTCTCCAATCTCTTCCGACTAAATACACAACCTCCCACTACTGACCTTGATCGGATCTACCCTCGTTCTCGTCATTCTCATGTTTCTCACATACGCATAAAATGCCTTGGGGTTATCCTTGATCCTATCCGCCAAGGATTTTTCATGCCCTCTCTTAGCTCTCCTAATCCCTTTCTTCAGTTTCCTTCTGGCTATCCTGTATCCCTCCACTGCTCTATCTGAACCCTGTTTCCTCAACCTTATGTAAGCCTCCTTCTTCCTCTTTACTAGACATTCAACCTCCCTCGTCAACCAAGGCTCCCTCACACGACCATTTCTTTCCTGCCTGACAGGTACATACACATCAAGGACACGTCGTATCTGCTCCTTGAAAAAGTTCCACATTTCCACCACATCCTTCCCTGACAGCCTATGCTCCCAACTTATGCTCCTCAAATTCTGTCTTACAGCATCGTAATTTCCCTTCCCCCAATCTACCCTGTTGTGCGCACCTATCTCTCTCCATAACCAAGGTGAAAGTCACAGAATTGTGGTCGCCATCACCAAAATGTTCACCAACTAACAAGCCCATCACTTGTCCTGGTTCATTACCGAGTACCAAATCCAATATAGACTCCCCTCTGGTTGGACAATCTACATACTGAGTTAGAAAAGCTTCCTGGACACACTGCACAAACACCGACCCATCCTATCTACTTGATCTAAAGAGCTTCCAATCAATATTTGGGAAGTTGAAGTCGCCCATGACTACGACCCTGTGGCTTCTGCACCTTTCCAAAATCTGTTTCCCAATCTGTTTCCCCACATCTCTGCTGCTATTGGGGGGCCTATAGTAAACACCCAACAAGGTGACTGCACCTTTCCTATTTCTGAATTCAGCCCATATTACCTCCAAAGGCAGGTCCCCCTCAAACTTCCTTTCTGCAGCCGTTATACCATTGCCACCCCCTCCTTTTTTACCACCCTCCCTAATCTTACTCAAACATCTGTAACCAGGAACCTCCAACATCCATTCCTGTCCCTCATTTATCCACGTTTCCGTGATGGCCACAACATCGTAGTCCCAGGTACCGATCCATGCCTTAAGTTCACCCACCTTATTTCTGATACTTCTTGCGTTGAAGTATACGCACTTGAGCCCATCTCTGTGTCTGCAAGTATTCCCTGTCAGTGCTACCTTCTCCACAGCCTCCCTACATTCTTGGACATCCTGACACACAGCTAGCTTACTTGCTTGACTCCAAGTCCGGATCCCATCCCCCTGCCAAATTAGTTTAAACTCCCCCCCCCCCCCCCCCCCCGAAGAGTGCTAGCAAACCTACCCCAGGATATTGGTGCCCTTCTGGTTCAGGTGCAACCCGGAAGATTGTTGGGATCAAGTCAGGAGAGGCAAAAAGCCACTAAGTTGTGAAGAAAGGATGAGGTTAATGCATTATTGAGAAAGTCATGCGAATCTGAAGATCACAATTTGGAGCCTATTTGGATGGAGCTGAGAATAAGCAAGCAGCAGCAACCGTCAGCAGGAATCTTTTTTGTAGGCAACACGCACTGATGGTAATATAAAGATGGTTACAGTCAGGACACTGAATGTACTTGTAGCAAGGGCAGGACAGTAACTGTGTGTGATAGTGGTCTCCATATCGACTGGATAACAAATGAATATCAGGACTGTAATGGATGGAATCCTAGATTGTATATGAAATGGTTTTCCATATTATCATATCAAGGAGCCATCAACAAAAGTTGTCTATTGAAGATCAAATGCTGTGTAATAATAAAGATACTGAGTTGAGATCTTCGAGTAAAAAGTGAGGTCTGCAGATGATGGAGATCAGAATTGAAAATGTGTTGCTGGTCAAAGCGTAGCAGGTCAGGCAGCATCCAAGGAACAGGAAATTCGACGTTTCTGGCATAAACCATTCATCCTGATGAAGGGCTTATGCCAGAAACGTCGAATTTCCTGTTCCTTGGATGCTGCCTGACCTGCTGCGCTTTAACCAGCAACACATTTTCAGCTCTGATCTCCAGCCTCTGCAGACTTCACTTTTTACTCGAAGATTTTAACCTACTGCGAATCCTCTTGCAAGGATGCCTTCCTTGAAGAAGCTCTCTTCCTCCCATTCCTGATGAAGGGCTTATGCCCCAAACGTCGAATTTCCTGTTCCTTGGATGCTGCCTGCCCTGCTGTGCTTTAAGCAGCAACACATTTTCAGCACTGAGTTGAGATGTTTGAGCAGAACTCGGCCATTTGGCCCATTGAGTATGCTGTGCCCTTCAATCAGATCATGGTTGACCTGATGATCCTTGACTCTACTTTCCTGCCTTTTCTACAAAACCATTGTTTCCCTGATATATAAAGTCGCCATCTCTGCGTAAATATTCTTAATGACCCATCCTTGACAGCGCCCTGCAGTCAGGAATTTTCACAGACTCAATACCCGCTGAGAGAAGACATTCCACCTTATCTCCATGTCAAATGGGTGAGCCCTTGCTGGGGTTTTCTGCTGCACCGTTACAGATTCTCACACAACTGCAATAAAAAGGAGTGACAAATATAATTATTGCAGATGATATGAAAATTGGTTGATTTGGGGTTAATGAGCAAGGATATCCAAGGTTGCAGGAGGTTAAAGATCAGTTGGAAAGATGTGCAGAGAAATGGCAAATTAAGTTTAATCTGGACAAGTGCGAGATGATGTCAATGTCAAGAAGAAAGTTAGGATACTGAGGGACATTGATATACAGAAGGATCTTGGTGCAAGTCAGTAACTCCCTGAAAATGGCAAGAGAAGTATTTCATTTGCGAAGAAAAGCAAATGGAACACTGGCCTTCATTGGTCACAACGCTGGGTATAGTGCTTTGCATCTGACGTTGTAATTGTATAAAACGTCTGTTTGGCCACATTTCGAGTACTGTGGGTAATTCTCATCTCCACAAAATAGGAAGGATATGGAGGTTTTGGAGAGCGTACGAAATAGGTTTATCAGCACCTTATCTGTGTCATGTCTTTACGGGTGTGTTAGGTGTAAGAGGAAATTAAACAAAGTTGGATTGCTTTGTGAGAGCCTCAGAGGCTGGCAGGTGACCAGGGATAGGAATATAACGTTAGGACAGGGATAGATAATGTGGATAGTCAGAATCTGTTTTCCAATGCGTAAGTTTCAAATACGAGAGCGCAGAGGTTTAAGGCAAGAAAGAGAGTAAATTAAATTAGGTGTGTGAGTCAAGTATTTTTTCACAGAGAGTGGAAGTTGACAAGCGAGTTTATAGAAACAGAAATGTGAGTAAAGTTTTGAAGTGGCATTTAGACAGAAACATGAACGGGCAGATATTAGAGGGACAATAACCATGTACATACAGATGGGATGAGTTGAGAATGATATCAAGGTGGGTCGAAGGGCCTTTTGCTATGCTGCACTGTTCTATTTTCCAACTTCCCAGCATTTAACCGATCAAAGCGCTTCAGAATCTTGCATGTTTCATTTAATTTCCCTCTCATTTTTCTCAACTTCAATGGGTTCATTCTCAATCTACTCCACCTCTTATTATAAAATCCTTCCATTCGCAACATCAGCCGAGTGGACCTTCTCTGGCATTCCTCTGATACAAGAATATCTTTCCCTTGGGCACTCACACTATTCATAATTTTCTAAGCATAGTATAACTTGGATCTTGCATCGTTTTAGTAAGACCTCCCTATATTTAGACTCTATTCCCTTTGTAATAAATGGCAGCATTTGGATTTGCCTTCTCTACTACTTGATGACCCTGTAAGCTACGTTTTTTGCAGATTGATAAGCAAGAACTCGTACAACCCTTTATGTTTCCAATCTATTAACAAATACTGTTAGCATGAAAGTCAGGAGCATGCTGAAATTAGTGAGAAACGACATATCAATGAAAAATAACTGGACCATTAGAAAAACATTTTACAAAAGAGAATTTGGTCTTGAGACTGTTGGATTTTATTTGTTGGTGTGAATATAAATAGCGGAATAGATAAGGGTGCGGTGTGCAGGGGGTTGGTACGCAGGGTATGGTTTATTTGAATTTTCAGATGCCTTTGTGCAAGTTTCAACAAGGGCTAAAGAATAACTTGGTAGAGAATAGGGCCCCATAAATATGAATAAGGTCACCCATGTGTGGAACCCGAGGAGATAGGTGAGATCTTAAACAACAACAAAAAAACTTGTCAGTATTTACTCGAGAGAAAGACATGGAAGCTCGGAAACTTTGGGAAATAAATTGCCGTGTCTTGGAAAGAATCTTCAACTGAGAAGAGAAAGCGCTGGATATTAAAACAAATAAAGTTAGATCAATCCTCAGTAGCTCATTAGGTCGATCCGAGAATATTGTGGGAAGCTAGGGAAGAGATTGCAGTGTCCCTAACATAGATATTTATATTATCAACACACACAGCGAGGTGTCAGAAGACTGGCGGGCAGCTAATGTTGTTCCATCACTTAAGGGTTGCACGGAAAACCAGGAAATTACAGCCGCATGAGCCCAGTGATGGGGAAGTTGTTGGAGAAGATTCTGAGAGAAATTATCTCCTTATATTTACAAAAGCAAGGGCTGATCAGAGATAGTCAGCATGGCTTTGTGAGTGGAAAACCGTGTTTCACAAACCGCATTGACTCTTTGAGGAGGTGGCCAAGTGATAGATGAAGGCAGAGCAGTCAATGTTGTCCACATGGACTTCAGCAAAGCATTTCACAAGTTTCCAAGGGATGTACAGCATCTCGTCAAGAGCAAGAACGATGCTTACATAAGGTTGAGAACGCAAGGATCGTTAGACGTCTAAAGGGTTATATGGAGATGGCACGATGGCTCAGTAGTTAACACGGCTGCCTTATAGCACCAGGGACCCGATTTCGATTCCAGTCCCGGGAGACTGTCTGTGTGGAGTTTACACATTCTCCCCATGTCTGCGTGGGGTTCCTCCATGTGCCCCAGTTTCCACCTACCGTCCAAAGATGTGCAGATTAGGTGAATCAGTCATGGTAAATTACCCATTGTGCTCAGGCATGTGCAGGATTGACACTTTAAATGGAGAGTAATAGGGTGGGGGAATGGTTTTTGGCAGAATGATCTTCAGAAGGTCCGTATGGAGTTGTTGGGCCTAATGGCCTGTTTCCACACTCTGGGGACTCACTGAAGGAAGCCAGGAAGTAACTGAAGAATGGGCTTAGGACAGCTATAATGGGACATGAAAAAGCTTTGTTGGGACCAATTAAGGAAAACCGTATGGCATTCTCCACTTATGCGAGGAACAAGAAGATGATCAGCGTGAGGGTAGGGCCGGTCAGGCATAGCGGACGGAACTTGTGTCTGGAGTCACAGGAGGTAGGGGAGTTCCTTAATCAATAATATGCTTCAGTATTCACTACTGAGAGGGACCTTGTTATTTGTGAGGACAGCCTGAAAAGGATTGATTTATGTGAACAGGTTGGTGTTAAGAAGGAGGATGTGCTGAGAATTGTGTCAAACATAAAGTTAGATAAGTCTAATGGGCCGGATGGGATATGCCCAAAGTTATTTCACGAAGAGAAGTAAGGGATTGTTGCACCATTGACGATGACCTTTGCACCCACACTGTCCACCTCAGTCGTACCAGATGATTGGAGGACGTCAAAAGTCATTCCCTTGTTCAAGAAAGGGAATAGGGATAATTCTGGGAATGACAGACGTCATTCTCTTATGTTTGTGCGGATTACTGGCGATGACTCAGAGAGAGCGGATTTATACCTCCGTAGGAAGCCATAATTTGACTAGAGATGGTCAGCAGGGCTTTGTAAGGTACAGGTCATGCCTCACAAAACTTATTGACTCCTTCGGGAATGTGACAAAATACTTTTTTGGCTCATTCAGAAAGTACAGAGGCATGGGATACAGGGAAACCTGCCTGTCTGGATACTGAATTCCTGGCTCATAGAAGACAGAGGGTGATGAGAGACGGGAGCATTCATCGTGGAGCTTGGTGACCAGTGGTGTTCTGCAGAGATCGGTTGCAGGAACTCTGCATTTTGCGATTTTTTTTTATAAACGATTTGGATGTGGTTGTAATTTTGCCAATGACATGGAGTTTTGGTGGAGTCGTGGATAGTCTTGGAGGTCGGTTGCATGTTGCAGCAGGATACTGACAGGATGAGGAGCTGGGCTGAGAAGTGGCAGATGATGTTCAATCTGGGCAAGTGTGAAATGATTCATTTTGGAAGGTTGAACTTGAATGCAGAATGCAGGGTTAAAGGCAGAATACTTGGCAGTGTTGTGGAGCAGAGAGATCTTGGGTTTGACGTCAATCAATCCCTCAAAGTTGCCACCCAAGCTGATAGGGTTGTTAAGAAGGAAGATGTTGTGTTGGCTTTCAATTGCAGGGGAATTGGGTTTTAAAGTGTGAGGTTATGCTGCAGCTCTAGAGCCATGGTTAGAAAACCACTTGGGATATTGTGTTCAATTCTAGTCACCTCATTACAGGAAGGCAGTGGAAGCTTTAGGGAGGGTAAATTGGTGGTTGCTGCCGGGACTGGAGAGCATGTCTTATGGAGAAAGGTTGAGGGAGATAAGGCTTTTCTCACTGGAGTGAGGAAGGGTGTGGGGCGACTTGGCAACGGTGAACAAGATGATGTGAGCAACAGAGTGAATAGTGAGAGACGTCTTTATAACATGGCATAAATACATTAGGGACATTCAATAGATTCTTGCATAGATACATGGATGGCAGGAAAATGAAGGGTATGTTGGATAGTTTGATCTGACAGTCGAATAAAAGATTGGCATGGCATCATGGCTGTGGGGTCTTGTGTACTATGTTCCGTATGGTAAACAGGGTAATAAGCTCAGATCAGAGTAAAAGGATATGGCATTCAGGAGGAGCTAGTCAACTGGATACGAACTTGGCATGATTTTCGGAGACAGAGGGTGATGGGAGACATGTTGTTTTTTCTGACTGGAGGCATGTGACCAGCGGTATAGTGGGTCCCCTGTTGTTTGTCATTTGGCAAATGGTTTGGATGGGAATATTGGTTTCCTTGTAAGTCGGTTTTTTTTGGGTGACACTGAAATTGGTGGTAAAGTGGACTGTGCAGAAGGCTATCCATGATACAACAGGATGAACAGTACTGCTGGGATAGTGGGCTGAAGAATAGCAAATGGAGTTTATTTAGATAAATGTGAAATATTCCATTTTGTTGAAACAAACCAAGGTGAGACTTGTACAGTTAATGCTCGGGCCCAGGGTATTGTTGTCAGTCAGAGACCCAGGGCTGCAGGTACACAGTTCTTTGAAAGTGGTGTCACAGGTAAGCAGGCTGGTGAAGCAGGCATTTGGGATGGTTATTTCCATTGGGCAGAGCATTGAGAGTAGGAGTTGGGATGTCATGTTGTATCTGCACAAGACATTGGTGAGACCACTATGAAACCGTTATTGATCAGTAGGAAGAACTCATCTGGTTCACTTACCTCAGTTTGGAGGTATATCAAATATTCTAACCTGGTCTGGCTAGCATGTGACGACAGACCCACAGCAATATGGCTGACTCTGAGCTGCCGTCTGAGTAATTAGCAGTTGGGGTAAAGAATGTTAGTCCAGGACCAGTGACACCCACATCTCTTGAATGAATAAATAAAAATACATATATCCTTCCATACCTCTGCCAACTCCTCCAACCGCAACAATCTGTACTGGCTTTGAAACTCCGTTCAGGTCCTGACCACTCTCTGTAACACTCTCATCACCTCCAGCACCTTAACCTCTCCCTGTTCCTTTTGTGACATTTAACACTGATAGCAATTCCCCTTCTCATTGTCCAAATCCTGCGAGCAGACTCTTTGCAATCCCTTTAAAACTTATTCCTCAAACACACTATCACTTCAGGATTTTAAGTACTTTGTGGTGATCTTCTAAGCCACATTATCTAATATGATCCATTTCGTCCTGATTGTGGGACGAATGGGGATTTCTTGCTGAGATTTGATCTGTTTCAATGGAATATCCTTTCGTTGAGTGATTTACACTGTTCCTTCAAATGTTTTCCACTGTTCATTCTGTTTCTGTCTGTTTAGCCTGTTTATTTTGGTCGGTTCTTCTCTCAAACTAGCGTAATTGTCTATTTTTGTTTCTAGTTGTCGCTTGTCCTTTCTGTGATTCACTTTAAAACTTTACGTTTAATTAAACAGCACTTTATCGCAATATCCTGGAGGATCTCTTCAGGTGACTTACTCATTCATTAAGTTTCATCACACGATCGCTCTGAGATAGTTATGTCCCTAGCCAGTTGCACAATGTTGTATTCAAAGAAATACTGAAAAAATAATAACCGATCTCCTCTTCCAATATCAATGTTGTCCTTGTGATTGTCCCAGATTATACGAATATGGAAGTTTTCCAAAATTAACAGTGTCATTGTTAAAAAAATTCCAATGAGTTCCTGTGTAATGCAGGGATGAGCAATGGAATGCTCTTTGGTGGCTAAAACTGTTCTGCTGCTTGTGTACTTGGCAAGCAGTAGCTCAGAATTTTCATTCAGACTGACACTATCTCATGATCTGAGGCCGAATGCTTTCTCTGTAATGCCTTTGTTATCCATTACTATTAGTGTTGTCCGTTTTGCCTGAGTTTGCACAAGGTTGTGAACCATTGAATATTTATGTTCCACCTTTTGTTCACACTGTAACCACGCCTCCCTGGTGTATAAATGTCTTTGATCTCTGTGTCAGAAATCCATCTCCCTTCTTGCAGAGACTTTGTCCATTCCAAAAAAAACATGATTTATTCTTCCCCTCAATTTCTTGTCACAAACCGATTCGCTGATTTACAGTTTGATTTGAACTCTATCCCTTCCTATTCCTTTCTGCTTGTCTTCAGCCACATTCCAATACTGTTCCAATGTGTCAACTTTTCTCATTGGATTTGGAAACCTCATTCCACCTGAACCCTATCCCTGCATCATCTCTCAGTTTAAATCCCTGTTCATAAATCTACCAACATGATTGGCCAAGACATTGGTCCCAGGACCGTTCCAGTGGAACCATCCGAATGGATTTTTTTAACAATCAGGTTTGGGATGTGAGTGTTTCTGCTGACCAGCATTTCCTGCACAGCCCGAGCTACCCTTCAGCTGAGTAACTTGCTCTGCCATTTCAGAGGGTAATTGAGAGACAAACACATTGCTGTGGGGGTGTCGTGTAGACCATGTGAGGATGGGCAGATGTTCTTCTCGAAAGGACCAGATTTTGGGTGTCATATATATATTTATGGATTGTTAATTATTGTTATGATGATGATGATGATGATTATTATTATTTAAATTATTGATTTCAAATTCCATCATTTCTGATGATGGGATTCAAACCTGCCTCCGTTGAACGTTAGCTGAGATTTTGGATGCATGCTCTAAAAATAGTACCACTAGGTGATGATTTCGACTGCTCACTCATTGCTCATCCCTGAGCACTGACACCAGTGCATCATGGAGCTAAATCTGTTCTTCCCACACAATTGGTTGATCCAGCAATCTGGTGATATCACTCAATATCTCTCCATGTGGTATCCCTCACTGTGAGGTTTAACTGCTGCCTCTGCCAGTATCCCTCAGAATTCTCCACTCCAGAGACTCGATGCTGCACAGTCAGGGATGGAGACTGGGATTTTCCAGATCTCTGTGGTACTCAGTGCCATTCTATATGTGTCACCCTCACGGCATCGGTCTAATTTCCCATTCTATCTATTTCTCTGACTCCTGTAGGTACTCAGGAAGGGCCTGTTTCAATAGACTTCCCAGCTGATAGTTGTCTCGTCCTTCACTACATTAAAGATCGTTAGTCAGCCAGAGAGAAAAAGAGCAGGCAGATTTGGAGCCTTCAATAAATCCTGCAGTGAGGTAAGATCACTTACAGTGCACAGAGCAGAGAGTAGTGAGACGTCTCCAAATATCAGGTAACAAGGCATGATATAGACACAGTGCTGGAGGGGGAGCACAGTACAGCCATACCCCACGCTCAATCACCAACCCTACTGTAAGTTATGTTGTACTAATTCAACATCAGGAGTGTCACAGTTATGAATCCAGGCCAGTGCTGTCTTAGTGTACATCAATATAACAGAGGGGAAAGGAGGCCTCCCACAAGAGGGTCGGAATGCTGCCTCTGATCTTTCTGTTCTCTATTCCCTCTCCAATGCTACATATGACAGATCTCATAGACCAGAATCTTCAAACGTTTGTAACTCCTACAGCAGTTCCCGTCCCTGTACCTTCCTCCCTCCCATGCATTCCAGGAACCATCCCTATCGCTGTAACTTGCTTCAGTGTCGGCAACATACCTTATCTCAGTAGTCTCCTCCAATAACTGGAGAAAGAGTCATGAAGCACGGAAACGGTTCCTTCGATCCAACCAATCCATGCTGACCAGATTTCCCAAACTGAACAAGTCGCTTTTGCCTGCGTTTAGCGCTTATCTCTTCCAACCTACTCCTTTATACGTAACTCACAATGTACCTGCTCAAATGTCTTTATCATGCTGTCATTGTTCGTGTTACTCCCATGTGCCTCTGGCAGTCTGTTCCATCTATGCACCATCCTCTGCGGGTAATGTTTCCCCCCAGCTCCCTCTTTAAATGTTTGTTCTCTTACCTCCCATTCATACCCTCGACTTTTGGACTCACAAACCCTTGCCTATTCACCTTACTAAGGCCCGACATGTTTTTGTAAACCTTTGTAAGGTCACCCCTTATCCTCCCATGCCCAGGGGAAAGATTGAAGACAATGTTACAAATACCTGCAATTCATTTCCTCAATGCTCTGACCAATGAGGGCTTTCCCAGCCCTATCCCCCGTCATAACACTTCCAAGGAACGATGTAACTATCCACATTGGTCTGTCTCTGGTCGACAACACTGCCCAGGGTCCTACCATTAACCGTTTTAGTTCACCTTGGTTTGTGTTAACAAAACACAACCCCTTAATTAAACTCCATTTTTCCTTCATTGGTCACTGGCCCAGTTGGTCAAGAGCCCCTTTGAATATTGTATTCACTGCCCACTACACTATTAACTTGATCGTGCACAAACTTACGAACAATGTTTCCTGTAATCTCAACCGAATCGTTTAAGTCGATGATGCACATCAGTGGACCCATCATAAAAGCACACCGCAGGTCACATGACTCCAGTATGAACAACTCTCACCCACCACCCTGTGTCTCCTACTGTAAAACCAATTTTGTATCCAGTTGGCTAGCTCCCCCGATCCAATGTGATCTAACTTTATGAACCAATATATCATGATAAATCCCGTCAAAAGTCTTGCTGACGTTGGTATCGATAATGTATGGTCACCACTTCAGCAAAAACTCTCAAGTGTGTGAGTTCTGACTTTGTACGCACAAAGCTGTGCTGGCTATCTTCCATCAATCCTGGACTTTCCAAATTCATGTAACTCCTATTCCACAGAATCACTTCCACAACTTATACACCACATATGACTGGCGAATAGATCTTCAGTTCCCTGGCTTTCCATTGCAGCCTTTCTTAAATAATGGTGTGAAAAATATTACTGTCATTCTCATACATCATGGAAGCAGACCCTTCAGTTCATACCAACCATTATCTCAAACTAAACTCATCCCAGCTGCTCGTTGCTGGCCCATATCCCTCCAAACCTTTCCCATTAGCGGACGTATCCAAATGTTGTTTAAATTTTGTAATTGTACACATCCACCCCTTCCTCAGGAAGTTCATTCCACACTTAGTCCACCCTCTGTGTAACAATTTGCCCCTCACGCCATTTATTTTTTTAAATCTCTTCCCTCTAACCTTAAAAATGTTGCCCATTCTCTTGAGACATCCCCATCCTGAGAAAAAGGCAACTGTCATTAACTCTGTCTACATCCCTCAGTTTTTTTCATTAAAATTCCTTAAGGTTGTCTCTTAACCTCCAGGCTCCAGTGAAAAATAATTCAGCCTATCAAGCCATTTTTAATAACTCAAGCCCTCCATATCCAGAAATGTCCTGGTAAATCTCTTCTGAACCCCCTGCAGCTTTACAAAATTATTCCCATAACTGGGCAACTAGAACTGGACAGAGTATTGCAGAAGAGGCCTCACCAATATCTGTGCAATCTCAACATGACGTCCCAAATTCTCAATGGACTGAGCAATAGTCCAACATGCCAAGCACTGTCTTATCCATCCTGTGATGCAAACGTCAAGAGTTACGTCCCTGCACCCGGAGGTCCCTCTGCTCTAAAACGCTAATCAAAGCCCTAAAATTAATTGTATAATCTCTACACCCTTGTTCGTTTTGCCGCATTACCTCTCATTTATTCAGATTGAATTCCATCTACAATTTTTCAGCCCATTCCCCCTTATTATCAATATCCCTTTGTAATCTTAGCAAATCTCCTTCACTGTCACAATGCCACAATATGATTGTCGATGGTATGAACACCGTTGATAGGGGCTCCAAAATTTCTTCGTCAGCATCCCATAGTGTTCTGCTGCTTAATCAGGGTCCTGAGGCTTTCTATACCTTTATGTTTTAAAACCTCCAGCACCCTCTCTTCTGCAATATGCACTTTCTTTCAAGTCATAGGGATGTGCAGAATGGAAACAGACCCTTCGGTCCAACTAATATCCTGACCAGAAGATCAAAATAATTCCATCCCACTTGCCATCATTTGGCCCATGTACATCTAAACCCTTACTCTTCATATACCCATCCAGATACCTTTTAAGTGTTGTCATAGTATCAATCTCTGTTACTTTCTCTCTCTTAGCTCATTCCATACACACATCACAGTGTGCGTGAAAAAGCTGTCTCTTCAGTCCCTCTCATCTTAAACTTATGCCGTCTAGTTTGGACTCCCCAATCTTTGGGAACAACCTTGAATGTTTACCCAATCCATAGCCCTCATGTTTATATAAATCTGTGTTAGATCACCCCTCAGTCTGCTATGCTCCAGGGAAAATAACCCCAGCGTATTCAGCAACAACCCTGGCAACATTTTGTAAACCTTTTCAGAGCACTTTCAAGTTTCACAACATCCTTCATATAGCAAGGAGACTGGAATTGCAGAGTATGCCACTTGTGGCCTAATGTATTACTCTTGTTCCCTGAGTTCCCCAGTCATCGTCCATAGTAAAGTCTGGAGTGAAAACATTGTTTAGTGTCTGAGCCATCTTGCAGTTCCACACATCGATAGCCTCAGTGATCTTTAATGGCCCCTGTTTTGTCTCGAGGTACTCGTTTACTCTTAATGTATTTATGCAATCACTTTTGGATTCTCCTGACCCTTCTCTTCAAAGGCTATTTTAGTACCCATTCTGCATTCCTGATTTCCATTCAAAGTGTAATCCTACATCCCCTATGCTCCTCAGGGATTCCCTTGATCCAGTTGGCTATACCTGGCATGTGTCTCCTTTTCCTTGACCAGAGTCTCAGTCGCCAGCCAGTGTTTCCTAATGTTGTCAGCATTGAGCTGAACACAAACAGTAACATGCTGGCGCTAAACGCTTAACTTATCCCACTTTCAAAATATGCTCATTTGCCAGACTTCCCTTTCCATGCAAACAGATTTCCCAGTCACCTGTTGAAAGGTCCTGGCTGATAAAATCAAGATTGGTCCGGAACCATTTTATAATTGGAACTTGTGGACCAGGCCTGTCCTTTTCCATCACTGTTTTCAAGCTAATAGAACTATTGTCACTTTGGGAAAATGTTTTCCCACTGACACCTCAGTCCCTTTCCCTACCTTGTTTCCCAGGGGAAGGTCAGGTTTTGTCCCGTTCTCTTTTCAGGCCATTTAGATATTGATTGGAAGTTTCTGGAACACAATTACCAAATTCCTCACTTGAAAACGCTGGACACTTGCAGTCCCAGACTAGGATTTGAAATTTTGAGAACCCCCTATCATAATATCCCTATTCTTATGATTGATATTTCGGATCTCCTGAAATATTTGTTCCTCAGTCTGCCACTGGTTATTGGGAGTCAGTAGGACAATCGTATCAAATTGATGACCCATACTTATTTCTCAGTTCCGTTAACGTCACTTCACTGGTGAACCCACAGGAATATCTTCTCTAAGTACTGCTGTGATGATTCATGCAATCAAAACCCATCACCACGCGTCCTCTCTTGCCTCCCTTTCGATGCTTCCTGTAGGATCTCCAACTTGAAGCAATGAGCTGCCAGTCCTGCCCCTCGTACAGCTGTGTTTCTGTAATAACTATAATATCCTAGTCCCGTGTTCATGCCATGAATTCATCTTCGTTAGATGTCAGGCTCCTTTCATTGAAATAAATCCAGTTTAATAATCCGTTTTTTTCCCCATTCCCTGCGATGTTCTTGCCTGCCTTATCTGTTGAAATTCATCTCTTTAACTTGTGTACCAGCCTCAAAATTATTTCCGCCTTACGACTGTTTAATGTCCAACACCCTGGCAGACTGCTTTGTATTCTCTCAAGCAGCTCTAGCAATTCTCCCCACTATGATATGCCCCCCTCCTGCTTCCTGTTCAGTTGTCTTCCCCACCCTGCCAACCTGTGCTGACACCTGCAAGGATATATGCACTTATCCACCAAGGTCCGTGTGTTCCTTGGTATTCCGCAAGGACCGTCCATTCATTATGTCTGTCCTTTGCTTAGCATAGTTCCCACAGATTATTACCTCACTTCGATCACCAATAACCTCTGCTCAGATTATCATCTGATCGATATCAGACTGCAGCTGGACACCATTCTCCTCATTGTGAACAACATCCTCACCTTTAATGTCATCTGCAAACCGACTAATGATGTATTCTGCTTTCACATCGGAGTTATTATTCAACA